>NC_054471.1:54102367-54412274 GCF_017639515.1 Carcharodon carcharias | reverse complement strand
TTTGTGACCAAATGCTTGGCCATCTGCCCTAATATTTCCAATGTGGCTCAACATCTAATTTTGTTTTGTAATGCTCCTGGCAATGATTCATTACGTTAAAGACATTATATAAATACAAGTTGTCATTGTTGTTGAAATTGTCAAACAGCCCCTAGGTGAGATTATTACGGTTCATGTGCTTTCAGCTTCATATATTACAAAAGTAATTAATTATGCTGTTACATGTGTTTTATACACTTTCGCACTGATGGATAAAGAAGGACAGACTGAGACAGATGGCCGACCTCAATGATGTAAATTGTCTCAAATGACTGTAAAAAATGGAAGAATTAACGGAATACGGATTATCAGCTAATTATTAATGGGCTAGGCAATACCTTTTAATGTTAATATGTCGGTACATATGTTCTGAAAACTGGGATCCTTTCGCAAAAAAATTAAGTTTTTCTTTCATTCTAGGTAACCCAACCATTACCTTTTGGGCTTTACGCCAGGAGGATTGGAGGAAAAGAATAAAGAAGCCTTTCAGCAATTATACAGGGCTTTGCTGAAACTACATCTGGATTAGTGTGTGCGGTTTGTGATATACTTGTATGGAGGAGGTACAACAAAGTTTCACTGGAGTGGTCCCTGGGATGACGGGATTACATACAAAATATACGAATTAGGAGCAGGAATAGGCTGTTCAACCCCTCGAGCCTGCGCCGCCATTCAGTAAGATCATGGCTGATCTGATTGTGGGCTCAACTCCACATTCCCACCTACCCCCAATAACCTTTGATTCCCTTCTTAGTCAAGAATCTATCTACCTCTGCCTTAAAAATATGAATTGACACTGCCTCCACCGCTCTCTGGGGAAGAGAATTTCAAAGATTCATGACCCTCTGGGAGAAAAAAACTTCTTCTTGTCTCTGTCTCAAATGGGAGACCCCTTATTTTTAAATAGTGTTCCCTAGATCTAGTCTCATATGTTGGCCTATGATGAGAGGCATTTGGGCTTATATTCTCTGGGATTTACAAGAATGAGAGGTGATCTCATTGAAACCAATGAAATTCTGAAGGGGCTGGATAGAGTAGAAGCTGAAAATTTGTTTCCGCTGGTCAGGGAATCTAAAACATGGGGACACAATCTCAGGATAAGGGGCTGATAATTTAGGACTGAGATGAGGAGATATTACTTCATTCAAAGGGTTGTGAATTTTTGGGATTCTCTACCCCAGGGGTTGTGCATGGTCCATTGTTGAACACACATAAGGCTGGGATAAAAGCAAAACACTGTGGATGCTGGAAATCTAGAACAAAAACAAAAGTACCTGGAAAAACTCAACAGGTCTGACAGCATCTGCGGAGAAGGATTCAAGTCCGTATGACCCTTCATCAGAATTAAGACATATAGAAATGAGATGAAATATAAGCTGGTAGAGCGGGGTGGGTGGGACAGGTAGAGCTTGATAGGGGGCCCAGTGATAGGTGGAGGCCAAGAAGAGATTGCCAAAGATGTCATAGACAAAAGGACAAAGGGGTGTTGACGGTGGTGATATTATCTAAAGGATGTGCTATTGGGGACATTAAGGGTAGAAAGCAGGACGAGCAAGTGGCAGATGGCCCTAGTGGGGGTGGGGGGGAGTGGGACCGAAATGGGCTAAAAGGTGGAGATGAAACAATAGATCGAAATAAATTTAAAAATAGGAGGGAAAAGAAAAATATATTTGTTAAAAAAATTATAAATTATTGGAAAAGGGGGATCAAAAAGGGGTGGGAAATGCTGGGATATGCAGGCTTTTCGCATCTCAGGGAGGTAAGAGAAATGGAGAGCGGGCAAGAAAATGGAGTTGAAGCCTAAGATCAGCCATGATTGTAGTGAATGGCAGAGCAGGCTCAATGAGCCATATGGTCTACTCTTGCTCCTTTCTCTTGTGTCCTTACGTTTAGGGTCGCCTGAATTTTATTATTGCATAATCACACATTTTAGTTTTTCTAATGTATTTTAATTTCAGGACTATTATGAAATTTAATACTGAAAAATCTTTTGGCTGACAAAAGCTTCTCTCAGGGATGCCAGAGAACACAATTAGATTTCTTTCCCCATTTTACCATTGAAGAAAATGTTTTTTTTACTTTAACTGATACTCGGCCAGGTCAATGTAAGGAAAGATGTATAATGGCCAGCACTATCACCCAAGGTCAAAATTATACTCCCTTACCAACAGATGCACACCCATTGGCACATACACAAAGGGCCAAGTGGCCTCTTTCTGTGCCATAAACTTTCTATGATTCAATCTGCTGCTGCTTCTGCTTTAGTTGTGTCGGCATCACAGGCTAATATTGATATTCCACCAAAATTTATATGGATACTAAATCAGGTATGATCTGTTGAGATGATAGTCCTGATCTTAATTTTTTTTTTAAATGGAAGTAATTGAAAGATGGACCTTGAAGATTTCAAGAGAAAGGACTGTGATTATTTCCTGTGGTGGCTTGCTCCATTGTGGGATTGTCTTGGGAAGAAAGATTGTTGATAAACATTATTGGAAGCAAATGGTCTTTGTAGTTTGTGTGGATGGCTATCTCATGTTTTGTCATTATTGGAGGACACTAGGTACCAGTCCATTCCACATTTTATAGAAAATGGTCAGCCTATTTTTCTTCCTCCTTTGCTGTAGTGATTTCCATTCCAAACCTTTGATCAGGAATGTGAGGCTGATGTATTTCCTATATTGATTCATGCAGCGCATCTTTTGATCGGTTCAGTCATATTTATATCTCTCGCCATATAAGAATCCTACACACAACTTGCATATTCCAGGACCGGACAAAGAAATGTTTGGTGAGCTATAAGTTTGATATTTTTGTTGCAATACCAACGATTCCTCCTCAGTATTACAAAAGCATAATCATTTTCATAATGTTTTCTTTATATTTTTGTAAAGTAGTTTTATAGAGGGTTGTGTTGCTCTGTCTGTGATTTAATTACATCTTGTAGCCAAGCAGACTGCAGGTCAAAGTTATCAAAAGAAGTAAGGTGTAAAAGTGTCTTTAATATGTTAATGAGTAAACATGGCTTGGGTCTTAGTGTGTAAGGTGTAAAAGAAATTTGCAATTTAGATAGAAAGGGGAATTTGGTTTTCAAAGGGATCTCAGTCTGTTTACAGCCAGACGAGTAAATTAAGGAATGTATTTATTTTTCTCAACAGTTATTGACAATATAGTGACAAAATGAAATATTTATATTATGAAAAAGGTAAAGTTCTAAAGACATGTGGACAATGGTATTTGCACATTAAAGGAGAATGAGGCTATGTGTCAGGGAAGGCATTGTAAGATCTATCAGAATTGTGAGAAGCCCCCAGTATGTGTGCATTAAGCCTGTTGTCTACAAAAACTGAAGCTGGGAAAAGTCACTTTGAATTCCACTGCCCAGGGTATTGTGTTTAACTTGCTGGATCTGTTTAAAATCTTTTTTTCTCCTGTTGCCTTAATGGGGATGTAACTGGAAGCCAAATTAATTGGGGGTTTTAGGAGTTATTATAGTAGTAATTTCTACACCTATCTATGCACTTGAAATCTCTTCTTTTGTTAATAAATGGTTACCTTAGTTTTTTAAAAAAGGTCTCTAGAGTCTTGGTGGTCATATTACTTCTGAATTCAGGGCAATCATCTCAAAATAAATATAAATTGAAAAACCGTTGTGATAGCGTGATCAAGGGAAACATTTTCTCCCCATTGAGGGGGGAAGTGCAGGACCGGGTGCGGGCAGGCACACTTCCGATTGGCGCCCCCAATTGGGGGCGCACCACCATTTTACATGAGCGGGCCAATTGAGACCCGCCCAGCATACATGCAAAAGAACACACTGATCTCCCTGAGGCTAAGTGCTACCTCAGGGAGATTGGCTCCAAATTTAAAAATGTTAAAGAAACAATATCAAAATTTCCCTGACATGTCCCCTCATGTGACAAGTCCATCACTTTTACTGAAGCTTTTATTAAATATTTAGAAACCCTCATGAAACCTCATCCCGCCCGTGGTTTCATGCTTTCTCTAAAGCCCATCAGGGCTCCCGGCGTGCCCACCAACCTTAAGGTTGGATAGGCAGGTCCATTAATGATGTTAAGTACTTTTTAAATGGCCTCAATAGGTGTTGACAGGTCGGCGGGCGCGCAGCTAATTTGGCTGTGCCCCTGCTGACCTGAAAATGGAAATGATGCGGGGTGATGTCAGGAGTTCCACCCGACATCATCCTCCATCATTTTACATGTCGGCCCTGCCCCACTCGCAGACCAGAAGATCCTCCCCCAAATTTCCCTCGTGGATTCAATCCACCTGGCATTCATCAGCTGATGTGTCATATGCTCAGAGATCCAAGAACTCAGTTTGCTTTGGATGTTATCTGCTGAATATGGAATCCCCATTAAAGAGTGTGCCCAGGTATAGTTGTATAGCTACCTGTTGGAAAATTTGATTGCAGAACTTAAGGCTACCTGTTGACATGACATAGCATTTTTTTGGCCATGAATACCATCTTCCATTGGCCCTGCCATTTTTGCAATTCCAGAAGATCATCTTGCAGTGATTTGACATGATTTTGAGCTTTATTGATTCATAAACCATGCAGTAATCTGCAAATTGTTGCGCCCTCTTTTTAAACTTTTTGAAAGGTCACTTATGTATGCTAGGAAGAGTAAAGGTCCCAGTACAGTTCCCTGGTGCATTCTGAAGAGGACATCTCTAGGAGAGGATGATTCCCCATCCATTACCATTCTTTGTCTTCTGTTAGTAAGGAAATGCTGGACCCAATTTAATAATGTCTCACTGATCCCTTAGTAGTGGATTTTGGGCTTCACTCCCAGACAGCAAGTAATGTTACTGTTGTATCAAATCAAATTGGTAGCATTGCAATGGGAACTGAGTGTTGGACAAAGCCGCCATATATGTTTTACCCGATGAGTAGAATATAAGCAGGGTCTATTTTTTGTGTCAAATGTTTTGAATATTGAGGGGTCTGAGGGTGTATTGATTGCTGTGTGACAATGGTTTCTCAGCAAAACACTAAATCTCTATCAGCTTTCAATAGCAATGCTGGAGGCCAATGCCTGCAGTCTGGCACTGTTATGATGCCAGTCAAATTAAAGTTTTGCATTTGGAAAGTGTCTCCCTGACATCAGGTTGCCTCAAAGCACTTTACAGCCAGTAAAGTATGTTTTGAAATGCAGTCACGGTTGTAATGTAGGAAACGCAGCAGCCAATCTGCACACAGCAAGCTCCCTAACTATTTAATCCAATCATTGAGGTATCACTAAGCCCTGTCTATCATATGCTACCTACACATGTATGTAGTCTTGCATTGTAGCTTCACCAGGTTGGCACCTTATTTTGCATTCCTCATTGAATCAGGGTTGGTTTCCCATGTTTATTTAATATAATATTCACTTATATTTAATATTCATTTTTAACAAGAAATTCACATTTTTAGCTTATTTACCTTGATGTATACAATGCCTTTAAATTTTATTCCGGTTTTATTCTACACTAACACAGAACTATTTTAGACCATTCTTCTTGTTAAACCTAAGTGACATTATGATCTGTGTTGAGTGTACTAAGATCAATCTATGCCACAAAGCATACTTAATGCTATTAACTGTTAATTGCTTAAAATTCTCCGTAGGCATTAAGCAGGATGATATATTTTATTCAGTGCCATGCTAATTACAGAGGTCCAGGAACTTAGGCCTTTGGAGCAAGAGGAAGCCATTTGGCCCTTTGGGCCTGCTCCACCATTCAATAAGATCTCGGCTGATCTGGTTGTGGTCTCAAGCCCACTTTCCTGCCTGCCCTCATGACCCTTTACTCCCTTGTCTATCAAAAATCTGTCTAACTCTGCCTTGAATAAATTCAAAGAGCCAGCCTCTGCTGCTCTCTGGGGAAGAGAAGTCCACTTACTAATGACCCTCTAAGAGAAAAAAAATCTCTCATCATCTCAGTCTTAAAAGAGAGACCTCTTATTCTTGAACTGTGTCGCCTAGTTCCCCTAGACTCTGCCACATGTGAAAACGTCCTCCCAGAGTTGACCCTGTCAAGTCCCATCAGGATCTTATATGTTTCCATTAGATCATCTCCCATTCTTCTAAACTCTAGGCCCCACCTGTTCAACCTTTCTTCGTAAGATAAGCTCTTCACCCCAGGAATAAGTTGAGTGAACCTTCTCTGAACTGCTTCTAATGCAACTATGGCCAGGATTTTACAGCCCTCATACCCGGTGGGATATTAAGTCCCATCGAGCTGAATGGAGATTTAAATGGCTCGCCACATTCACCTTGGGGGGGAGTGGGGGTTGGGGGAGACACGCATCAGCAGAGCTGTAAGATCCTATCACATATCTTTTTTTCAAATAAATAGAACGAAACTATACACAGCGTTCCAAATGTGGTCTCACCAATGCTCTATGCAACTGTTGTAAAACTTCTCTACTTTTATATTCCATTCCCCTTGCAAAAAAAGCCAACAATCAATTCACCTTCTTAATCACTTGTGTGCTAGCCTTTCAAGTGCATCACTTTTATTCATTCTAGGGATGTGAGCATTGCTGGCAAGGCTGGGACTAGTTGTTTGTCCCTAATTGCCCTTGAACTGTGTGGCTTGCTAAGCTATTGAATGTCTTGCTAGGCGTTGATGTACTCAGATTAACCAGTAGAAAATGCAAAGTTAATTTATGAAAACAGGTTTCAGATCTATCTCATTATGGAAATATAGGGTAATTGGCAAAAGAAGCAATGGTGACATGAAGAAAAACTTGTTCACACAGCGAGTGGTTAGGATCTGGAATGCACTGCCTGAGATTGTGGTGGAGGCAGACTCAGTCGAGGATTTTATATGTGGGAACTGGATAATCAGCTGAAAAGGAAGAACGTGCAGGGTTACGAGGAAAATGGCACATGGTGAATTGCTCTTATGGAGAGCCAGTGCAGACACAACGGGCTGAATGGCCTTCTTCTGTTCTGTAACAATTGTGATTCTGTGATTTCAGAGGGGAGTTAAGAGTCAACCTTATTGCTGTGGGTCTGGAGACACATGTAGGTCAGGTCAGATAAGGATGGCAGATTTCCTCCCCGGAAGGACAAAAGTGACCTAGACGGGTTTTTAATGACAATCCAGTAGTTTTGTGGTCACCGTCACTGAAATAATTTTTTAAGCCAGGTTTTATTAATTAAGTTTAAATTGCGCCAACTGCCAAGGTGGGATTTGAACTTGTGACCCCATAGCATTATACCAGGTACCTGGATAACTAATCCAGTATCATTATCACTATGATACCATATCCTTATTACTGATGAATTATATAGGCACAGGTTTTTGTAGTCTTCTTGACACTACAGACCTTTAAAAATGGCAGGCGGGTACCGGATGTAGAAATCCCATCCCTATTTCTAAGAAATCCTTCTTTTGCCATTTGGGGAAAGGGATGGGGCATGATTCACACAGGTTGGAAATCCAAACTCAGCAGGGCCATTTCAGCCTGGTGCTGAATTCAAACAAACCCCATTTTGGTTGTTCCGAGGGCCTTAAGCTTAAAGGCCAGAAGGCATTTGACAATGTGGCACATCAGCGGTTACTACACAAAATAAGATCTCATGGATAACATATTAGCATGGATAGAGGGTTGTTAGCTAACAGGAAACAGTGGGCAGGTATAAATGGGTCATTTTCAGGTTGGCAAGATAGATAGAGACATACAGTCATAGAATTCTTCAGCACGAAAAGAGGCCTTTCGGCCCATCATGCCCTCACGGTATTCAAGCCCCTATCTACTCTAATCCAATTTTTCAGCACTTGGCCATAGCCTTGTATGTTATGGCATTTCGCATGTTCATCTAAATACTTCTTAAATGTTGTGAGGGTTTCCACCTCTACCACCCTTTCAGGCAGTGAGTTCGAGATACCACTGCACCCCCCACACCCCCCCCCCACCCCCCCATTTTTCTGGGTGAAAAATATTTTCCTCATATCCCTTCTAAACCCCATGCCCGTTACCTTAAATCTATGCCCCTGATGTAAGGATTGAGCGCCACAGGGATGAAGGGACCAAATGTATGGTTGCTAAGTTTGTTGATGGCACAAAGATAGGTAGGAAAGAAAGTTGTCAAAAAGGACATAAGGAATCTACAAAGGGACAGAGAAAAAAATTACTATTTGGTTGAGCAGTTTCAATGGAACTCTTTGTTTTCCAAAGGACTATTATTGTATAATTATGAATGCTTGCCTGAGTTTTAAAAGCTACAATTATCTCAGCAAGTTCACAGAGTGATTGACAGAGTCTACTAAAGGATTAGCTATCATTGATATGGGGTCTGAATAGAAGCTTGTTTGTCTTTATAAGAGATTAAATATTTGAGATTTGAGAGCTTTGAATGGTTTTCTTGGGCTGGAATGTTTTTCACTATCAAGTGTGTAAGAGTTTTTTTTTATTCGTTCATGGGATGTGGGCATCACTGGCTGGGCCAGCATTAATTGTGCATCCCTAGTTGCCAGTGAGAAGGTGGTGGTGAGCTGTCTTCTTGAATCGTTGCAGTGCATGTTGTAGGTACCCCACAGCACTGTTAGGGAGGAAGTCCCAGGAGTTTGACCTAGTGACAGTGAAGGATCGGCAATATATTTCCAAGTCAGGATAGGGAGTGGCTTGGAGGGGAACTTCCAGATGGTGGTGTTCTCATGGGTCTGCTACCCTTGTCCTTCTAGATGATAGTGGTCCGTGAGTTTGGTAGGTGCTGTTTAAGGAACCTTGGTGAATTCCTGTAGTGCATCTTGTAGATGGTACACACTGCTGCTACTGTGCAATGGTGGCCGGGGGAGTGAGAGTTCGTGGAAAGGGTGCCAGTCAAGCGGGCTGCTTTGTCCTGGATGGTTTCAAGCTTCTTCAGTGTTGTTGGAGCTATACTCATCCAAGCAAGTGGGGAATATTCCATCACACTACCGACTTGTGCCTTGTAAATTGTGGGCAGGCTTTGGGGAGTCAAGAGGTGAGTTACTTACCACAGGATCCCTAGCCCCTGACCTGCTCTTGTAGCCACAGTATTTATATGGCTAGTCCAGTTCAGTTTCTGGTCAATGGTAGCCCCCATGATGTTGAAAATGGGGGATTCAGCGATGATAATGCCATTGAATGTCAACAGGCGATGGTTAGATTCTCTCTTGTTGAAGGTGGTCATTGCCTGGCACTTGTGTGGCACAGATGTTACTTGCCACTTGTCAGCCCAAGCTTGGATATTGTCTAGGCCTTACTGCATTTGGACATGGACTGCTTCACTATCTGAAGAGTCGCAAATGGTGCTGAACATTGTGCATCTATGAACATTCCACTTCTGACCTCATGATGGAAGGAAGGTCATAGATGAAGCAGCTAAGTTGGTTGGGCCTAGGTTACTATCCTCAGGAACTCCTGCAGTGATTTCCTGGGACTGAGATGATTGACCTCCAACAACCACAGCCATTCAGAATATGGCTTCAAAAAACTCTAGATTAACAGGAGGGGCACAGATACACACTTTAGGATTGACCTCATCAAGTTTTTCACACAAATAGGCATCAATCCATGGAATGTATAATTAAATAAATAATTAGATGATGCTTTGAGAAGAATCATAGACTCTTCCTGTATAAATGAACTAAGAAGGCCAGAATGGCTTAACTTGTCTATTTATTTGAGACCTTGTGAATTTGACATGCATCAATCTGAATGATTCCAATCCTGGAGTACAGAATATTTTTCCATCTGTTCCTCAGTCTCTATCAATGCCAGGCCTTGCAGGTCACCATAGCATGTGCTAGGTAAACAATAGAGAACCCTCTGCTTTGCCCATCTAGAGTGCCATAACTACTGGACCAACATGAAATTTGTTTCTCACATTAGATGTTCTTGTGATCTCTCCGAGTCGGCTTATCAATTTAATGCCAAATTCAGAACAGTTTTCTGCGGTGATTGTAAAAATATAAATGGAAGCAATAGGAGCAGGGGTAGGCCATACAGCCCGTCAAGCAATTGAATTAGATGAAGACTGAACTTCCAACCCCAGCTGCACTTTCCTACCCTATTCCTATATCCCTTGATTCTCTTAGCCCCAAAATATAAATGATGGAGCATTCACAGCCCTTTGAGGTAGAGAATTCCAAAGATTCACAACCCTCTATGTGAAGAAATTTCTCCTCATCTCAGTTTTCTACGGCCGACTACTTATCTTGAGACGACCACCTTGGTTCTAGACCCTCCAGGGTAACTAGTTTCCCACCATCTACAGTATCAAGCCCTCTCAGAACCTCATATGTTTCAACCTGTCATTCTTAACTCCAGAGACAATAGGCCCACTCGACTCAATCTCTCTCATAGTCCAACCCTCTCATCTCAGGAATCAGTCTCATGCACCCCTCTAAGGCAAGTATATCCTTTATTAGATATGTTCAGTACAGCCAAGAAAATAGTTCCTCCTGGCCAGTTATAATTATCTGGATTCAAATCTTGGGGCAGAATATTCCCATTGGTGTGCAGGGGTGGGCCCCACGCATCTGTGCGTAAAGGGATGTGCGGTGACATCGGGCAAGCATCCCGATATCAACATGTGCCATCGCAATATTTCGCTGGGCAGGCACGCAATGATATCCAACAAGCGCTCGTCATTCAATTACGGGCCATTTAAGGCCCTTGACTCACCAATCGATGCCAATTTTTCGGCACCCGTGCAATCTTCAGGTCGGCGCACGAATGCAGTAGGCAGGTGGATACGACATATTTGTATCAACCTCATCCATGGGTGGGATAAGAGATCTCACTGGGTTCGTGAGTGTGCACAGTCAAGTATTTATTTTTTGAAAATTTTTGAACTTTGCCTGTGTGATCTGCAATACTTCAAAACGCATACCTGCTGCTTATTCTGGCCTCTTTACCTTCAGGTCAGCACTCTGCAGTGAGTAATCTTTTCTGGGCCTGCAAGTTTCAGGAAGCCTTCCCTTAGCCTGGGAATGGCAGCTGGACAGTCTACTGGAGGCAGCTCCTCTGAGGAGGAAGGGAGGGCTAGAAGGGGGAGGAGGCCAGGAGTGCACATTCAACCTCCAGGGGAGCCACCTTTGGGAGGACAGGCGCAGGCACAAGGAGCGCAGGGCCAAGAAGCAGTCCAAGGTGGAAGGGGCTGCAGAACACGCCACTATCCTGCTGCCAGGGTACACAGGCAGCGAAGCAGCTAGCTCAATATGTCAGAGGTGCAGTGCCGAAGGGGGCTCTGTCTCTCAACTATATCTGTCAGATAATAGGGCCTGAGATCTTCGATAACTGTGTGGGTGGACACCCCATGCCAGTGGCTCTGAAGGTCACAGCTGCCCTTAACTGCTTTGCCTCTGGCTTCTTCCAGGAGTCGGTGGGTGATCTTTGTGGTGTCTCCCAATCAGCTGTGCACACTTGTGTCAAGCAGGTTACAGACGCTCTGTTCAGGCGTGCATTGACCTTCATCCACTACCGCTGCGACCAGGCCAGCTGGACAGAGCGAGCCAGAGGCTTTGTGGCCATTGCTGGCTTCCTCCGCATCCAGGGTGCAATCGACTGCACACACGTGGCCATCAAGGCGCCAGCAGGTAAGCCCGATGCCTTTGTCAACAGGAAGGGCTTCCACTCCATGAACATGCAGATCATGTGTGATCACAGGATGCTGACTCTACAATTCTGTGCAAGGTACCCAGGCAGCTCCCAGGGTGTCTACATCCTCAGACACTCCTAAATGCTGGGGCTCTTCAGTGCTTGATGGATGGCTGCTGAGTGATGAGGGCCATCCCCTCAGAAGGTGGCTCATGACGCCTCTCCACCATCCAAGAACAGAAGCTGAGCAGTGGTATAATAGGAGACACGCATCCACAAGGCAGTGGTGGAGAGAACCATCGGTCTTCGCAAGATGCGCTTCCGATGCCTGGAACACTCAGGGGGTGCACTCCAGTAGCCCCCAGATGATAGTGTCGCTGCGCTCTCCACAATTTTGCACTGGAAAGCAGGTCGTTGTGGACAACGATGATGGCGACGCAGTGGCTGTGGCTGCACACGATGAGCCCACCAGTGAGTCCGAGGATGAGCATGCACAGGGAAATGCTGAGGGGGTAGACGCTGACCCCGGCATACTCCTGGGAGGCAGGGGAACCTGGGAGGCTTTAATCCAACGAACTTTCAACTAGCACACCACAGATGAACCAACAGGACAAGCCTGAAAATCGACACCTAAGTGCAAAATCTGGCAGGTTAGGAATAGTCACTAAGGGCCTTGTTAATAAAGCTGAATGTCCAACAAAGCACTCAATACAGTTTTGGAAACCATGCTCATGCAGAAGAAAAGAGGCACCCTCAGCCATGGTGACATATCTGAATTTAATATGGCAAGCAAAACAACTTATTCCAAAAAAAGAGAATAGCCTTATGTTTCCGTTTCCAGGTGGTACATCTTGGTGCTGCCCCATCACTTGGAGTGGCACCTGAGCCAGCCTGCTCTCTCTGCTGTCCTGTTGGCCTCGATGACCTTGGCGGTCGTCCTCTGGCCCGTGGAGCCTGTGCTGGTTCCACCAGGGAGGGAGCTGCCAGTTCCACAGCTGGCATCTCCCCAGTTGTCGCAGACTCACCGGATGTTACAGTCACTGGGAGAGGGCCGGAGGAGCTGCCACTCTCTTCCGGAGCGCTCTGAGAGATGCTTTCAGGGACGACAGGCAGCTGCTGTGTCGACATGAAGTCTCTTCAGACCTCCCTGCTCACCGTGGATGGGTGGGCAATGAGCTGGGAAAGTTGATGCCCAGACCATCTCCCACACTGGCACTGACCAGCTGAAGTCAATGCCGATGTGAGGGCTTGCTGGTCAGAGCGCATTCCCAGGAAGCCCTGATGGGTCTCCTGGAGGAGCCTTTCCATGAGAGTCACCACTCTCTCCATGGAGGAGATATGGCACTTGGACATGTGGCTCATTGCCTCGGTGATAGTACGCGTAGACTCCTCCACTACAGAGACCAAGTCAAGCATAGCCTCATGTATCTCCCCCAGATGCTCCCGCACACCCAGCCACATTTCCTGCAGCTACTGCATCATGGATGACTCCAGAGGCACATCATCAGGCACCGACTGAGCATGTGCCTGGTCACCTGCAGTCCTCCGACTGCTGGCGCCATGGGCATTCTGCCAGCTCCTCCAGTGACTGTGAAGCGCCCTCACCACTGTGCCCGGGAATACTAGCCAATGTTTGACTGCCCACCGAGGTGCTAGAGTCTGCGCTGGTGCCTGCCTCGCAAAAATGGTATGACGCTGGTGAGTCTTCAGGCCCCTCAGGTGTAAGAACGGACCTTTGCTGCTCCTCCTCCCAGCCCTGCTCCAATGATGCTGAAAGGAAGAACAAGGGCAACGGATCAGTTAACATGGAGACAATGATAAAGTGTATCCCTGTCCCCCGGATCATTATGCGTTCATCCTTCCATAACCAATGGTCAAACCATGTTGCATAATTAAATCAATTAACATTCAGCAGTGCTATGGCTGTTAGGACAACATTGCTGACCTCATTGTTGGACATAAATACCTAGGCTTGGCATCCCAGCCTCACCGACACCAGTGGACCTGGGTGCATGGTGCTTCTCCAGATCCAGGGCCTCCTGCTCGAAGCAGCTAAGAATGGCAATCTGCGCCTGGCCGCTGCCAGTCCTCGCACGCTCTGCCACACAATGAGCATTCTTCTCCTGAAAATGAGAGAAGAGCATTGATTAGTGCAAATTGTACATGGGTTCTCTTTGCACATGGCCCACCCCAACCAGAGTGGGATATATCAGGGCTAAAGTGCCTCCTCACCCCGCTGTTGCCAAACACTCACACATTTGCTAGGCCTGTTCTCCACGCACTTCCCCCCTCTGCTGGCCTACCCTCCAGCCTGGCCTGCTCACCAGAAGCCCTCTGGTGAGCCCTTCCACTTGCCATTGTGAGCAGCCTTGCAATGGCTGCCAGCGCTTCATACAAACAGGACCCAGCGGACAATGCAATCCCACCGCCGCCCGCCCACCCCCGCTGTCCTCAGGAGTCACGCATGATGCTGCGCGGGCCTTAATTGGCCCACCTACATAAAATGGCAGCATGGACCCGATTGCAGGTGACGATCGGGTTCGTGCCCGCCCCCACCCCCTCCTCCCCCAACCCACCACCCGCCAACCAGAACATTCAGCCCTTGGTTCCAGGATGCCAGCTTGCTTTAATAATGTGGTTCTATCTAGCAATTTCCCTTCCACATCATCATCATTTAAGTGAAATGGTTTATTCGAGGCCATTATATTAAACAATTGAAGTGGAGCAATAGATGATTTTTTTTCATGGGTAAAAAAATGTTGGATATTGATTGCATCGTTTATATTCACATCATTGCACATTGAGATTAAAACAAAATATTAGCAACATGTAATTAGAATAATAAAGAATGTACATACTTTTTCATCAGTATAATTCTCCACAATGCATCTGTAAGCAAAATATAGCTTTATTAGAATAAATATAGTATGAATTTGAAATTAGTGTAACAACCGTGCCCCTAGCCAAGCTGTGCCAGTACAGCTACAAAACTGGCATCTACCCGACTATGTGGAAAATTGCCCAGGTATGTCCTATACACAAAAAGCAGGACATATCCAACCAAGCCAATTACAGCCCCCATCAGTCTACTATCCATCATCAGTAAAGTAATGGAAGGGATCATCAACAGAGCTATTAAGCAGCAGTTGCTTAGCAATAACCTGCTCACTGAATTTTCCATCCCCATTGGCGTCGGGCGTCATGGCAGACGTGAGTGAACAATATGGCAGGAGGGACAAAAATCAGTTTCACAACATCATGAAACCAGTTTGTGATCGTCCACTCCCCCTGTCAATGACGGGCCGCGTTTCCCACCGCCCAACATTGAGAAGGTAATTTTAATACAACCTGCATATCATTTCAAGCCCTGATCATCCCCTCACGCTGGAACATCTGGGCATGCCAGTGCGATTGCATGCTGATGTGTTTCACAACTGTACAAAAGCGACTTGCACCTGGTGAGCTGCACTTCACTTGGAACTTTGAGGTGTGTTTGTCTACCTTGCTTTGGGCAGCACTCACAGCATCAGCACCAGGCTTCACAGGCAGCACCACATCACTTTTAAGGGTGCTCACAGGCAGCCCTCTAGATACCAAACCAGCCGAAAGGCTGGGGTGGCTTTTCAATGGTCGCAGGGCTAGGACTTTCTTTGGGAAGGGGGAGAAGTGACCTCAGGCCAGGGAAGGAGCTGCAGGGTGAGGGCTGTATTGGGGTGGGGGTAACCTTGGATGTGTGGGTGGAGGTGTTGGTGGGGGGGGGGGGCAAATGTTGATCTGTGCAAGTGGTCTCAGGATGGTGAGGAGGCAGTCTCCAGAGGATAGGAGGCCAGGTGGAGATGTGAGGGTGTGTGTGAGAGAGTGAGTGGTGATGGCAGTGAGTGAGATACCAGTGAATGTGTGATGGGCTTGTGATGTGTAAGTTTAGAGTGATACGATGGTTGCCTTATCCTGGCAGCATGGATGAGATCATTTTTTCCCACCCGTTACCATGCTAAATACAAATCTGAGATGGTTCCACAAGGGTCACTCAGCTCCTGGCCTCATTATAGCCTTAGTTCAAGCATGGACAAAAGAGCTGAACTTCAAGGGTGAGGTGAGAATGACTGTCCTTGACATCAGCATTTGACCAAGTATGGCATCAAGGAGCCTGAGCATAATTGGAGTCAATGGGAATTAGTGGGAGAATACTCTCCGCTGAATGGAGTCATACCTAGCACAAAGGAAGATGGTTGTGGTTGCTGGAGGTCAGTCGTCTCAGTTCTAGGACATCAGTGCAGGAGTTCCTCAGGGTAGTGTCCTAGGCCCAACCATCTTTAGCTGCTTCATCAAAGACCTTTCTTCCATCATAAGGTCAGAAGGGGGGATGTTTGCTGATGATTGCAAGATGTTCAGCACCATTCACAATTCCTCAGATACTGAAGCAATCCATATCCAAATGCAGCAAGACCTGGACAATATCTAGGCTTGGGCTGACAAGTGACAAGTAACATTTGCACCATGGAAATGCCAGGCAATGACCATCTCCAACCAGAGAGAATCTAACTATTGCCCTTTGACATTCAATGGCATTGCCATCGCTGAATCCCCTGGTAGCAACATCCTGAGGGTTACCATTGCCCAGAAACTGAACTGGACTAGCCACAGCAATGTGGTTGACTCTTAAATGCCTTCTGAAATGGCCTAGCAAGCCACTCAGTTGTAACAAACTGCTACAAAGTCACAAAAAAGGAATGAAAATGGACGAACCACCCGGCATTGACCTAGGCAGCGGAAATGACAACAGCAATCTCAGAACAAAAACAGAATTACCTGAAAAAACTCAGCAGGTCTGGCAGCATCGGCGGAGAAGAAAAGAGTTGACTTTTCGAGTCCTCATGACCCTTCGACAGAACTTGAGTTCGAGTCCAAGAAAGAGTTGAAATATAAGCTGGTTTAAGGTGTGTGTGTGGGGGGCGGAGAGATAGAGAGAGAGAGAGGTGGAGGGGGGGGTGTGGTTGTAGGGACAAACAAGCAGTGATAGAAGCAGATCATCAAAAGATGTCAACGACAATAGTACAATAGAACACATAGGTGTTAAAGTTAAAGTTGGTGATATTATCTAAACGAATGTGCTAATTAAGAATGGATGGTAGGGCACTCCCCTTCCCTTCCTTGACCTCTCTGTCTCAATCTCTGGTGATAGACTGTCCACCAATATCCATTACAAATCCACCGACTCCCACAGCTATCTCGACTACAGCTCCTCACACCCCGCTCCCTGTAAGGACTCCATCCCATTCTCTCAGTTCCTTCGCCTCCGTCGCATCTGTTCCGATGATGCTACCTTCAAAAACAGTTCCTCTGACATGTCCTCCTTCTTCCTTAACAGAGGTTTTCCACCCACGGTCATTGACAGGGCCCTCAATTGTGTCCGGCCCATCTCCCGCGCATCCGCCCTCACTCCTTCTCCTCCCTCCCAGAAACATGATAGGGTCCCCCTTGTCCTCACTTATCACCCCACCAGCCTCCGCATTCAAAGGATCATCTTCCGCCATTTCCGCCAACTCCAGCATGATGCCACCACCAAACACATCTTCCCTTCACCCCCCTTATCGGCATTCCGTAGGGATCGCTCCCTCCGGGACACCCTGGTCCACTCCTCCATCACCCCCTACTCCTCAACCCCCTCCTATGGCACCACCACATGCCCACGCAAAAGATGCAACACCTGCCCCTTCACTTCCTCTCTCCTCACCGTCCAAGGACCCAAACACTCCTTTCAAGTGAAGCAGCATTTCACTTGCATTTCCCCCAACTTAGTCTATTGCATTCGTTGCTCCCAATGTGGTCTCCTCTACATTGGAGAGACCAAACGTAAACTGGGCGACCGCTTTGCAGAACACCTGCGGTCTGTCCGCAAGAATGACCCAAATCTCCCTGTCGCTTGCCATTTTAACACTCCACCCTGCTCTCTTGCCCACATGTCTGTCCTTGGCTGGCTGCATTGTTCCAGTGAAGCCCAACAAAAACTGGAGGAACAACACCTCATCTTCCGACTAGGGACTTTACAGCCTTCCGGACTGAATATTGAATTCAACAACTTTAGGTCGTGAGCACCCTCCCCCATCCTCACCCCCTTTCTGTTTCCCCCTTCCTTTTTTTTCCAATAAATTATAAAGATTTTCCTTTTCCCACCTATTTCCATTATTTTAAAAAAAATATAAAAAAAAAATAAAAAAAAACCCCACTAGAGCTATACCTTGAGTGCCCTACCATCCATTCTTAATTAGCACATTCGTTTAGATAATATCACCAACTTTAACTTTAACACCTATGTGTTCTATTGTACTATTGTCGTTGACATCTTTTGATGATCTGCTTCTATCACTGCTTGTTTGTCCCTACAACCAAACCCCCCCCTCTCCACCTCTCTCTCTCTCTATCTCTCCGCCCCCCACACACACACATTAAACCAGCTTATATTTCAACTCTTTCTTGGACTCGAACTCAAGTTCTGTTGAAGGGTCATGAGGACTCGAAACGTCAACTCTTTTCTTCTCTGCCGATGCTGCCAGACCTGCTGACTTTTTCCAGGTAATTCTGTTTTTGTTTTGGATTTCCAGCATCCGCAGTTTTTTTGTTTTTATCTCTGTGTTTAATTGACTGCCACTGCTCTTCAAGAAATGCCTACCTCCTTGAAGAAGTTCTGTTCCTCTCTGCGACAAGATTTCCGTATTTCTCTGTTGCCTTGCTCACCTTCATTGCTTTCCATTTCCATCCTGGTGTTTGACAATGTGTTTACTAAAACCCGCTTTCACAGCCATATCTCCTTTCTCAGTGACTGTCTCTGTCTCCGACTTACCCCACGTGGATTTCAACTGAAATTCCACCCCTCATGTTTCGAACCCACCCAGGATTAAAGGTATCTCCGGGACATAAAACGTTTCTCGGACTGCTGTTCCCGTCACATTCTGAAATACACACTCAGTGCCATGCGCCGCCATGTGAACACACTCGACCTCTCCCTCCAGCAGCACCGCCGTACCCTTTCTCAAAGCTGCGCGTGCCCCCAGTTTCATTTTATCCTTCGGCTCATCCGACGCCTCAACAAGAAACTTTTTCTCTTTCTCTCAAGCGCTAAGGAATGCAAGCTCCAACAACTCATCGACACCAACACCCATCTAGGACCCTCCACCCCTGCCTGTCCCTCCGTCCCCACCCTTTCTTCCAATCCCAACCCCAGCCGTGTATTCACTATACCCCCTGACCTTCCCCTCTCCGATGCTGAATGTTCAGTGCTCAGCAAAGGACTTAGTTTCATACCCTTACGCCCTCACCTCAATGAATTTCGGGCTCGGCATGAAACTGAACTCTTCTTCCGCCGTCTTCGTCTCCGGGCTCACTTCTTTGGGCAGGAGTCCTCTCCCAGTTCAACGGATCCTTTTACCCATCTCCAATATTCTCCCTCCACCTGGACCCCTCCCTCTGGATTCTTACCTTCTCTCGATCTTTTCATTGAGAACTGTCGGCGCGACATTAGTCGTCTCAATTTCTCTGCTCCTCTCACCCATTCTAACCTGTCTCTCTCTGAACTTACTGCACTCCATTCTCTCAGGTCCAACCCTGACATTGTCATCAAACCCGCTGACAAGGGTGGTGCTGTTGTTGTCTGGCGCACTGACCTCTACCTTGCGGAGGCTGAGCGTCAACTCGCAGACACTTCCTCCTACCTTTCCCTGGACCATGACCCCACCACTGAACATCAAGCCATTGTTTCCAGGACTGTCACTGACCTCATCTCCTCTGGGGATCTCCCTCCCACAGCTTCCAACCTGATAGTCGCCCAACCTCGGACGGCCCGCTTCTATCCCCTACCCAAAATCCACAAACAGAACTGCCCCGGTAGACCAATCGTCTCAGCTTGGTCCTGCCCCACAGAACTCATTTCTCGTTATCTTGACTCCCTTCTCTCTCCCCTTGTCCAGTCCCTTCCCACCTACATCCGTGATTCCTCTGATACCTTACGTCACATCAACAATTCCCAGTTCCCTGGCCCCAACCGCTTCCTCTTCACCATGGACGTCCAATCCCTCTACACCTCCATCCCCCACCAGGATGGTCTGAGGGCCCTTAGCTTCTTCCTCCAACAGAGGCCCGAACAATCCCCATCCACCACTACTCTCCTCCGTCTGGCTGAACTTGTTCTCACGCTGAAGAATTTCTCCTTCAACTCCTCTCACTTCCTCCAAATAAAAGGTGTGGCTATGGGTACCCGCATGGGCCCCAGCTATGCCTGTCTCTTTATGGGGTATGTGGAACATTCCTTGTTGCAGTCCTACTCCGGCCCCCTTCCACAACTCTTTCTCCGGTAAATTGATGATTACTTCGGTGCCGCTTCATGCTCTCGTCAGGACTTGGAAAAATTTATTAATTTTGCTTCCAATCTCCACCCCTCCATCATTTTCACGTGGTCCACCTCTGACACTTCCCTTCCCTTCCTTGACCTCTCTGTCTCAATCTCTGGTGATAGACTGTCCACCAATATCCATTACAAACCCACCGACTCCCACAGCTATCTCGACTACAGCTCCTCACACCCCGCTTCCTGTAAGGACTCCATCCCATTCTCTCAGTTCCTTCGCCTCCGTCGCATCTGTTCCGATGATGCTACCTTCAAAAACAGTTCCTCTGACATGTCCTCCTTCTTCCTTAACAGAGGTTTTCCACCCACGGTCGTTGACAGGGCCCTCAACCGTGTCCGGCCCATCTCCCGCGCATCCGCCCTCATGCCTTCTCCTCCCTCCCAGAAACATGATAGGGTCCCCCTTGTCCTCACTTATCACCCCACCAGCCTCCGCATTCAAAGGATCATCCTCCGCCATTTCCGCCAACTCCAGCATGATGCCACCACCAAACACATCTTCCCTTCACCCCCCTTATCGGCATTCCATAGGGATTGCTCCCTCCGGGACACCCTGGTCCACTCCTCCATCACCCCCTACTCCTCAACCCCCTCCTATGGCACCACCCCATGCCCACGCAAAAGATGCAACACCTGCCTCTTCACTTCCTCTCTCCTCACCGTCCAAGGACCCAAATACTCCTTTCAAGTGAAGCAGCATTTCACTTGCATTTCCCCCAACTTAGTCTACTGCATTCGTTGCTCCCAATGTGGTCTCCTCTACACTGGAGAGACCAAACGTAAACTGGGCGACCGCTTTGCAGAACACCTGCGGTCTTTCCGCAAGAATGACCCAAACCTCCCTGTCGCTTGCCATTTTAACACTCCACCCTGCTCTCTTGCCCACATGTCTGTCCTTGGCTTGCTGCATTGTTCCAGTGAAGCCCAACGAAAACTGGAGGAACAACACCTCATCTTCCGACTAGGCACTTTGCAGCCTTCCGGACTGAATATTGAATTCAACAACTTTAGGTCGTGAGCACCCTCCCCCATCCTCACCCCCTTTCTGTTTCCCCCTTCCTTTTTTTTCCAATAAATTATAAAGATTTTCCTTTTCCCACCTATTTCCATTATTTTAAAAAAATATATAAAAAATTTTTTTAAATATTTAAAAAAAACCCCCACCAGAGCTATACCTTGAGTGCCCTACCATCCATTGTTAATTAGCACATTCGTTTAGATAATATCACCAACTTTAACTTTAACACCTATGTGTTCTATTGTACTATTGTCATTGACATCTTTTGATGATCTGCTTCTATCACTGCTTGTTTGTCCCTACAACCACACCCCCCCCTCCACCTCTCTCTCTCTCTATCTCTCCGCCCCCCCCCCCACACACACACCTTAAACCAGCTTATATTTCAACTCTTTCTTGGACTCGAACTCAAGTTCTGTCCAAGGGTCATGAGGACTCGAAACGTCAACTCTTTTCTTCTCCGCCGATGCTGCCAGAACTGCTGACTTTTTCCAGGTAATTCTGTTTTTGTTTTGGATTTCCAGCATCCGCAGTTTTTTTGTTTTTACAGCAATCTCAGTCCTGTCAACCCTACAAAGCCCTCCTTACTAACATCTGGCAGCTAGTGCCAAAATTGGGAGAGCTATCTCACAGACTAGTCAAGCAACAACTTGATATAGTCATACTCATGGAATCATACCTCATAGATAATGTCCCAGACACCACCATCACCATCCCTGGTATGTCCTGTCCCCCTGGCAGGACAAACCCAGCAGAGGTGGCGGCACAATGGTATATAGTCGGGAGGGAGTTGCCCTGGGAGTCCTCAACATCAAATCTGGACCCCTTGAATTCTCATTGCATTAGGTCCAAACATGGGCAAGGAAACCTCCTGCTGATTACCACGTACCGCCTTCTTCAGCTGATGAATCAGTGCTCCTCCATGTTGAACATCACTTGGAGGAAGCATTTAGGGTGGCAAAGGTGAAGAATGTACCCTGGGTGGGGGACTTCAATGTCCATCGCTAATAGAGGCTTGGTAGCAGCATCACTGACCGAGCTGATTGAGTCCTAAAGGACATAGGTACTTAGACTGGGTCTGCAGCAGGTGGTGAGGGAACCAATAAGAGGGAAAAACAAATTTGTCTTCATCAACACCAACTTGCCTGCCACAGATGCATCTGTCCATGACAGTATCAGTCGGAGTGACCACCACACAGTCCTTGTGGAAACTAAGTTCCACGTTCACATTGAGGATACCCTCCATCATGTTTTGTGGCACTACCACTGTGGCCTGGCATATGCCATTGCCATCAGGCCAGGGGATCAACCACGGTTCAATGAAGAGTGCAGGAGGGCATGCCAGGAGCAACACCAGGCATACCTAAAAATGAGGTGTCAATCTCATGAAGCTATAACACAGGACTACTTGCATGCCAAACAGCATAAGCAGCAAGTGCTAGGCAGAGCTAAGCGATCCCACAACCAACGGATCAGATCTAAGCTCTGCAGTCTTGTCACATCCAGTTGTGAATGGTGGAGGACAATTAAGCAACTCACTGGAGGAGGAGACTCCACAAATATCCCCATCTTCAATGATGGATGAGCCCAGCACAGCAGTGCAAAGATAAGGCTGATAAGGCTATTCAGCCGGAAGTGCCGAGTGCATGATTCATTTCAGCCTCCTCCAGAGGTGCCCAGATGCCAGCCTTCAGCCAGTTCAATTCATTCCACATGATAACAAGAAACGGCTGAAGGCACTGGATACTGCAAAGACTATGGGCCCTGACAATGTTCCAGCAATTGTACTGAAGACTTGTGCCCCAGAATTTTCTGTGACCCTAGGCAAGCTGTTCCAGTACAGCTACAACACTGGCATCTACCCAGCTATGTGGAAAATTGCTCAGGTATGTCCTGTACACAAAAGCAGGACAAATCCAACTCGGCCAATTACCACCTCATCAGTCTACTCTCGAACATCAGTAAAGTAATGGAAGGGGTCATCAACTGTGTTATCAAATGGCACTTGCTTAGCAATAACCTGCTCACTGATGCCCAGTTTGGGTTCCGCCAGGTCCACTCAGCATCTGATCTCATTACAGCCTTGGTTCAAACATGGACAAAAGAGCTGAACTCACGAGGTGAGGTGAAAGTGACTGCCCTTGACATCCAGGCAGCATTTTACTGAGTGTGGCATCAAGGAGCCCGACCAAAACGGGCATCAATGGGAGTCAGGAGGAAATCTCTCTGCTGGTTGGAGTCATACCTAGCACAAAGGCAAAGGAAGATTGTTGTGATTGTTGGAAGTCTGTCATCTCAGCTCCAGGACATCACTGCAGGAGTTCCTCAGGGTAGTGTCCTAGGCCCAACCATCTTCAGCTGCTTCATCAATGACCTTCCTTCCATCAAAAGGTCAGAAATGGGGACGTTCACTGGTGATTGCACAATATTCAGGACCAATCGCGACACTGAAGCAGTCCATTTTCAAAAGCAGCAAGATCTGGACAACATCCAGACTTGGGCTGACAAGTGGCAAGTAACATTCACGCCACACAAGTGTCAGGCAATGATCATCTCCAACAAAGCAGAATCCAGTCATCGCTCCTTGATGTTCAATGGCATTACCATCACTGAATCCCCCACTATCAATATCCTGAACTGGACTAGCCATATAAATACTGTAGCTAGAAGAGCAGGTCAGAGGCTAGGAATTGTGCAATGAGTAACCCACCTCCTGGCTCCCCAAAACCCTGTGCACCATCTACAACACATAAGTCAGAAGTGTGATGGAATACTCTCCACTTGCTTGGATGAGTGCAGCTCCCCCAACACTGAAGAAGCTGGACACTGTCCAGGACAAAGCAGCCCGCTTGATTGGCACCACATCCACAAACATTCGCTCCCTCCACCCCTCCACTAGCAGCAGTGTGTACCCTCTACAACTTGCACTGCAGGAATTCACCAAGGCTCCTTAGACAGCACATTTCAAACCCTCGACCACTGCCACCCAGAAGGACAAGGGCAGCAGATTGATAGGAATACCACTACCTGGAGGTACCCCTCCAAGTAACTCACCATCCTGACTTGGAAATATATCACCATTACTTCACTGTCGTGGGGTCAAAATCCTGGAACTCCCTCCCTAACAGCACTGTGGGTGTACCTACACCACATGGACTGCAGCGGTTCAAGAAGGCAGCTCACCACCACCCTCTCAAGGGCAAAGCCAGCAAAGCTTACACCCCATGAATGAATTAAAAAATATATAAATACTGTGGCTTCAAGAACAGGTCAAAGGCCAGGAATCCTGCAGCAAGTAACTCACCTACTGATTCCCCAAAGCCTGGCGACCCAACCAACTCAGTCTGAATAATTTTGGTCCATTGCCATCACAAATCAAGGTCAAATCACCTCGGTTATTTCTGCCACCATCAAAGGACCTCTGAGACTGGAGTCTGCCTATTAACCAGAACAAAACTGGAGCATTCAAAATGTTTTTTTTTAAATCTAAATCAAAAGCTGGCCCAGCTACCTTACTAATTGTTAGGGTCAGCTCCCAGAAACCATTTTCCATAGACCAACTGAAACCTGTTGAGAGGAGATGGGAACTTTGAAATTTTTGACAGGTCACTCCTCACTGACTCTGGCACCAACATCCCAATTCCAGGCTCAGAATAATCAGCCAATATTCACTGCCAAGGCTAACAAAGGATTCCTGCACTCCTGAGAGTCAATGAGAACAGTGGCAGCAGAGTGTACCATCAATAAGATGCACTGCGGAAACTCACCAAGGCTCCTTGGGCAGCACCTTCCAAACCCACAACCACTACAATCTAGAAGGACATGTGCAGAAGACACATGGGAACACCACCATTGGAAGTTCCTCTCCAAGCCACTCACCATCCTGATTTGAAAATATATAGTCGTTCCTTAACTGTGTCACTGGGTCAAAATCCTGGAACTCCCTCCATAACAGCACTTCGGCTGTACCTACACCATGGGGCCTACAGCTCACCACCACCTTCTCAAGGGCAATTAGGGATGGGCAATAAATGCTGGCCTAGCCAGCGACACCCATATTCCATAAATGAATTTTTTAAAGATTTACTCCCAGCGAGTGGGAAGCAGGCACAGTTATACCGATACTGACACCTGCCTGAATATTCAGATTAACATATTGTAAGTGGAGTACAGGAGGGCATCAAACCCTCTGATCGACAGCTCACCTGCCAAGTGGTCAGGAAATCATGCACTGCTGCAATTATTAAAGCACTTCAAAGGGATGTTGTTGCAGGACTGCAGAAAGCTGAAGGAGAAGCCTGCAATTGTGAGAGTAACAGAGCACCCCTGGTTCTGCTGCAGTTGTGGGAATGTTATTTGCTTGTGCAGCAGGGGAGTGGCCCTATTCCTGTGGATGGTCGCTGAATACCATGCCAAGGGCAAAGGATACCCAGCAGGAGGTGGTGGTCCATGGATGAGAAAGCAGGGGACCTGGTTCCAATTCAGGGTTTGTGCCCAGCTTATTCTGCTCATTCAGTGCCTCACTTACTGGAACCAAAGCGGACAGTGGGAAGCAGTTCCTTGCCAGCCATTCTCCAGAAAGCATTGTGACCTGTATCATTGAGGTAACTTATGAAAACTGGTTTATCTTCTCTTTCTTTAGGCATGGTAAGTAACAAGGAGCAGGAAGCAATGTCTCTGAAACGACATTGTTGCTGACTAACCCTGTGAAACACTACCTTAGGAGAATCCACACCCTGGATTTTGATTAGTTTAGGGAGAATGCACTGATACACACAGCATGAGCTAGGAAGAACAGATAGCAGTCCCATAGGAGGAGGGGGTCAGCCAGCTAAGGAGTGAGTTCACATTCACTCTTAGATGATGAAGGGATAGGTATGCTCCTATTGCCCCTGGCCGTAAAAGGAGGATGCTTTCTGAGCATGAAGGATTACTATCATTATTGGCATGTGCCTAGGAGCTTAGAGCACAGCAGCTCAGGTGGAAGACTTCATAGCCCAGATGTGTGAGGTTTTAAAACATGGGATAAAAACTGTAATCCAACATGGAATAAGCCATAACTCAAGGGATATGTGCAATGGCTTTCTCCTTGCATGATAAAATTCTAATGCAAAGGGTTGACATCTCTCAGGACCATTTAGGCTTCTGCCATACAGTATTTGATAAAGTATAAGTTACCTACAAAAAGTGTTTAATCTCTAGTGCTTTTAGTCTACTGTTACAGTAAAAGTCTTAAAATATGAAATCTTATCATGTCATGCTTTCAGCTATCAACTGGAAGTTTGAATTCCTTTTTAACAGTTATCCCTGTAGCTATCTACAGGGATCATAACAAGTGCATTAGACATGCAACTGGGCATCACTGAGGTCCCAATATATTAGGGCATCATATACTAAGAAGGAATGAACTCGCATCTTTCATGATCTCAGCATGTCCCAAAACACTTCACAGCAAATTACATAGTTTTGAAGTGTTGTCACTATTGTAATTTAGGAAATACAACATTCAATTTGTGTTATTATGATCTTAGTATGATAAACAGCAATGAGATAAATTACCAGATTTTTTTTAAAATGATAAACAAGATAAATAATATTATTTAAAATAAGATTAAGGGTAATCAGCTCCAGGATATCATTGTGCGAGTTCTTCAGGGTAGTGTCCTCGGCCCAACCATCTTCAGCTGCTTCATCAATACCCTTCCTTCCATCGTAAGCTCAGAGTGGGGATGTTCGCTGATGATTGCACAATGTTCAGCACCATTCGCGGCTCCTCAGATACTGAAGCAGTCCATGTCCAAATGCAGCTAGACCTGAACAATATCTAGGCTTGGGCTGACAAGTGGCAAGTAATATTCACGCCACACAAGTGCCAGGAAGTGACCTTCTCCAACAAGAGAGAATCTAACCAATGCCCCTTGACATTCAATGGCATTACCATCACTCAATCCCCCGCTGTCAACAGCCTGGGGGTTACCATTGACCAGAAACTGAACTGGACTAGCTATATAAATACTGTGGCTGGAAGAGCAGGTCAGAGGCTAGGAATTGTGCGATGAGTAACTCACCTCCTGACTCCCCAAAGCCTGGCCTCCATCTACAAGGCACAAGTCAGGAGTGAGATGGAATACTCTCCACGTGCCTGGAAGAGCGCAGCTTTAACAACACTCAAAATGCTCAACACCATCCAGGACAAAGCAGTCCACTTGACTGGCACCCCATCCACAAACTTTCACTCCCTCCATCACCGATGCACAGCAGCAGTGTGTACCATCCACAAGATGCACTTCAGGAACTCACGCAAGCTCCTTAGACAGCACCTTCCAAACCTATGACCACTACTGTCTAGAAGGACAAGGGCAGCAGACACATGGAAACACCACCAGCTGGAAGCCACTCACCATACTTACTTGGAAATATATCACTGTTCCTTCACTGTTGCTGGGTCAAAATCCCGGAACTCCCTCCCTAGAGCACAGTAGGTGTACCTATAGCACATGGATGGCAGGGTTTAATGAAGGCAGCTCACCACCACCTTCTCAAGGGCAATTAGTGAAAATAAATGCTGGCCCAGCCAACAATGCCCACATCCCATGAATAAATAAAAAGGAAGTTAAATTAGCAATGTAAGTGTAATTTTATTTAATAGTAATAGTATTCAGTTGTATAGGTTGTGTCCAAATGAATATGTTCTAGAGGTTATAAACTCACCACATAACAAATCAATGGCTAGTGTTTGTAAAAGATTAAACCCAGCTAATAAATATGGAAATTTATTTATTATTATGCAAATTACATCATGTTTTTAACCACATAATTCTGGCAAAAGCTAAATAAACATATATTTTGGCCAGATAGATCTGTCATAAAATTTATAAACCTTAGTTACTCAGAAGCAATATTGTGTAAAACTTTTAAGTTCAATTTGTCAGCATTCATAGTTTCTCCTAATGGACAGACTTTATTATTCAATAAAACAGAATACAAATTAGTTGTAAATTTTAAATGAGCTTTATAATGATAAAAAATGGAAGGCTCTCTTGAAAGCCATTCAGGAAATCTTGTATTCAAAGGGGTTATCAATATTAATTAACATGCAAATCAAAATTTATTAAAGTTTTTAAAATATTTAAAAGGAGTTAGGTATAATATTTTGAGATAGCAATCTCAATGTCATTTGCTTAGATTCAAGCCTTTTTCTTACAAAATTATTTAGGTAATGGGGTTATGTGGGAAACTGAGTTATTGTTTTACAGCTTAATAAAATGGAAAATAGTGATATGATGTGTATATACCTTTCCAGGTGTATCTTAAACTACCATCAATCATTGCTACCTGAAGACAGGATATGATCTATTAGTCCTCTGAATTGCAGGCAGCCTGCAAGCAGAGGTGACAGAAGTCTGATGTACCACCCTTAGCTCTCAGTGGGGATTATCTATATATAGCCTTGTCTCCAAATAAAGAACCCACATTATTGTTTCACCAATCCTTGTGTATAAGTGGTAAATTTACATCACAGAAAAGAAGAACATAACATGGTGATGGCATGGTTCTTGCAGATTTGACTAAGCAGAATGCAAGCCTCAATCCTTTACACACAGCAGAAGAAAACAACTGAAGTGAAAGTGAAACAACCATCAAATCCCATTGCGTGTAAGGATTGTGCAGCTTTGAGGGAATTCTACATACAAGACCTCCGTTCTGGGATTGCATATCGCTCCAGCCAGCAGACATCAAGTCCCAGTAAAATTGTTCAAATTTGGGAGAGTTTTATAGTAACAGACTAACTGCTGCAAGGTTTAAGGAAGAGCATAAATTAAACAGCAGACTGCAGGGAGTCTTACATGAATTAGACCTCCCGAGACAGGAGAATTCATTGCTGCTGAAACTCAATACTGCAGTCGGGGCTAGGAAAGAGAATCAACCCTGTCACAGCTCATGATAGACAGAAGAAGCCTGATTTCACTATTTTCCTTACACTTCAAAACAAACAGCTCCAATTAACACCAGAATGAATGTTCTGTGGATGGAGCTAAGAGTTAAACTAGAAAAATCAGAAAAATTCAACAACATCATCATTTCAGTCAAGGAGTAACCTATGACCAACTAAGGCAGTGGCCACTGAAGATACTGAAACTGAGGGCTAAATTAACTCTAAAAAAGCTGAAAGAACTTGCATTGCTGTCAAAAGTTCCAGATAGCATTAACAGCCCTGCAAAAAGATAAAAGATGATCACAAAATTTCCATCACTCAATTGTGGAAGGCAACAGATCTCCTATCTAAGTTTACTTTGTTCTGACAATGTGTCAATTGTATTATCTGGATCTCAATCTTTCTGAACCAGATAAACAAACCATCAAAATTAAAATTGCTGTAGGGAATGAAGGCCTCCATAGGCTGAACTTGTCAGGTCTGTCTGGCGACCATCTTAAAAATCCAGACAAAATATGGTCAACACTTGAAGATCAGTTATGGTCAGCTTCAGAATACGTCATCTGAAATTCATGTCTTTTAGGCAACAACTGACTCAGACCACTGACCAGTTCATAAGTAGATACAGAGATAAGTGGTGTGATTGTGACTTCACAAGGTTAACTTTGCAGCAAGTTAGCCAACAGGGTAATTGAGCTTGTGATAACAGCTATCTCAATGGAAGCGCTCCAAAAATACAATTTGGACCAACTCTAAGGTTACACCATGGAAGCACTAATACAATGTGGATGCAAGTGTCTAACCATAATAATGGGTGGACAGAATCTACTGGCTATGTATAATTCGTCCACCATTGGCTCGATAGCCAATATAAGCAAGTCTATTAAGCAATGCGGGCAGTGCGGCCTCATGCACGCACCAAGAAAATGCCCAGCTTTTAAGGCTGTCTGCAAAGCATGTGGCACCATAAGACACTGCAGGCACCAGAGGACACTGGAAACATCAGAGGACATTGGATGCACTAGTGCACAAAGCAAAGGCCAGAACAAGTGATTCAACATAATGAGAAACCACAACCAGAAGTCAGGCAGGTACAGCATTCTATGCTTGGCCTAAATAGCCAAGTGGTTATGGTACTGGGTTTGTAACCCCAACATCAAGAGTTCAAATCTCACACTGGTAAACTATGAAACAATGTAACTTCATCTGAAACAGATGGAAACGGGTTTGTACTCAAAAGAGTTACAGCATTCTAACCAACAAAGAGAGCATGCCAAACAGCATAAAGACAAGATGCGCAAGATGTCTAGCCAAGCTATATGATCAGACAATGAGGATGGCCAGATTATCAACATATTTTTAATGACCTTAAAAAGTCAATATCTGAAGGACCGTTAACTCTTTTTCATGACCCAACCGAGGAGACTATGCTTGAGGCTGATGCATCTCAAAAAGGAGTTGGAGCGTGCCTTCTCCAGAAGGGAAGCCTCTTGTTTTTGCTTCCAAAAGTTTGTCCACTGCCCAGGCTAATGAATCAAATATGGAATGTGAAACTGTAGTGCTGGTATTCACGGTTCCAAACCTACTTCTTTGGAAAGAAGTTAATTGCGGAAACTTATCATAAGCCACTTGAAAAGATCTGGTGCAAACAACTAACTACCAAGGTTATGGTGCCCGCTGGTCAAAGTATAAGGCTACAATTTATGATGTATGCTACAAACCAGGTAATTCCTTGGTCACCATCCATAGTATCATCAAGACAATGGTGAGCACTACAGGCCACAAGGAGAACTACTGAAAACCTTGTACTTACCCTGGGAGAAGATCACCTAACTCTGCAAAGCAAGTCATCAGCCAACGGGCTACATGACAATCTTTGAACCGAACACGTATGCTTATTCCAAATTTGCAAACTTCATTCTATGGAACCAATGTGGAGTCGCTATTTCATCAAAACAAGTGTGGACAAATCTCCCCATTCATCATTTTTTGATGATGGACATGATGCATTACTCAAAAAACAGGGCAAGATGAAAGATGCCCACAACTGGCATGTGGGTAATGAATTCCCCAACCTGAGTATCAGACAGAAAGTTCGAGTGCAACACCCAACTAAGGGCACTGGGATCCAACAGACCTAATCAGCATATTCCCAGGCCCAAGATTGTATCAAACACGAGCACCAAATGGCATGACAGTCTGATGAAACAGAACCAATCAGAACTATCAAATCATAACAATGCCACAACCAGAAATACCGAGCAGTCCTATTGCGACTAGAACACAATCTAAAATGCAACACAAACTAAGCAACCCTAACCAGCATTCTGAGAATGTACAGCAGCCTCCAGCGAAGATAACTGGATGGATACGCAAACTGCCGAGACGTTTCAGAGACTTGTAAATTTATTGCTCTATGTTAACATACATTCAGACACAATGTTAATTTGTTTTGCTTTCATATAAATAGTTTGGTTCTTTAAGGGTAAACTTTTAGTTAGATAAAAAGGAGATATTATGATATGATGTATGACTTGCATGATGCATGACTTGCAGGCAGTCTATGAGCAGCAGTAATTGCAGTTAAGTGTACTATACTTAGCTCCCAGGGAACATTTTCTGTGTATAGTCCTTTCTTCAAATAAAGAACCCGCATTATTGTCTCACCAATCCTCTGCATTATTGGTGCATTTATGTTGAAGAAAAGAAGAATGTAACAGAAAGCTCTCATAATAAACTTACTGTAATAATAGATAAAAACAAAAAAACTGCGGATGCTGGAAATCCAAAACAAAAACAGAATTACCTGGAAAAACTCAGCAGGTCTGGCAGCATCGGCGGAGAAGAAAAGAGTTGACGTTTCGAGTCCTCATGACCCTTCGACAGAACTTGAGTTCGAGTCCAGGAAAGAGCTGAAATATAAGCTGGTTTAAGGTGTGTGTGTGGGGGGCGGAGAGATAGAGAGACAGAGAGGTGGAGGGGGTTGGTGTGGTTGTAGCGACAAACAAGCAGTGATAGAAGCAGATCATCAAAAGATGTCAACAACAATAGTACAATAGAACACATAGGTGTTAAAGTTAAAGTTGGTGATATTATCTAAACGAATGTGCTAATTAAGAATGGATGGTAGGGCACTCAAGGTATAGCTCTAGTGGGTTAAAAAAAAAAAAATATAAATAAAAAAAAAAAACCCACTAGAGCTATACCTTGAGTGCCCTACCATCCATTCTTAATTAGCACATTCGTTTAGATAATATCACCAACTTTAACTTTAACACCTATGTGTTCTATTGTACTATTGTTGTTGACATCTTTTGATGATCTGCTTCTATCACTGCTTGTTTGTCGCTACAACCACACCAACCCCCTCCACCTCTCTGTCTCTCTATCTCTCCGCCCCCCACACACACACCTTAAACCAGCTTATATTTCAGCTCTTTCCTGGACTCGAACTCAAGTTCTGTCGAAGGGTCATGAGGACTCGAAACGTCAACTCTTTTCTTCTCCGCCGATGCTGCCAGACCTGCTGAGTTTTTCCAGGTAATTCTGTTTTTGTTACTGTAATAATATCCTATTGTTATAAAGCCATAGGTGAATAGGTGAGATTGAGTTGAAAGAGGAAGCTTTCTATTAACATTTAAGTTCCCTTCTTAGCTTTAACAAGTTTAGTTTGACAAGACCAAAAATGGTAAGATCTTTCTAACAACAGAGCTTGTCATAATAAGTTGCAATGCAGCGGTATAAAATACAATGTTGTCTTATCTTTATATATAATTGATTGGCATGGAGCATGTTACATATATAACAATGTGGAACTGATTACAACACTGAAATCTGACTGAGGAGTTTAGGTAACGCCATAAACCCCCAGCAGCAAAAAAAGCAATTTATCACCATTTGTCAGAAGTCCAGACCAAATTCACAAGAGAAATAGACAGCAGGTCAGTCAGCATCCATAAAAATGAAATGCAGGTTCATGTTTCAGGTGTAAGACCTTCCCTCAGGACACAGCACTGAAAGGTAATCGAGCTTCTTCATAATATGATGGGGGTGGGGATGAGGGTTGGTGGTGGGTTGTTGGTGAGTGGCTGTGCAGGAGAGGGGGAAAGTCAGGAGCTGAGGAACATGACCTTGGTTTTCACTTCAGATTACTCACTTCATGTGACAAGTGTTCATAAGTCGTTGTTAACCAAGGAAATGATTCAGCTACAATGTCCTCCATAGTGGTCCAGCACCAGAAAAGAACCTAGAGTGCTACCACATTATTAAAACCCAACGAGTTTACTAATGCCCTTCAAGGAACAGAACCTGCCTCACCTATCCCAAATGGTTTACACGTGAGATCGGTTTCACATTGGTAGTTAGTTGGCCTTAAGTGACTTGAGGGGATAAATAATACATGCCAGTGCCATCCACATTCAGAAAAGAATAAAATCAATACACAATCAAATACCCTGCTACACATATGAAACAATTAAGTACAGTATTTTGTAGAGTAATAAAATACATACTTAGAGAGAAGTAATGTAAAATTAAAGTTCTAAATAAGAAAGAGAGATAAAAGGAAAGACAGGGAATTAAGAACAAATAAACTAAAATATTATAACTAAATATTTGTTTTCGTAATCAATACAATTTGTGTAACAATACCACTGTGGATATGAACTACAACAGTAAAATTCAAATGGCAATCTCTGGCAAGATAAATCACACAAAAATGACATACATAATAAAGAAAGGTGTTTGACAATATATCCAATAATTTAGTATGCACACAAAAACTCTCAGTTTTCCAATAGCTGTGTAAATCACTCAAGTTACGCAGTTTATAATGTCAACTAAGAGTGAGATTTAGTTCTGACTATAACAATCAGATTTTGGGCTGCAGGTCATCTGCTTTGTTTGCATATTCTGCTAAAAGACCATCTTCTTATTTAGAATGAGTTTATTCGAAACATAACAACTGAAGTAATTATAGTTTTGGGAAATGTAGGACTATAGCTTTAAGAATAACCCTGTGTTGTAAGATCACATGATCAGTGTAAACCAATGTATTAACAGTGCGGGGAACCTCTTTTGGAGGAGTTTTATTTTTAGTTATGGAGTTTGATGCACACATGTAGTTGCTGCTGCTGTCTTGTAAATAAAATTAAATGTTTCCACTAAGAAAAGTTGTCTGAAGATCAACTCTATAACAAACTGGCAACAAGGATAGGATCAGATTTGGTGCTGTACCTTGCTCAAACTTAGTATCTAAGTTTGTTAAAAATAAAAGTAGGTATACTCATCCAAAATGCCACAATTTGACAGAATTGATCCCTTTGAGCCAGCCACAGATGATTCATCTCAATATATAGAATGTCTTGCGTTCTTCTTTGAAGCAAACAAAATCACAGGGGTGGAAAAGAGGAGGGCGATTCTCCTGAGTATTTGTGGGAGCAAGACCTACAGTTTAATTTGAAGCTTGATAGCCCCCAGTGCCACAGATTCAAAGACTTTCAGTGAATTAGTAGACCTCATTAAGGGACATTTTCAATCCAAGCCCTCACTCACAATGCAGAGGTTCAGGTTCAATTCATGGAATAAAGCCCTGGGGGAGACAATTGCTACCTACGTCGTGAAACTAAAACAACAAGTGAAACCCTGAATGACCTGCTTAGAGATCATTTAGTATGTGGCGTGCAGGAAGACACTATTCAGTGTCGCTTGCTGGCTGAAGTGAATCTTGATTTTAAGAAAGTGTTAGGAATAGCGCCGGCGATCGAAAACACAGTAAGGGATTTACAAGCAATTCAAGGGGTGAAAATTGGTGCTGTTCTTCTAGTTGAGTGGGAACAGTCAGCTGAAAGTAGCTCGAAAATCTGGGACTGCACCGCGAAGCAGGAAACAGCCCCCGCCAACTGAGAAATGAGAGGAGACAGCTTAGCAATTAAATTGAAAAATAACTTTCATCGATGTGGAAACAATAAATCTTCTAGTGTTTAGCAATTTTAAAACATAGAATGTTATTTTTGTCACAGAAGTGGACACACGATGAGACAGTGCAAAGCGAGATTTAAACAGGCCTTCAAACAAGAAACAAAATCCAATGAAGTCTATAGTCTAGAAAAAACCTGAAACAACCAATTCTGACATTTATTTATTATTCAATATAAAAGCTGGAAAGATAGAGCTAATATTTGTTTCAGAGCAATTGAATGGTAAACTATTAAAAATGGAAGTAGACACGGGTGCTTCTGCCACTACAGTAGAAAAACACACTTTCAGAAATTTAAATAAAGGTGATTAACAACTAAATTTGGGACAAACATCTGCCAAGTTGAAAACGTGCACAGGCGAAGAAAACCAAATAAAAGGCATCACCAGAACAACTGTTCATTATAGACACCCATGGTGGTAGAAGGTGAAGGGTCAAGCCTTCTAGGGCAAGATTGGTTGAGGAAGATTAAATTAAACTGGACCAAAATCTTCCAGTTGTGAGCAGGTGAGTTACCAGAGCTGCTAAAAAAAATGAGCAGCCAAACTGAACAGGTACCCCATTCCCAATGCTGGTGCACAGTGAGAATTGAACTGGTAAGTCTTTTTCTTTAATTGTTATAAGTTCAGTAGTCTGCTTAAAAGGTTGGTAAGGTAGCTGACTCAGCTGACTTTGTGACAGTTAACTGTCAATCATCTGAAGCCTGATTAGGGACTGAATAGGTGTTGATTACAGAGATGAAAACAAAAAACTGCGGATGCTGGAAATCCAAAACAAAAACAGAAATACCTGGAAAAACTCAGCAGGTCTGGCAGCATAAGCGGAGAAGAGCAAAGTTGACGTTTCGAGTCCTCATGACCCTTCAACAGAACTAAGTAGAAATAGGAAAGAGGTGAAATATAAGCTGGTTTAAGCGGGTGGGGGGGGGTGGGAGGGGAAGAAGCGGGGGGTGGTTTGGGACAAGCAAGCAGTGATAGGAGGAGATAACCAAAAGATGTCACAGACAAAAGAACAAAGAGGTGTTGAAGTTGGTGATATAATCTAGAAGAATGTGCTAATTAAGATTGGAGAGCAGGACAAGCAAGGTAGCTCTAGTGGGGGTGGGGTGAAATAAACCATGGGTGGAATACATTTAAAAATAATGGAAATAGGTGGGAAAAGAAAAATCTATATAAATTATCTTCTAGATAATATTACCACCTTCAATACCTCTTTGTTCTTTTGTCTGTGACATCTTTTGGTCATCTCCTCCTATCACTGCTTGCTTGTCCCAACAACACCCCCCCCAACTTCTTCTCCCCACCACCCTTAAACCAGCTTATATTTCAACCCTTTCTTATTTCTACTTAGCTCTGTTGAAGGGTCATGAGGACTTGAAACGTCAACTTTGCTCTTCTCCGCCGATGCTTCTAGACCTGCTGAGTTTTTCCAGGTATTTCTGTTTTTGTTTTGGTGTTAATTACTATTTGAAGCTTAACTAGTATGAGTCACCTCAGCTCTATCAAAGAAAGGGACTATTGCACACAAACAGGGGAGAGAGCTCAGCGTGAGTGAGATACAGCCAGAGTGAGTGCAGGTATTAGCAATTTGGTGCACAGTGGGAATTTGTTACATAGGGGAAGAGATGCTCTTTGCATTTTTTCTTTGCTATCCAACTTCTTCAATCTTCAGAGTGTGGTCTTGCTCTGCTATAGCAGTAGAGGCTGTAAGGGAAAGGAATGATTGGTAAGTAGTGGGTCAGGTCGGGTAAGTATTTATTACTTTAATCGCTTATAGTTTAAGGTCTTTTTGTGGTTTATAGTTTGTATATTCTATACTAATGAAGATCAGGAAAGAAGGGCACTAGAGTAATTGATTTAAAAGGTTTAATTTAAAACGATAAGTCATTGCAGGACAGCTCAAAGTTGTGTTGTGTTCCTCGTGCTCCATGTGGGAAGCTGGGGACATTTCCAGTACCCGGGACCAGCATGTGTGCAGGAAGCGTGTCCAGCTGCAGCTCCTGGAAGCACGGGTTTCAGAGCTGGAACGGCGACTGGGGACACTGTGGAGCATCCGCGAGTCTGAGAGCATCGTGGATAGCACGTTTAGAGAGGTGGTCACATCACAGATGAAGGGACTTGAGGAAGGAAGGGAATGGGTGACCACCAGGCAGTCCAAGAGAAACAGGCAGGTAGTTCAGGAGTCCCCTGGGGTCCCGTTCGCAAATTGGTATTCCGTTTTAGAGATGATGAGGGCGCTGGTTCCTCCAGGGAGTGCGGACAGAGCCAAGCTTTTGGCACCACAAGCAGCCAGTCTGTACAGGAGGGAAGGAAGGGAGGAAGAGCAATAGAAATATGGGATTCTATAGTCAGGGGAACAGATAGGCTCTACTGTGGCCATCAATGTGGCTCTAGGATGGTGTGTTACCTCCCTGTTGCCAGGGTCCAGGATGTCACTGAATGGCTGCAGGGCATCCTGAAGGGGGAGGGTGGTAAGACAGAGGCCATGGTACATGTTGGTACCAATAACATAGATAGAAAGAGGGATGAGGTCTTTCATCAAGAATTCAGGGAGTTAGGCAGTAGACTAAAAAGCAAGTCCTCTCAGGTTGTAATCTTTGAATTACTCCCAGTACCACGTGCTAGTGAGCTCAGAAATAGGAGAATAGCACAGATGAATACATGGCTTAAAAGTTGGTGCAGGAGGGAGGGTTTTAGATTCTTGGATCACTGGAACCATTTCTGGGGAAGGTGGGACCTGTACAAGTGGGACGGTCTACATCTGAACCAGAGCGCCACTAACATCCTTGTGGGCAGGTTTGCTAGTGCTGTTGGGAGGAGGTTAAACTAATTCGGCAGGGAAAAGGGACACAGAATGTTAGCAGAATAGGGGCACATCATAATTCTGTAAAGCAATCAAGTCAGAGGGAGTACAGGTACATTAAGTTTCAAGTGAGTAAGGCAAGGCTGAATGGCCTCTACTTTAATGCCAGGAGTATTACAGGTAAAACGGATGAGTTAAGGGTGAGGATTGACACGTGGAATTGTGATATAGTAGCCATTACTGAGATGTGGTTGAGGGAGGGGCAGGATTGGCAGCTCAAAATTCCGGGATATAGAATCTTCAGATGAGACAGGGGAGGGGTAAAAGAGGAGGAGGCATTGCATTATTAGTTAAGGAGTCAGTTACTGCAGTAAGAAGAGATGATATCTTGGAGGAAGCATCAAATGAAGTTTTGTGGGTAGAGCTTAGGAATAAAAAAGGGGCAGCCACATTATTAGGTGTTTATTATAGACCCCCAGATAGTCAGTGGAAAATTGAAGAGCAACTTTGTGCACAATTCGCGGTGATGTGTAAAAACAATAACAATAGGGTAATTATATTAGGTGATTTCAACTTTCCCAACATTAATTGGGATAGACATAGTGTTAAGGGCTTGGATGGAGTGGATTTCTTGAAATGTGTACTAGAGAACTTTTTAAGTCAACATGTAGAGGGTCCAACAAGGGACGGTGCAGTGCCAGACCTAATTCTGGGGCATGAAGCCAGACAGGTGGCTGAGGTGGTGGTGGGGGAGCATTTTAGCGATAGTGACCGTGACCACAACATGGTACAGTTTAGGTTAATATGGACAAAGAAATAGAAAAGTTGCAAAAAAATGTTTTGGATTAGGGGAGAGTGGATTTTAGTAAAATAGGGCAGGATCTGGCCTATGTAGACTGGGAACAGCTATTTGTGGGGAAATCTACAGAGGAGCAGGGGGATGTTCAAAAAGGAAATGGGAGGGTACAGGCTCAACATGTACCCTCTAGGGTGATAGGAATAAGTAACAAGCCCAGAGTACCATAATGAACAGGGATATTGAGGTTACGATGAGAAGGAAAAGAAAGGATTTTAACAGGTACAAGGGAAGCAAATCAGCAGAGGCATTATTGAAGTACAGGGTGGAGCTTAAGAAAGTGCAGGGTGGAGCTTAAGAAAGCAATTAGGAGAGCAAAGAGGGGATATGAGAAAGCTCTGGCTGGTAAAAGTAGGGAAAATCCCAAGATATTTTATACGTATAACAATGGGAAGAGGATAACCGGGGAAAGATTAGGGCCCATAAGGGACCAAGGGGGCAATATATGGGTGGGGCCAGATGACATCGCTATAGTGTTGAACAAATACTTCACATCCGTCTTCACCCAAGAGAATGGGGATGAAGGTATCGAACTCAGGGAGAGAGACTGCGAGGTTCTTAAGCAAATTGATATAGGGAGTGGCAAGGTATTGGAGGTGTTGGCAGGCTTAAAAGTGGACAAATCTCCAGTTCTGCATGACTTGTATCCCATACTGCTGAGGGAGGCAAAAGAGGAGATAGCAGAGGCTCTGACCCAAATTTTTAATTCCTCTCTGGCCAGGGGGGAGTTGCCAGAGGATTGGAGAACAGCTAATGTGGTTCCACTAATTAAGAAGTGTTGTAGAGATAAGCCAGGGAACTACAGGCCAGTGAGTCTCACGTCAGTGGTAGGGAAACTATTGGAGAAAATTCTGAAGGAGAGAAGCTATCTCCATTTGGAGGCAAGGTTTGATCAGGGATAGTCAGTGTGGCTTTGTCAGAGGGACGTAATACCTAAAAAATTTGATACAATTTTTTGAGGAGGTGACCAGGTGTGTAGATGAGGGTAGTGTAGTTGATGTAGTTTATATATGGATTTCAGCAAAGCCTTTGAAAAGGCCCCACATGGGAGACTTATGAAGGAGGCAAATGCATATGGGATACAGGGTAATTTGATAAGGTGGATTCAAAATTGGCTTAGTTGTAGGAGACAGAGGGTATTGACAGAAGGATGTTTAAGTGACTGAAAGTCAGTGTCCAGTGGCATACCACAGGGATTTGTGCTGAGTCCCCTATTATTTGTCATTTAAGTAAATAACATGGGTGACTATGTGGGGATTAGTAAGTTTGCAAATGACACAAAGATTGGCCGAGTGGTTAACAGTGAGATTGAGTGTCTTGGGCTACAGGAAGATATAGATGGGATGGTCAAATGGGCAGATAAGTGGCAGATGGAATTTAACCCTGAAAAGTGTGAGTTGATACACTTTGCAAGAAGTAATTTGACAAGTAAGTATTCAATGAACCACATGACACTAGGAAGTTCTGAGGAACAAAGGGACCTTGGCGTGTGTGTCCATTGATCTCTGAAGGCAGAGGGGCATATTAGTGGGGTGGTGAAAAAGGCATATGGGACACTTGCTGTTATCAATCGAGGCATAGATTACAAAAATAGGGAGGCCATGTTGGAGTTGTATAGAAGCTTGCTGGGGCCACAGCTGGAGTACTGTGTGCAGCTCTGGTCGCCACATTATAGGAAGAATGTGATTGCACTGGAGGGGGTGCAGAGGAGATTCATCAGGATGTTGCCTGGGATGAAATATTTAAGTTATGAAGATAGGTTGGATAGACTTGGGTTGTTTTCGTTGGAGCAGAGAAGACTGAGGAGCGACATGACCGAGGTGTATAAGATTATAAGGGGCATGGACAGGGTGGACAGGGAGCAGCTGTTCCCCTTAGTTGAAGAGTCAGTCACAAGGGGGCATAAGTTCAAGGTGAGGGGCAGGAGGTTTAGGGGGGAAATTTTTTTTTACCTAGAGGATGGTAATGGTCTGGAATGCACTGCCTAGGAGGGTGGTGTAGGTGAGTTGCCTCACATCCTTTAAAAAGTACCTGGATGAGCACTTGGCACGTCATAACATTGAAGGCTATGGGCCAAGTGCTGGTAAATGGGGTTAGGTAGGTGGGTCAGGTGTTTCTCATGTGTTGGTGCAGACTCAATGGGCTGAAGGGCCTCTTCTGCACTGTGTGATCTTGTGAAGATCTATATGCCAAACTAGCAGGAGGGACAATGTATACGAAGCTTGACATGAGTCTCGCATATCAGCAACTGGTGCTAGGTGACACCTCCTGGGAATTCGTAACCATAAATATCCACAAAGGATTATACCAATATACACACCTGCCCTTAAGTGTTTCCTCAGCCTGTGACATTTTTCAGAGGACAATGGAAAGTTTACTACAGGACTACCTCAGGTTGTGGTCTACCTGGACAATATACCGATAACTGGATTCACAGAAAAGGAACACTTGGCTAACCTAGGAGAAGTCCTGAAATGATTTTTTGAAGTAGGAATGTGTCTAAAGAAGGAAAAATGCACTTTTCAAGCAAATGAAGTCATTTATTTGATGCACAGGAGTAATGCCCAGTCGAAAAGAAAGTTAAAGCAATAAGAGAGGCACCTGCACCCAAGAACACCTCTGAACTTAAATCATTTTTACGGATGATAAATTATTACGGACAATTTCTATCAAATTTATCCACAGTCCTAGCCCCTCAACATTCACTGCTAAGAAATAACCAGTGTTGGTTTTGGGAGGCACGCCACCTTCATGAAAGGAAAACGTATCTTGCACTCTTCAAATTTGTTAGTGCATTATAACCAGATGAAGGTGCAATGCACCTCCCTATGTAGTGGGAGTGGAACTATCTCACAAAATGGACAACGGCAGAGGGAGGCTGATAGGCTATGTATCCAGGACACTTACCACAGCTGATAAAAGGTATTCACTGATCAAAATGGAAGTTCTGTCAATTATTTTAGTGTAAAAAAATTCCACCAATACGTGCATGGGCAACATTTCCCAATAGTTTCTGACCACACGCCACTTCTGGGTGTGTTTAGCAAGGCAAAGGCTATACCTCCCATAGCTTCTGCAAGAATGCAAAGATGGGCCCTAATTTTGGCAGCATATGAATACACCTTTGTACATGGGCCAGGGATTCTTATCGCAAATGCCGATGTCCTAAGTCACCTTCCTTTGCAAGAGAATGATTAACATGTCTCAATCCCACAGAGGCTGGTATTAGTGATGAATTTCCTGGATTCCCCACCAGTCTGTGTCAGGCAGATAAGAAAGTGGACAAATCGTGATCAAGTCCTGTCTTGAGTGAGAGCCCAAGTGTTACATGGTTAGTCCCAGGAACCAGTCTCTGATGAATTGAAGCCATTTTCCAACTGAAAGCATGAGATGAGCCGTCAAGATGGTATTCTATTATGGGGTGCACAGGTGGTACTTCCAGAACAAAGAAGGGAACAGCTTTTAGTAGAGTTGCACAGTGCCCATCCAGGGATCTCCCAAATGAAGATGATAGCATGGAGTTATCTTTGGTGGCCAGGGATAGGTGGTGATATTGAAAATGTGCTAAAACACTGTGCAATGTTAACAGCAACAAAAGTTGCCTGTGGCAGCCCCATTACACCCATGGGAGTGGCCTGATAGACCCTGGGTGTGGTTGCATGTTGACCACATTGGTCCTTTCCTTGGAACCAGGTTTCTACCTTTTATAGATGCTCATTTCAAGAAGCTTATGAGATGAAGTCACCAACATCAGGCGCCACTATAAAAAGACTACGCTAGAGCTTCAACACCAATGGACTGCTAGGGGTAATCAGCTCAGATAATGGCACTGCATTTACGAGCACTGAGTTCCAATGAGACTGCAGCATACCATCCATCATCAAACCAATGGGCGGAAATGGCAGTACAAACCTGTAAGGCGGGAATGAAAACAGGTGATTCGTTGGAGACCAAAATTGCTTGTTTTCTATTTCACTACAGAACAACCCGCCACACTATGACAGGAGCAACAGCTGCAGAATTACTGATGAGGTGCAATCTTCAGACAAGACTAAGCCTAATATTTCCCAATTTGGAGGGGAAAGTTGAGAAAAGTCAAAGAGACCAAAAAGCGATTCATGATTTGCATAGTGGTGAGCGACAATTTACTGTTAGAGAAGCAGCATATGTAAAGAATTTCAATGGAGGACCGAAGTGGTTACCTGGTAAATTAAGTTGTGACCGGACCTTGGTTCTACCACATGGAAGTGGAGGGCCAGATCACTCATAAGCACGTGGCTCATTTAATAAAAAGAGAGATACCCCAACAAAATGATGTTCCACCTGTAACCATTACTGAACTAGTAGTTCCTGTTGATCTACTAGGACCTGCCCAATGTCTCTGTCGGAGTGGAAGACACTGAACTGCATATGCCCAATGAGATACCTGATGTTAATGCAGTTCCAGAAGAATCTGAAGCTGTGGAGCTGTGACATTCCACATGGATCAGGAAACCACTTGAAAGACTGACCTTGTAATTTCATGACCTGTGTAGATATTGTAATGTCGTGAGATAAATATCCTTGTAAGTACAAAATATACAGAAAATTTAAAAGGGGAGGAATATAGTAATTATAGTTTTGGAAAATGTAGTACTGTAGCTATGAGAATAATCCTGTCTTGTAAGATCACATGATCTATGTAAACCAAAATGTTAACAGCACAGGGAAGCTCTACGTGAGGACTTCTTTTTTAGTTATTGAGGTTAATGCATGTGTATAGTTGCTGCTGCTGCCTTGTAAATAAAGTTAAATGTTACCACTAAGAAAAGTTGTCTGAACATCAACTGTACAACAACAACCGCCTTAGGAAGGCAAGTTAATCCCTCTGTCTAGAGAACAGTTCAAGCCTTGCTCTGAAATTTTGAAATGCTTTATTTTTAACAATTGCAATGTCTGCTTTTGAGTTATCCAAATTGCATTACACCTCTCTGGTACTCTAAAGACATGTATGATCTAATAATAAGAGCTGATGCCTATTGTTCGCACGGAGCCTATATTATTAGGTGTTGGCAAGTTTTGAGGCCTGCTAAGCACCTGTTGTTTGTGGAATAGTGCAGAGTAAGCACCTGTGGTACTAAGGGCCTGTCTATAGGGCATGGTCCAGGTATGGGCTTCCATTTCCATACAACATAAACTTCAGCTCATCCAACACTGAGGATAGTACAAAGTCATTATGCTGCTACATCAGAGGCCTGGACTAATGGGCCAGAAATATGAGTTTTGTTTCCGCTATAGCTGGGGAAAAAAATATGGAATAATTAGCTAGTATCAGCACTGGTGATCATGAAACTACTGGGTTGTCATAAAATCCCATTTGGTTCACTAATGTTGTGTATATGTATCTGGTGTCCTTACCTGATCTGGCCTATATGTAACTCGAAACCTACAACAATGTGGTTGACTCTTCACTACCCTCTGAACTAGCCCTGTAAACCACTCAATTGCATCTAAGAAAATGATCCAGCACCACCTTCTGAAGGACAATTATGGATGAGTAATATTTTCCACATCTTGACAATCAATAGAACAAAAGCTGCATCTAGCATAACACATCCTGTTACCATTATATATTTACGGTTATATACCATTCTTGTACTATTACATACCATTATTATTTGTTAAATACCATGATTATACTGTTAAATACCATTATTGTATTGTTATATACCATTATATTATTATGCCATTCATATTTACTGTTATACCCTGTTTGAGACCTAACATCGGGCGGGTGGTGAACTGCTGAAAGCCACCACTTGCCCCTCACCACCGCCCCCATCCCCCACGATCCCTTTCCTCTTGATTCAAATCCGTCTTCACTCACCTGAGGTCTGGGATTCCTTGGTGATTCTGGGTCTTTGGTGGATGCAATGCTAGTTGCCACCCCACCCACTAGCCCTGGTGACATGATGAGTTGCCACCTGTGATTAGTGGGCAGCTCTTGGCAAACGGGACTTCTGCCAGGGGCCTCAAGCGTGGGGAAGGCCCAATGGTGGCCACATAATAGTCTGAGAGGCACATGATTCTGTTGGATCTTCCCCACAATGCTGACAGGTTTCCTCACCAGTTTTCTGCCCGGTGGCAAGACCGTTGTCAGTCTGATAGAACCCCAGTCAGTGATTCACTCAGAGATCCATCAATATCTCGCTGACATTGCAGAAGAAAATCGAGGGAAAAAAATATCCAAAGGAATGTTAAGGTCTCTGGGCTGGATTTAATGTAGCTTATCATTGTGGGAAGCATAGGAACATAGGAGCAGGAGTAGGTCATTTGGCCCATTGAGCTTGCTCTACCATTCAACCAGGTCATGGCTGATCATCTACCTCCAAGCCATTTTTTCCACTGTCCCCATACCTATTTATGTCATCTGTATCCAGGAAGCTATCACAGAAACAGTGCAGAAGAGGCCCTTTGGCCCATCAAGTCTGCACCAACACGTGAGGAACATCTGACCAACTACCTAATCCCATTTACCAGCATTTGGCCCATAGCCTTGAATGTTATGATGTGCCAAGTGCTCATCCAGGTACTTTTTAAAGGATGTGGGGCAACCCATCTCCACCACCCTCCCAGGCAGCGTATTCCAGACCATCACCACCCTCTGGGTAAAAAGATTTTTCCTCACATCCTCCCTAAACCTCCTGCCCCTCACCTTGAACTTATGTCCCCTTGTGGCTGACCCTTCAACTAAGGGGAACAACTGCTCCCTATCCATCCTGTCCATGCCCCTCATAATCTTGTACACCTCGATCAAGTCACCCCTCAGTCTTCAGTGCTCCAATGAAAACAACCCAAGTCTATCCAACCTCTCTTCACAACTTAAACATCTTGGTGAATCTCCTCTGCAGCCCCACCAGTGCAATCACATCCTTCCTATAATGTGGTGATCAGAACTGCATGCAGTACTCCAGCTGTGGCCTCAGCAAGGTTCTATACAACTCCAGCATGACTTCCCTACTTTTGTAATCTATGCTTCAATTGATAAAGGCAAGTGTCCCATATGCCTTTTTCACCACCCCACTAACATGCCCCTCCGCCTTCAGAGATCTATGGACACACACACCAAGGTCCCTTTGTTCCTCAGACTTTCCTACTGTCATGTTATTCATTAAATACTTTCTTGCCAAGTTACCCCTTCCAAAGTGTATCACCTCACAGTTTTCAGGGTTAAATTCCATCTGCCACTTATCTGCCCATTTGACCATCTCGGCTATATCTTCCTTTAGCCCAAGACATTCAACCTCACTGTTAACCGCCCGGCCAATCTTTGTGTCATCCGCAAACTTACTAATCCTACCCCCCACATAGTCATCTATGTCGTTTATATAAATGACGAATAATAGGGGACCCAGCACAGATCCCTGTGGTACACCACTGGACACTGGCTTCCAGTCACTAAAGCATCCTTCTGTCATCACCCTCTGTCTCCTACAAATAAGCCAATTTTGAATCCACCTTATCAAATTACCCTGTATCCTATGTGCATTTGCCTTCTTTATAAGTCTCCCACGTGGGACCTTGTCAAAGGCTTTGCTGAAATCCATATAAACTACATCAACTATGCTACCCTCATCTATACCCCCTGGTCACCTCCTCAAAAAATTCAATCAAATTTGTTAGACATGACCTCCATCTGACAAAGCCACACTGACTATCCCTGATCATACCGTGCCTCGATTTCTGTCTTGAACATGCTCAATGGCTGAGCTTCCACAACCCTCTGGGGTTAATAATTCCAAAGATTCACCACCTTCTGAGTCAAGCAATTCTTCCTCGAATCAGTCCTAAATGGCCTGTTCCTTATTCTGAGACTGTGCCTGCTTATTCTAGGTTCACCAGCCAGGGGAAACATCCTATCTACATGGTGGCCGGGCCCACTTAATTGTGGGAGAGGCCCCAGGCCTGAACTTTTGCAGAGTGGCAACCGGAGTTGGAATGGCACTCCACTCCCGCTTTACTACCTTGAAATCCTTTCAATCCTATCTCTCCCAACGTTCCAACTCAGGCTGGGCTAGAACCGTGCAGGGCAGCACACTCCTAGGGCGTCTGACGAGGGCTTCAGAGTTAGACATAAGGAGCCCATGTTCCCTTTTTTATGGCACTGGCTGCCATAAGTCAGGTGACTTTAAAGATCCAGTCACTTTCAAGCTGGGGAGAAGGCAGGTTTTCAAGGTAAGTAGGTAGGATTTGGGGGTTGGGGGGATCTGGTGGTCAGAGGGGCGGTGGGATTGGACAGGTGGGGGGAGGTTGGGCAGTCAGAAGGGTGGCAGGTAGTCGGGGGTAGTGGGTAGTCGGGTATTCTTGCAGTTGGGGGTGAGTTTGGACAGTCAGGATTGTGGTTGGGCAGTCAGAGGGGAGTTCAGGCAGTACAGGGGCGGCTGTATGGTGGAGGAGGACAGCCGGGGGTGGGGAGCTGGTGGCGGGGGGTGGAGGGATGGTCAGGCAGTTGGCGGAGTGAGGGGAGGTTGGGTTGGGTCAGGCCTGGAGGGGGTTTAGTTGGAATTTGGAGTTGGGGGTGTCCTGTGGGGGTAGGAGTCCTACAGGGGTGGGGTGGTCAGGGGGTGGGGTCAGCCCCCAGAGGTTGGGGAGGTGTCCAAAGGGACGGCGGCCGTCCTGTGGGGGTGGGGCGAGTCCAATGAGAGGTTGGTATGTGTCTCTACAATAGCTACCTAGAAGCTGGAAGTGGTTTTAATTCTTTTAACTTTTCCTGGGTAACTATTACTGTAACACAGTCAGAACCAACTGAAGTTTGCAATTTAAATAACATTTTTGATGTTTCCAGTGCAGGGAATTGCCCATTGAAAGTTTGCACTTCGTGGGCAATTGCTGTGCGATCCTTACCAGGGATCTTCAGGGGCCTGAGAGGGTTGGGGAGTGGGGTGATGATGGGGTTCCTTAGTGCATCACTGGGATACCTCTCAGATACTCTGCCCTGGAGCTCGGACGTTATGGCCCAGGGAGTGCCAGTCTCCCGGCAGTGAGGGCTGGTGGAAATAGGCAGTCAAGGTAAGAAAAGGCCTAAAGAGGCCTAAAGAGCAATGTCAGTTCTGATCAAATGTATGTCCATCTCAGGGTGTTGGATGATAGAGTCCTTACACAGTTTTGAGTTTACCTACAACATGTCAATTATCCCAGCTGACAGTGATCTTGGACAACGTCCTTTACAATGCATTGAAGGGAGGGCCAGTGGAGCCTGCAAGTTCAGCCAAGTCCCAGAATGGTGAGTACAAAGTTGGACACTAACATGAACACTTATTAGTGAACAAAAAAAAAACACAACATTGTTTCTTCCACAGTAAAGGAAATGTCCCTAACTCCCCTGTAACCATCAATGCATGCCAACCATGTAGAGCGCCAGTACAGTTGACTCTCTGACTAAGCTACTCTCAAAAAATAATGATGATGTGCACATGAATAAAGTGAAACCAACATAATGTGAAATATTTATAAGTGGAATTTACATGAAAAAAAAAACAATGCCATATTTGTCCTCTCAAGTTTTATGTTAATGGCAATTTGGTCAGGCAGGAATGTTGTGGCTGTGATGCCAAGTCTCCCTGTTTGACCAGGAAGCTCTTTTATAGCTGTCCATATCTGCAGCATTGTTAGCTGATGGCAGGTTTGAGCACTGAAAAGCTTCCCCCCACCGCAGAATTGCACGTGTCTCCTGTGCATGTGACTGGTGCTTTAAACTTTAATTGTAATCATGTGGGAAATGGGGAACAGCAAGAAAGTATAAGTGGCTCACAGTTCTGGTTACGCTGTCAGGAATGGCACACTATTGACAAAATCCGTCCCATTCTCCTTGAACCCCCTGCAATTTATTGGTGGCTCAGGGATTAATGGAGGCCCCCCAGCTTTCCTGTGCCTTCGGAAGCCACCCAACAAACCCTGTCAGGTTTGCCAGCGGCCTCCTAGGGTGTGGTGGAGGGAGGTGGGCAGAGGGTCCCTTTCTGTGTCTGATCAAGGGACGTGGCATCAGAATGGGGTTTGAAAGCCACCCTACTGTCCTTGCATCTGAACCCCCCTCTCCCACGACCTAAACCTCGTAATCCCCATCCTGCCTTCACTTCCCTTTGATTTGGGGTTTCTCAATGATTTTGGTGCTCCAGTGGGTGCATTGTCACCAGCTGACACCATTCCCACTGGCACTGGCAGTATGAGGATCTGCCAGCCTGCGATGGGTTGGCAGCTCTCGGAGAGCAGGATTTCAGCCACCAGGGACCTTAGTCACATGGGAGGCCCTAAGGTGATGACTTAATAGCTTGAAAGGCATTTGATCTCATTGGGCTTCCCGCATGGAACTGATGGGGTTTCCAAACTGGCTCTTTGACTGGCGAGCAAGACCCTCTTTGGCCCGACAGATTCCCGGCCCCTGTGTCTACATTAAATACTGAAATATCCCTGTCTGACCTTTGTGCTCCAAACATCTATCTCACAGCCTCATGCTCATTTTTGTCTACTTCCCAGCTATTAGTATAAAGTCAGGCCAGCCCTTGATGTTAGCCATTGAGTAATAACCTACTTTAATGCGTAAATATTCCTGTCACAGATGCAATATACTTAGTTAGTTCATGTAAATGTGGCACTTACCTGAAAGTGAGCGATTAACCATCCGTGAAGAAAATGTTAAATGGCAATTTTAAGTGGAAAATTTTAAATCGATTCACTAAAACACTGTGTCATATCAAGAAAGCACTCAACTAATGACTAAATGCTGGCCACATTTTCGGCTACAGAGGAAAGCTTAAGAAATTGCATTTAAAATAAAGAATATTGAACAGTGATGGCTAAATATTATCCATTGCTTCTCACCCTCCCTGCTGGCTAACTCAGTAGGGTAAATTTGTACTTTTTGCAATAGTGTAAATGAGCCTGTCCACCATCTACTTGGCACAAGTCACTTGCCTGGGTGAGTGCAGCTCACACTCAAGAAGCTTGACACAATCCAGGATAAAGCAGCCTGCTTGATTGGCACCACGTCCAGAAACATTCACTCCCTCCACCAACAACAAACAGTGGCAGCAGTGTTGTACCATCTACAAAATGCACTGTAGGAATTCACCAAGGCTTCTTCGACAGCACCTTCCAAACACACGACCTAGAAGGACATGAGCAGCAGATAGATGGGAACACCACCACTTGGAAGTTCCCCTCCAAGTCACTCACCATCCTGACCTGGAAATATATCGCCGTGCCTTCACTATCGCTGGGTCAAAATCCTGGAACTCCCTTCCTAACAGCACTGTGGGTGTACCTACACCACATGGACTGCAGTGGTTCAAAAAGGCAACTCACTACCATCTTCTCAAGGGCAATTAGGGATGGGCAATAAATGTTGGCCTAGCCAGTGAAGCCCATATCCCGTGAACAAATAAAAAAAAAGTAGAGTTGACAACATATTTTATATCCCTCCAGATTTTTGTTTCTGTTGAAGTCAATGGATATAAAAATCAATTTAAAATAGGTTGCTGATTTATAACCCATCATATTGTTTCATAAAAAGTCGAGATCTATCCCATTGGCTGGGATGCCTCTGCAGCCTGTGCTGGAGTAAGTTCAACACCCATGAATGAGTGAAAGAAACTGAGGCTTATAAGACAAAGTCATGAGTGAGAAGAAAAAATTAAACCTTTCGAAGCTGATCCCTCATGTAACCTTGACTTTGTCATCTTAGTACTCAACCATTGAAAATCTCCATTAATCATCTCTACTACCCAGCCCGACAAGTTCATTCCAATATTCCTTTTCATTAAATATGCTCTTTTGGATACCTGTATTGAATTTACTTTTCACAAACGTCTATTTGTACCTGCTGCTTCTACCTTTGTAAGTCACTTTGATGTAACACTCTGGGTTTACCTTATCTGCCCCATTTGATAATTTATAAGCTCTAATTTCTTGGTATCAAAATTATTTGGGACTCTCACCGTTGTCAAATATTTCCTCAGCAAAAGATTGGCAGAAACCTTGGAGAAACGAGGCCAGCAGATGATTTGGAGAATTCTCATTGCTCCCACATTGTTAAGCTTGTCTCGCAACAACGTTAATATCTTGCTGTATATTAATGATAGGTTGTTGTTTTCCTGCTTCTCTTTGATAAGCTCCAAAGAAAAAGCTTCTCCCAATGGCACTCTGTAATCTCTTACTAAGAAATGAGAAATAAGAAATTGTAAACGTTTGTCCTTTAGGGGATGAGCCTGGGAAATTAATAATGGAAAATATGGAAATTGCAGAGACTTTGCAATAGTAGAAGACATTGAAAACATCCCAATAATAGGAGAAAATCGGGTGGCAAAAGGGAAGGAGGAACTTAAAACAGTCATCATGAGAAAAGGTATGAGGCAAGTTTATGAGTGCAGAGGCTAATAAGTTCCTTGGACCCGATGGCCTGCATTCGAGCATATTAAAACTGCAATGATAGTGGGTACATTGGTTGTACTCTTTCAAAATTTCCTAGGGTGGGATTTAATGCTCCCACGTTGGTGGGTTTGATGGCTGAGGGGGCCATTTAAATCCAGACAGCCTTCCCGCTGTCTACCTGCTTACCGCTGATCCCAATGCAGTTTTACCAATGGCTGGGGTGGCTTTGGGTTGCCCACCTACCAGTGGAGCAATTGAGGCCCTTATGTGGGTAATTAATGCTCATTTAAGGGCCTCATCCCACCGCCACTGGGGTTGAACCAGCAGTGGGAGAGGCCCATGCCAGCGTTCAGCCCAGCAGAAGTCCCTGTGTGGTCTGATGGTGGGCAGCAGGAGGGCCACTCCTTAATTGACCCCTTAGGTCCATCAGAAGGTCCCCCCCCAACAAGGTGTAATAATCCTAGGTTCCTCGCCCCAATGGCCTTTCAAATCCTGGCCACCAAGCCCCTCGCTAATGCTCCTCACTGACCCCTAAACGCATATAAAGTTCTGATCAATCACAGCTCGCTTCCTCATCACCCGAGTGCAGTACTGGTGGTGGCCACCGCCCCAGCAGGCGGTACTGGTGCTGGAGACTGCTGCTGGCCTTTGATTGGCTGGTGGCTTTCTAAGGCTGGACTTATTGTCCCTGTAGGGCAGAAATAATCCTGCCTCCAGCCTATAATGGCCAATTGATTGTGGGGCCATTATTCATCCTCTGGGCAGGCTCTGCCCTGACCTTTTAGCCAGGGGGTGGCTGGGGGTGGGGTATGAGGGTGGGTGGGTGGGGAGGAGGGGTTGGCACAATGGCACCATGTATAATTCGGCCCCTAGATTCTGGAAAGATTTCAGTGGATTATAATATGCTTCCCTCACTGTTGCTAGATCAAGAACCTGGAACTCCCTTCCTAAAAGTGCTTGGGTGTATCTACACTAAATGGACCGCAGCTATTCAAGAAAGTGACTCTCCACCACCTTCTCAAGAGGAATTAGGGGTGGCCCATTGCTGGCCTTGCCAGCAATGCTCGCATCTCATGAAAGAATTAAAAGATGTATTAGAAAACCTGTTCAAGAAAGGAAGGAGACAGAAAGCAGGAGCCTATGGGCCAGTTAGCCAAACATCTGTCATTGGGGTAATGCTGGAATCCATTATTAAGGAAGTGGTGGCAGAAAATCATAATACAATCAGACAGAATCAATGTGGTTTTATGAAGGAACAATAGTGTTTTACAAAGTTATCAGAATTCTTTGAGAATGTAATAAGCAGGGTAGATAGGGGGAGCCAGTAGATGTAGTATATTTGTATTTCCAAAAGGCATTTAATAAGGTGCCACATAAAATCTTACTACACAAGATAAGAGGTCATTGTGTTGGGCAAGTATTAGCATGGATTGCAGACTGGACAACTAACAGGAAAGGGCGATTAGGGATAAATGGGTCATTTTCGGCATGACAAATGTAACTAGGGAGTGCCATAGGGATCAGTGCTGCAGCCTCAACTATTCACAATCTATATTAATGAAGAGACCTGGGTGGGAAGAGGGGTGGATTTTCTGAAGCCCAAAAGAGTGAGAAACATGGTGTGCAGGGTGACTTAATTAGGTAGGATGAGAAACTTTGATATCCCAACGGTGAGTTGAGTTGCAAAGATAAATCAACGGCATGTTTACAGTGTGTTGAGCATTATGCTGGCCTGTGGCAATTCCTACTTGTAAAACGTTTACATGCCATGAATACTCACGAGCATAAAACTTAAAAAAAAAATTATTTCCTACTTTCAAGATAAAATTAGCAGAACATGAAAATCCCATGGCTCCCGGTTCTTGAACAGTTAAAAGTGGCATGCACCTGTAGGCTTTGTGCAGTTATGTGTAAGATCAGCAGTTTTTCTTGTGTAACCCTATCGTACAAGGGAGGGGAGCAGGAGAATAGACCCTTGCATGGAGGCTTGGGCTCGGCAAGAGTGACTCACTGGTAAGGGTGTGTGGGTTACAGGGCATGGAAGAGCGATCCAGAGGCAGATGGAGGGTGCACAGAGGAGTGAAGTGGGAAGGGCCTGGTCTACTGGGCATGTTGGGGGTGGTGGTGGGGACAGTCAGTCAAGAAAGAAAAATGAGAGGCCTAAAGGGCAGCATAAGTAGTGTCCAAATGTGTGTCAATCTCAGGATGTTGGCTGGCAGAGTCCTTACAGAGATTTGAGTTCACCTACAACTTCTCAATTACCAACACTGAAATTGCTCTCAGATAATGTCCTTTACAATACATAGAAGGGAGGGCCAGCTGAGCCTGCAAGTTCAGTCATGTCCCAGAGTGGCGATATTATTCAATAAAGAGTGAACTCAAAAACATGTTGTTTCTTCCACAAAAAAGGATATATCCCAAACTCCCTTGTAACCATTCTCATGAAGATGTGCTTATTTCAGATAGTGATTTTTAATCCATTGGCAGGAAACTTGGACTTAACTTTTAGGAACAGACTTTTTAAAACAACAGGTTAAAAAGGATGGATGGAAATCACAGACAAAAAATGGCTGCTTCAGTTTGCATTCCACATTCCAGTTCTTTAGGATGGAGACGCCACGTCTACAAGGAGCCCCCAGAGACAATAAACCCCTGAGGAATGTGAATGACCCTATCTCTATGCCATTAACAAGACATTTAAGACAAGCACCTGAGATTCAACTGCTGGAGACAGGACAGTAAATCTAATCACTTGGACCATGAGATAATGGGCAAAATCATCCCAGATTTGCATAAAGTGCAGGTGGGTTAAATGGCATTTTAACCGTTGGCCGCAATGGCAGGTTTTCACACCGGATCGTCCCAAACCCATCGCATTACTTACGCATTCTCAGGAAACACATTGTTTCCATGGAGGGCAGGGTCTCATTCGCCCGCCACAACATCACCTCGCCGCTTCATCGTGTCAGGCACCATATTTAAAGTCCAGCCATGCACACATCTCAGCGCTTCCAGCCAACAACTATTGCAGGGAAGATGTCCACGAAAGACAAAAAGACTGCAACTCCCAGGTTTAATGACGCCTCACTGGGATGCTATAGGATACTGCAGAGACATGCTGTGATGTCCTCTACCTTCGCTTTGGCCACAGGATGGGCAGCGGCATCACCAATCAAGCATGGCAGGAGGTGGGAGTGGTGACCAGTGCCAATGCTGCACAGAAAAGATTGGCCATCCAATACAGATAGAGAATGAATGATCTTATCCATGCAGCCAGGGTATGGTAACTATCTCATCTCTCTAAACTCACACACTCAAGCCCATCACATATTCACTGGCATCTCACTCACTGCCAGCTCAAAGGACATCCCCACCTCACACATATAACCTCAAATGTCCATCTGGCCTCATCTCCTCTGGAGACTGCCTCCTCAGTCTTCACCATCTTGAGGCCACTTGAACAGATCAACATGTGTCCCCACACACACCCTGGGATACCCTCCTTCCACAGTAAAGCTCTCGTCTTGCAGCTTCTTCCCTTGCTTGAGGCCACTTATCCCCCTTCCTCAAGCAAGACCTTGCCCTGCAGCCATTCAAAAGCCACCCACATATGGCTGATCTGGTAGGTACAGACCAACCATGAGCCCCTCTAAAAGTGATGTGGTGCTGCCTGTGAAGCTTGGCGCTGATGACTGAGTGCTGACTGAAGCAAGTAGGCAAACAAACCTTGAGGTCCAAGGCGAAGTGCAGCTCACCAGGTGCATGTCGCTTAGGTGCTGTTGTGAAACACTTTGGCGTGTTTTCCCACAGACACGGGCAAATGATCCAGTGGGACGGATGAGTCCAGCGGGCTGGCCTTATAATGATATGCTGATGTATTACAATGAGGTTCCATAGTCCAATGGCGGGAAACACGGCCTGACATCGGCAGGTTGAGTGGACGATCGCAAACTGGCTTTACGACGTTGTGAAACCAATCATGCCATACTGTCCGCTCATGCCACCGAACACGCCCGACTCTGGTGGGCACGGAAAATCCTTGCCAATGGCTAAGGTAACTTTGCAGATGTGAGCTAACCATGCTACCTTTTGGAGTACACGAACAACAGTCTTTTTTGGATTCCCCCCTCTGAAAGTGGAGAGGTGAAGCCTGATGACCAGCACACCCATTTTGTTGGCTAAAAAATATAAGTTTTGGGCAAAGTTGGGGTTGAGATGCTGATGAACTGAGGACAAGCAGCTGAGGCTGTTGGGACTTAGCTCTCTCTCCAACCTTCCTGGCAAGCAGTGAGCCCCGTTTGCAGATCAAGAACAACCAGAGGTATAGCTACTGTGAGCAGAGACCATTTAAAACAAAAATTCTGCTCAGCATCACTCTCTCCAGAGGAACAAACAAATGAACAGGCCGCAACTTTAAATCAAAACATCAGGACCACCAGAGTGTCTGACCTGCAGAGTCACCGATCCACTGACCGTATATTCCTTATACTTAGAAACATAAAAATAGGAGCGGGAATAGGTCATTCGACCCTTCAGGCCTGCTCCACTATTCAATATGTTCATGGCTGGTCCTCTATTTCAACGTCATACTCCTGCTCTCTCCCCAGACTCCTTGACACCTTTAGAGTCTAGAAATCTATCTATTTCCTTCTTAAATATATTCAGTGACTTGGCTCCACAGTCATCTGTGGTAGAGAATTCCACAGGTTCACCACCCTCTGAGTGAAGAGGTTTCTCTTTGTTCCAGTTCTAAATAGCCTACCCTGTATCCTGAGACTGTGACCCCTCGTTCTAGACTTCCCAGCCAGAGGATCTCTGCATCCAGTCTTTCCAGCCCTGTCAGAATTTTATACATTTCAATGAGATCCCCTCTCATTCTTCTAAACTCCAGTGAATACAGGCCAATAGGCCCAATCTCTCCTCATACAACATTCCTGCCATCCCAGGAATTACTCTACGTTGCTGCACTCCCTCTATGGCAATTATATCCTTTCTTAGGTAAAGAAACCAAAACTGCACACAATACCCCAGGCGTGGTCTCATCAGGAGGCCTTGTAAAGCTGCAGAAAGACATCCTTTCTCCTGTACTCACATCCTCTCACAATAAAGGCCAACATACCATTTGTCTTCTTAACTGATTTTTGCACCTGCATGCTTGCTTTCAGTGACTGTTGTACAAGGAAACCCAGGTCCCTTTGTACATCAACATTTTCCTATCGATCACCATTTACATAATACTCTGCTATTCTGTTTTTCTTACCAAAGTGGATAACTTCACACTTATCCACGTCATACTGCATCTGTCATGTATTTACCCACTCACTCAACTTGTTTAAATTGCCTTGAAGCCTCTTAACATCCTCCTCACCACCCGTATTCCCATCAAGTTTTGTGTCATCGTAAACTTGGAAATATTACATTTGGTTCCCTCATCCAAATCATTGATTTATATTGTGAATAGCTGGGGCCCAAGTACTGATACCTGTGGTACCTATTAGTCACCATCTGCCACTCTGAGTAAGATCCATTTATTCCTACTCTCTGTTTCCTGTCTGCTAGCCAATCCTCAATCCATGCCAAAATATTATCCCCAATCCCATGTGCTTTAATTTTGCACACTAACCTCTTGTGTGAGACTTTAAGAAGAGCTTTCTGAAAATCCAAATACATCACATCCACTGGTTCTCCCTTATGTATTCTACTAGTTACATTCTCATAAAACTCCAGTAAGTTTGTCAATCATGATTTCCATTTCATAAATTCATGTCGCCTTTGGCTAATTCAGCTGATATTTCCTAAGTGCCCTGTTATCAAATTCTTTATAATAGACTCTAGCAATTTCCCTACTACTGATGTTAGTCTAACCAGTCTGTAATTACCTGTTTTTTTCTTCCCTCCTTTTTTAAATAGTGGGATTTCACTTGTCACCCTACAATCTGCCGGGACTGTTCCAGAATCTACAGAGTTTTGGAAGATGACAACCAACACATCCATTATTTCCACGGCCACCTCCTTTGGTTCCCTGGGGTATTGGTTATCAGGCCCTGGGACTTTATTGGCTTACAGTCCCATTACTTTCCCCAGCACTATTAATTTTGTTCAATTCCTCCTTCTCACTAGGCCCTGGGTTCCCTAGCATTTCTGGGAAGTTATTTGTGTCTTCCCCGTGAAGACAAAACCAAAGTTGTTATATAATTGCTCTGCCTTTTCCTTGTTCTCTATTATAAATTCTCCTGTTGCAGATTGTAAGGGACCTACATTTCTACATTTGGCTTCGCTAATCTTTTTCTTTTTACATACTTCTAGAAGCTTTTTAATGCCTTGCAAATTTATTCTCATGCTTTATTTTTCTCCTCTTAATCAATCTCTTGGTCCACCTTTGCTGAATTCTAAACTGTTCCCAATCCTAGGGCTTGCTATTTTTTCTAGCAACTTTATATGATTCCTCTTTGGCTCTAATACGATCTTTAATTTATTTTGTTAGCCATGATAGGTCCACTTTTCCTGTTATGTTTTTGAACCTGAAAGAAGTGTAGATCTGTTGCAATGCATATGTTCATTCTTTAAATACTAGCCATTGCTTATCCACTGTCAAGCCTATTAATGAAGTTCCCCAATCTGTCTTAGCCAACTCATGCCTCATATCTTCATAGTTTCCTTTGTTTAGATTTAGGATCCTAGTTTCGGATCAGGCTAGTTCACTTTTCATCCTAATGAAGAATTCTATCATGTTATGGTCACAGTTCCCTGAAGGACCCTACACAACAAAATTAACCCCCTTTCATTGCAAAATATCAAATATAGGAAACCTATTGCCTAGTTGATTCTTTAACATACTGGTCTAAAAAACTATTTTGTACATGCTCTAGGAATTCGTCTGCCACAGTATTATTGTTAATTTGGTTTGCCCACTCTATATGTAGATTAAAGTTATCTATGACGACTGTAGCATCCTTGTTACACACATCTCTAATTTCCTGTTTAATACTGTGCCGTACCTTACCACTACTGCCGATAGACAACTTCCACTAATGCTTTACACCCCTTGTTGCTTCTTAGCTCCACCCAGACTGATCCTACATCTAGAATTTTTGAGCCAATATCCTCTCTCGCTAATGCACTGATTTCATCCTTAACTAACAACGCTACCCCAGCTCCTTTCTCTTTTTGCCTGTCCTTCCTAAATAGATTATTCTTGTGTATTCGGTTCTCAGCCTTGCTCACCCTGCAGCCATATCTCCGTAATCGCAATCATATTGTACCTGTTTACATCTATTTGCATGTTAATTCATCTACCTTACTGCAAATGCTCTGTGCATTCAGATACAGTGTCTTTAGAGTTGTAACATTTTTGCACATTTTTTGTACTTTGCCCCTATTTGCCGATAAACCTTGTTTCCTCTGCCTTCGACTTTTAGAACAAAGAACAGATCAAAGAAAAGTACAGCATAGGAACAGGCCCTTCGGCCCTCCAAACCTGCGCCGATCATATTGCCCGTCAACTAAAACATTTTGCAATGCCGGGGTCGGGGTCCGTATCCCTCTATTCCCATCCTATTCATGTATTTGTCAAGCTGCCTCTTAAACACCACTATCGTACCTGCTTCCACCACCTCCTCTGGCAGCGAATTCCAGACATTCACCATTCTCTGTGTAAAAACTTGCCCCGCATAGTTTTCTCCTCTCACCTTAAATCTATGTCCCCTAGTAATTGACTCTTCCGCCCTGGGAAAAAGCTTCTATCTACTCTGTCCATGCCACTCATAATTTTGTAAACTTCTATCAGTTGCCCCTCAATCTCCATCGCTCTAGTGAGAACAATCCGAGTTTTTCCAACCTCTCCTCATAGCTAATAACCTCCAGTCCAGGCAGCATCCTGGTAAACCTCCTCTGCACCCTCTCCAATGCCTCCATATCCTTCTGGTAATGTGGCAACCAGAATTGCATGCAATATTCCAAGTGTGGCCTAACCAAGGTTCTATACAGCTGCAGCATGACTTCCCAGCTTTTATACTCAGTACCTCTGCCAATGAAGGCAAGCATGCCATATGCCTTCCTGACTACCTTATCCACCTGCGTTGCCACTTTCAGTCACCTGTGGACCTGTACACCCAGATCCCTCTGCCTGTCGATGCACTTAAGGGTTCTGCCATTTACTGTATAATTCCTGCCTGCATTAGACCTTCCAAAATGCATTACCTTGCATTTGTCCAGATTAAACTCCATCTGCCATTTCTCCGCCCAAGTCTTCAACCGATCTATATCCCATTGTATCCTTTGACAATCCTCTTCACTATCTGCAACTCCTCCAACCTTAGTGTCATCTACAAACTTACTAATTAGCCCAGTTACATTTTCCTCCAAATCATTTATGTATACTACAAACAGCAAAGGTCCCAGCACTGATCCCTGCGGAAATCCACTAGTCACAGCTCTCCATTCAGAAAAGCACCTTTCCACTGCTACCCTCTGTCTTCTATGACCAAGCCAATTCTGTATCCATCTTGCCAGCTCACATCTGATCCCGTGCAACTTTACCTTCTGTACCAGTCTGCCATGAGGGACCTTGTCAAAGGCCTTACTGAAATCCATGTATATAACATCCACTGCCCTTTTGTTTTCTACTTTGCTGTCTTTCATTCCTATCTTTGTTTCCCTCTCTTGTGTCTCCCTGCTCAGGTTCCCATCCCCCACCACTTTAGTTTAAACCCTCCTCCACAATACTAGTGAATGCCCCTGCAAGGAAATTGGTCCCAGTCCCGCTGGGGTGCAACCTGTTCAGCTTGTACTGGTCCCAAAACCTCAGGAATCTAAATCCCTCTCTCCTCCACCATCTCTCCAGCCACGCATTCATCTCATCTATTCTCCTATTCCTGATCTCGCTAGCACGTGGCACTGGGAGAGTGAGAGAGTGAGACTATTACCTTTGAGATTCTGCTTTTCAATTTATTTCCTAGCTCCCCATATTCTGCTTTCGGGACCTCATCCCTCTTTTTACCTATGTCATTGGTATTGACAAACTCTGGCTGTACACCCTCCCTCTTCAGAATGTCCTGCAGCATCTCAGTGACATCCTTGACCCTGGCACCAAGGAGGCAACATACCATCCTGGTGTCAAGTCTATGACCACAGAAATGTCTGTTCCCCTTATAATAGAATCCCCTATCACTATTGCTGTCCCACTCGTTTTTTACTCCTCCTCCCCCCTCCCACCCCCCACCCCTCCACAGGAAGCTGAGCTAGTCATGGCGCCATGGACTTGGTTCTTGCTGCATTCCCATGAGAAACCATTCCCCCAGCAGCATCCAAAATGGAAAATCTGTTAGAGAGGAAGATGGACCCAGGGTACTCCTGCATTACCTGCTCAGGGCTTTTACTCTGCCTGGTGGTCATTCATTCCCTTTTTGCTTGTGCTTTCTTTACCTGTGGTGTGACCACCTCATTGTACGTGCTATCCACAAAGATCTCATCCTTGTGGATGCTCCACAGTAGCGCCAACCACAGCTCCAGCTCTGAAACATGGATTTTAAGTAGCTGCAGCTGGAGACACTTCCTGCACACATGGTTACCCTGGACACTGGAACTAACCCTGAATTCCCACATTGAACAGGAGGAGCATTCCACGTGGCCAAGCTGCCCTGCCATGACTTACCCTTAAGTTACTCCCTTTACTTTTACTTCCTTTAGTTTAGAGAATATCAAGGACAGTAGAAATACTCACCATGCCCTATTTACCAAGGCTGCCATTCATCTCCTTGAGGAAAGGTAGAAAATGAAAGGATCATTTCCTTCCCTCTTTACTCAACTCCCTCACTCACTAAACTCCAACTTAAGCACTCTAATTCAACAGAAAGCAGCACCCTAGTGCAAACAAGTCAGCACTGTAGATGGTCTGCTGTTATGCTCCCTAAATCTAGCTTCTGAAAACCTGTTTAAGTCAGTTATCTAACTAACTAGCTGCAGCTGCAAGCAGAGTCTGTATAACCCCCTTTTTAAAGCTGGACCAAAACTCACCTTCTCCCAATCCAAAGAGCAAATTTTAGTTAATTGCTATATTAAAGAAAGACTAAATGTTAGATAAAAATTAGCCCTTATATTAACACTTAAAAGTCCCTCACTCACCAAACTCCAAATAAGCACTCTAATGCAGCCCAAAGCAACATTTCTGTATGATCTTGAATTTAATCAACATATCCTTCCTCACTGTAATCTGTATATGTGTGTGTGTTGGGGTGCGGGGGCCTCTGAGTGCATGTGGATGTTGGTGTGTATTTTATTATTTTACCCAGATCAGTGTAAGTACAATAAAACTTACCTCTAAGTTGAACTCAAGGAAACCTGCTCTAATTCATCCTTTCATGGCCACAACGTGTAAATAATTAAACACTTAGAGAGGTGGCAATTACCTCCTTTTAAATTATAAAAACCCTGTTATGATCAAACAAGGAATGGGAAAAGAAGGGAACCATTTCACATTTCCTCTCCCGGTTGTAACACCATCAATGCATGCCAACCATGAGGCGTGCAAGTACATTTAGCTCTCTGACTAAGTTAGTCTCAACAAATAACGGCGATGCCCACATGAATAAAGTGAAACCAATGTAATGTGAAATAGTTACAAGTGAAATTTAAGTTTGAAAAACATCTGTCAAATTTGTCCCCTCAAGTCTTATGTTAATAGCAATATAGTTCAGCAGGAAAGTTATGTCCATGATGCAGAGCTCCCTGTTTGACCAAGAGAGTCTTTAATAGGCTGCCCGTCGTTGCAGCATTGTCAGCTGATGGCAGCTTTCACCAATGAAAAGCTTCCTCACCACAAAATCGAATGTGTTTTGCAATCAGACCATTATTGTAATCGTGTGAGAAATGGCAAAAAGCGAGAAAGTGGAAGTGATGCACAATTCCGGTTATGACGCTGGAAATGACAAAGTTCCGGTCCTGGTGTAATGTTGCCAAATTTGCTGAAAATACAAAAAATGGTACGAAAACAAGTTGTGAGGAGGATACAAAGAGTTTCCAAAGGGATATAGGTAGGTTAAGTGAGTAGGCAAAAATTTGGCAGATGGAATATAATGTGGAAAAATGTAAGGTTATTCTCTTTGGCAGGAAGTATAGAAAAAAATATTATTTACCTAGAAAATACGGCAGAATACTGTGCCACAGAAGGATCTGCCTCTCCTCATAATTGAACCACAAAAAGTTAGTCTGCGGGGATACCAAGTAATTAGGAAGGCAAATGGAATGTTGGCATTTATTATAAGGGGGATGGAGTACAAAAGTAGGGACACCTTGCTACAACTGTACAGGGCATTGGTGAGACTATACCTAGAATACTGCATTTTTAAGCAGGGATATAATTACATTGGAGGAGGTTTAGAGACGGTGCACTAGGTTAGTTCTTGGGATGAAAGGGTGGTCTTATGAGGAAAGGTTGAGCAAGTTGGGCCATCTTCACTTTACTTTAGAAGAATGAGACGTGATCTTATTGAAATGCATATCAGGGAACTTGACAGGGTAGCTGGTGAAGGGGTTTCCCCTCGTGCCCATGGGGCATAGTTTCAGAATAAGGGGTTGCCCAATTAAGATAGAGATTAGGAAGAATTTCTTCTCTCAGAGGTTCATTAGTCTTTGGAATTCTCTTCCCCAGGGAGCTGTGGTGGCTGAGCCATTGAATATATTCAAGGTTGAGATCAGCAGATTCTTGAACCATAGAGGAGTCAAGGGCTATGGGTAATAGTGAGGAAAGTGGAATTTGGCCAATGTCAAATTAGCCACGGTCTGATTGAATGGCAGAGTGGGCTCCAGGGGCCATATGGCCTTCCCCTGCTCTGAGCTCTCATATTCTTATACAAATGTGTAGGTGAAGCCATAATGACCTTCCCTCCTTTCCTCTGTGCTCTTATGTACCTAGTTTACATTTGTACAACCAAATGGATACAGGAAGTATTCGATAAGGTTATGAATTTAAAGCATGCAGCAGGGGAAGATGATATAATGATCAACAGAGCAGCGTATTGCAGGTGCTTTGAATAAAGGCTTCTCAGGTTCATTATTCACTCCATTGCAATGAGGACATCCGTCAACAATCTGTGCAGATGTTGAGGTTTAGAATGAGAGAAAAAAAATGCAGCAGTCAAAACAAAAGAAACTCTTCTGTTCAGTATTGCTGCTCCAAAAATAAATGGAATGATGGCATACTTTAAAACAATTGTACTTGCATCATTTATCCAGCTTGACACAGATGCTGGCCAAAATTCAAGTTCAATGGCAAAAGTGAACTTAATAGTTTACAAGTGTTATGATTGTTTCAGATGTATTATAGAAGGCTGGAAAAGTGTTATTACACCATGATGGGGAGGATCATATTATTGACATATCGCAGTAAAGAGGTGTGATAAATGATTATGATGTGAGTTAATCCAGGGCTTTTTTCAGAATTAAAGACGTTTAACAGAATCCACACCATTGAAATAACCCTGTGTAATAGCAGTAATGAGTATATTAAGGGATTCACATACAACTCCCTTGTTTGCTCTATTACCAGAGGAAATAACGCAGTTAAAATAAAGAGGTTAGCAATTTGACTGAAATAGTAAAGCAAGAAATGTGGTCGCTGTTGCAAGGTAGGGAGAACAGCAGAAGTTTTGCACAAAGCAAGGTTCCACAATCAGCAAATGAAACAGATAGCTTGATAATCTTTTTATTTTAGTGGTGTTCATTGAGAGGTGTCCTGGGGTCTTCTTTGAGTAATGCCACAGGATCTTTTATGGGCACTTAAGAGGGAGGGCAACATTTTGGTTTCCCATCTCATACTAAAAGATTGCACTTCCACCAGTGCAGCACCCCCTAAGTACCACACTGTTTTTGTTTGATAACAGTCATGGGAAACACTTTGAGAAGTTTACTATTTGAGATTTGGTAGTAAAGAACTTGAGTATTGCTGAAAAAAGAGACACACTTTTGAAGATTTTTACCTTGCACTCATTAGAATAGCTTGCAAGAATTTTCCAATAGATGTTCCCTTGCTACTGATGGAAATTTCCTGCGAGCTATCCTGATGAGTGCAAGGCAAAAACTTTGATAGCATGTCTCCTTTTTCAGCAATACTCAAATTTTATTATGTCAAAGGTGCTTTATAAATGTAAGTTGCTGTTGAAGTTGAACCTAGATTATTTGCTTAGGTCATACTCTAGTGGGTCTTGAACCCTTGAGTAAGGAGAAAATGCTATCACTGAAATTTTGTGCAAATTCATCACTAGTTACGAAGCATGGCAAGTGAGCTGCTTGATACACAGCTTTAATAATTAGAAACTAAGTGCAAATTTACAGATGTACATTAAGAGATGGAATTACAACTTATCCCAAGCTGCACTTCCTCCTGCCTGAGGCAATGAATGCTGTTGTACCTGCATACAATCCTGAAAGTCCCACTGGCAGCAGTTCATGCATTCAAAATTGCAGCATACAATAAATGCCAGTCCGAACAATGGCACACATAGCTAACATATGCCATAATACATTCCCTGATCAACCAGAAACACATATAAGTAAAGCAACATCAACCTTTGATCAACAGATGCTATGATTGTCAAGCTGATTATTCCAACATGTACATTGCCAATGTAAATTATTCAGGCTGTGTGGCAAACAGAATCACTTTGTAAGATGTTGATGTGTAAATGGAACTACTGAATGAAATGCAGCCTGAATTTCTAAAAGCTAGTGCATAAAGTGAATCAGGTTCAGCCAAAAAGATAATACTGATGGGTCAGGTCATAATACATCGTAATTATCAGGACAAATGCTAAGTATACAAGTTTTGCATGCTGTTTGGCCTATTCCAAATAATTAACAGTTGATATAGTCATGCAGAATAGCCTTGCCAAACCAATTTCAAATGAACACTTTCCTTCATACTTTGAATTCAGAGAAAAACTGCAGCAAATGAGCCCAAAACAAATGCTGTTAATGTTCTTGATGGAAGTAGTGATAAAATGTTGCTGCCATGGGAACATGAACTACACTAATTCTTACCAAAATGTTATGCAGCTGCACATCAGAGCATCGGTAAATCCCTGGCAAAATTTCTGTTTCATTGAAAGCAGTAAATTGAGCTTTCTAAGCTCACTGGTCCAGTAGACGATGTGGACATTAGTAAACAAATCAAAGACTGAAAAGGAAAATCAAGATACATGTAGATCACAGTTCTGGTATGATAGCCAAGTGGTTATGGTACTGGGTTTGTAACCCCAAGATCAAGAGTTTAAATCTCACAATGGCAAACTATGAAACAATGTAGCTTCATCTGAAAAACAGGTGGAAATGTGTTTGTACTCGAAAGAGTTACATCTTAGCAGAGCTTGGCCTAAATAGCCAAATGGTTATGGTACTGGGCTTGCAACCCCAAGATCAAAGATTTCAAATCCCACAATGGCAAACTATGAAACAATGTAACTTCAAGCTTGGCCTAATTAGCCAAGTGGTTATGGTACTAGGTTTGTAACCCCAAGATCAAGAGTTCAGATCTCACAATGGCAAAACAATGTAACTTCATCTGAAACAAATAGAAATGGGTTTGTACTCAAAAGAGTTACATGCAGATCACAGTTCTGGTATGATGGCCAAGTGGTTATGGTACTGGGCTTGTAACCCCAAGATCAAGAGTTCAAATCTCACCATGGCAAATTATGAAACAATGTAATTTCATCTGAATAGGAACAGATGGAAATGTGTTTGTACTTGAAAGAGTTACATGCAGACCACTAATTCAGAGTTAACCCACTGAAAGTCAAAGAAGCTGCTTCAAATACTTATTTAACTTTCCCTTAAAAGATGCGTTGGCCTGTGCCTCAACTATTCCCTGTGCGAATCATTCCATACTTTGACTATCTTTAATATGTAGAAATCACTCATAACTTTTCTTCTCATGTTCTTATAGATAATTTTAAATTATGACCCCACAACATTGGCTCCTCATTGGGAAAGTTTTCCTTCAGATTAATCAAGCAACAGACAGAGATATTTATGCCAACAGAATCAGATCTTTCAGCCAATGTCCCAGACACTGCCTCATCATCCCTGGAATGACCTGTCCCACAGGCAGGACAGACCCACCAGAAGTGACGACACAGTATTAGACAGTTGAGAGGGAGTGGCCCTGTGAGCCTGCAACATTGATTCTGGACCTAATGAAGCCTAATGGCATGAGCTCAAAAATGGGCAAGAAAATGTCCTGCTAATTACCACCTACTGCTCTCCCTCAGCTCATGAATCAGAACTCCTCCATGATGGACACCACTGGAAGGAGACTATGAGGGTAGAAGAACACAAAATATACTTTGGATGGGGGAAGAAATCAGGTCTATGCTCTGCAGTTCTATCGCATCTGGTTATGAATGATGGTGGACAATTAAACAACTAAGGGGAGGAGTAGGCTCAACAAATATCTACATCCTCAGTGATGGTGAAGCCCAGGACATGAGTGCAAAAGACAAGACTGAGGCATTTCCAACCACCTTCAACCAGAAGTGTTGAGTGGATCATCCATCTCAGCCTCCTCCTGAGGTTCCAGAGATACCAATCTTCAGGCAAGCACTCCATATGATATCAAGAAATGGCTGAGTGCACTGAATACCACAAAGGCTATTGGCCCTGAAAACATCCCAGCTGTAGTGCCGAAGACTTGTGCTCAAAAAATAGCCATACTCATAGCCAAGCAATTCTGGTATACAGCTGCAACATTGGCATCCATCCAACAATGTGGAAAATTGCCCAGGTGTGCCCTGTCCACAAAAAGAAGGACAAATCCAATCTGGCTAATTATTATTCCATTGGCCTACCATCAGTGGTGATGGAAGGTTTCATCAACAGTGCTATCAAGCAGCACTTATACAGGTATAACTGGCTTTTGTCAGGGATACTCAGCTCCTGACTTCATTACAGCCTTGGTCCAAACATGGACAAAAGGGATGAGTTCCATAGGTCAGATGAAAGTAACTGTCCTTGAAGTCAAATAAAAACATTTGACCAAGTGTTGCATCAAGGAGTCCTAGCTAAACTGAAGTCAGTGGAAATTGGGGGAAAACACTCCACTGGTTGGGATCATACCTTGCACATAGGAAGATAGTAAGATAGTTATGGCTATTCGAGGCCAATCAACTCAGCTCTAGAACATCGTTCCAAACGTTCCTCAGGGTAGTGTCCTAGGTCCTACCATTTTTATCTGTTTTATCAATGACCTTCCCTTCCATAACTTTGGAGATAATGAAGCAGTTTACATTCACATACAGCAAGACCTGGGTGGAATCATCCCAGATTTGCACTAAGTGGCCTCAATGGCAGCTTTACCAACTGGCCTCAGTAGCAGCTTTTTGCACCGTATCATCCCCATTCCTACCTCATTAATTACACCACCACAGAAAACGTGCTGTCATGTTGGTGGGCAGCCTCCAAATTGCCCACCACACTGTTACCTTGCCGCTTCCTCCCACAGGGCTTTATATTTAAACTGCAGCCGCACACAAACATCTCAATGCTCGCAGCCCAGGATGGCACCGGTGAAGACATGGCCCCAAAAGCCAAAAAGAGTGCATCCCCCTGATTCTGTGACACACTCCTGGGATGGCTTCTGGACACCATGGAGGCCCGTCACGATGTAGTCTACCCCCACTCTTGCTGCAGGTCTCACCACTCTGGTTTGGGAGGCAGAGCAGAAGTGGTCAGTACCAATGCTGCACACAAGAGATCAGCCATCCAGTGCAGAAAATGGATGAATGATCTCATCTATGTTGCCAGTGTTAGGCAACCATTTCATCACTCTAAGCTCACACATTCACAAGGCTATCACACATTCACTGGCATCTCACTCACTGCCAGCTCAAGGGACATCATCACTCACTCTCTCACACAAACACACAAACACACATCACCATCTGGCCTCATATCCTCTGGAGACTGCCTCCTCAGCCCTCACCATCTTGCACAGAACAACATATGCCCCCCCTCCCCACCGCCCCATGCTCTGGCATACCCCCTTCCCCATTACAACTCTCAATCTGCAGCCTCTTCCTTTGCTTGAGGCCACTTCTCCCCTTTCCCCATGTAAGCCCTAGCCCTGCAGCCAATTAAAAGCCACCCCACCGCCTGACAGCTGGTCTGGTAGGTAGAGACCTATCATAAGTTCATCAGTCCCCCTAAAAGTGATGTGGTGCTGCCTGCAAAGCCTGGCGCTGATGACCGTGAGTGCTGTCCGACGAAAGGTAGGCAAACAAACCTTGAAGTCCTGAGTGAAGTGCAGCCCGCCAGGTGCACATCGCTTATGTACAGTTGTGAAACATCTCGGTGTGATCCAGCATGGGGGCATGATTCTGTAAGCAGGGCTTATAATTAGATGCAAATGTATTAAAATGCTGTTCCCAACATCCAGTGGCGGGGAATGTGGTCTACCATTGACGGGGGGGTGCTGGACGTTCGCAAACTGGTTTCACAACAGTGTAAAGCCAATTTATGGCCTTCTCACCATATCATCCACGCGCACCCACCATGACACCCGATGGGAATGGGGGGTGGAAAATTCTGGCCCTGGGCAACATTCAGGCTTGATCTGCCAAGTGGCAAGTAGCATCTGCACTATGCAGTACCAAGCAATGATCACCTCCAAAAAAAGAGTATCTCCCCACCTTCACTTTACATTCAATGGTATTACCATTGCCAAATCCTCCACCATCAGCATCCTGGGGTGGGGGAAGCAGGGGTTGGTCACAATTGACCATAAACTTAACTGGACCAAATGTACAAATACTATGACTACAAGAACAAGTCAGAGGCTGGGTATCCTCTTCAAGTAACTCATCTCATAACTCCCGAAACTGTGTCCACCACCTACAAAAGTACAAGTCATGACTGTGATGGAATATTCTCCACTTGCCCAGATGGGTGCATCTGTAACCACACTTAAGAAGCTTGATACCATTCAGAACAAAGGAGCCTGGTTGACTGGTATCTCATCCACCACCTTAAAGATTCACACCATCGACTACTGGCACGCAGTGGCAGCAGTGTGTACTATCTGTAGGATGTACTGCAGCAATTCATCAAGGCATCTTTGACAGTACATTCCAAGCCTGTGACCTCTACCCCCTAGAAGAACAAAGGCAGCAGGTGTGGATTAACACCATCACCAGCAAGGTTCCCTCCAAATCACTCACCATCCTGGCTTGGAAATATATTGTCAATCTCTTCATCGTCGCTACCCAATAACATCTACTCACCAAACAGCACTGTGGGAGTATCTATATCATTGGATTGTAGTTGTTCAAGAAAGACAATTAAGGGTGGCTAACAAATGCTGGAAATACTCAGCAACTTTGGCAGAATCTGTGCAGCAAGAAAAAGAGTTAATTTTTTCAGGTTGATAGCTGTTCATTAGAATTTCAGGCTTCGGGCATCCTCAACATTTTGCCTTTGTCGTACATATTGGCCTGATCAGAGACACCCATGTTCCATGGAATAATAGAAAAGCAATTGGTGAAGTAAGTGAAAAAGCAAACACTATTCCTCTCATCTGGTTGTTTTCCACTTGAACTATCTTTTTAAAGGCTTCAAAGAAATTTTCAGGTAGTTCAACCACTTACTCTGGTTTTACACCAATGTGAATTGGATGATCGGGACCATTAAGTGGGACATCAACATTTTGCTGACAACAGAATGGCCTCCCACCCCATGGAGAGGCTGCCAGCTTTATGTAGGCAGCCTCTCTGTGGTAAACTGAAGGCTTCAAGGCCCAAAGAGGAAGGAATGGAAGGAAGCCCCCTGTGGTCCCTCCAACGCTCCGCCCCTGAATTCATTTTATTTTTAGTTCATTTATAAATGGAAGCACCCTTGAGGTCACCAACCTGTCTCAGCAGTGTTCACCTCTGCTAGTGGGGCTGCTGAGGCCAGCAGAATCAGGAGATGCCTACCATCCTCAATTGGATGTTAGGCCCATGCATAGCCAGTTAGGAGGCTGGCTGTGGTAAAATAACCAAGAAGGTCTTGCTGCCAACAAGTGCGAGCTTGGATCCTGCTTTTTCCCAAAGCCTGAGGTAAAGCTGTAACTCTATGAACGAATGTGAGCAGACTCAGGAAATACATGTGCGCCTCCTTCTAAGGGCCACAGGATGATGTGACAGGTGCAACAGTGGTACAAGTCATTTTGAGGAAATCCAAGACTATTGTATCTCCAGTTACTGCTCAAAACTTTAGCTTGAGATCTCTGGTGTCATTTGTCAAAGGGAAAAAGGAAATGTATTAAAACCATTTAAACTGAAACTAAAGGTTAGGAATCACTACTGGTGATTTTAGCTGATAAATGCTAAATACACATATGTTAGCAGATGAATATAAAATATACATTTGTCCATTTAATATATGTGGACCTACCTTTGACAACCATTTTAAACTAGGCATTAAATCATTTATTTCAAATGGCAAACACCTCCTGTAGAACTTCACTAATGTCATTAATAGCAATTTTTAGTCTTATGTGAGATAATTAAATATAAGCTTCCATGGTCACTGCTCAGCCAAACAGATGAACTAGTGACTAGAAATTTATTGAAAGTTAACAGCATCCTATATTTCTCTCTGACATGCAACAAAATAATAGTGTTGCTGTCATAGAGTTTGCTTACAAAAGCAGTAAACATGTGAGAATCCATTCAAATGCTGCAGCTGTCACTCTACAAAGCCAAAAGGAAGGCAAGCATGAGATCCAGAAATACAGTACCCATATTTGAAATAAAATCTGGTGTGAAGTTCAATTAAGACTCTCCATTCCATATTTTGTGGCAGCAGAGTCGCTTTGCATAGGTTGCCAGTGACAATGTAGGAACAGAAAAAGCAAAATACTTCAGCAGGTAGTGGATACCTGAAATATAAACAGAGTATGCTGGAAATACCCAGAAGGACTGGCAGCATCTGTGGAGAGAGGAACAGAGTTCAGCTTTTAAGTTGCTGACCTTTCATAATAGGTTTTGAGCAAGTGAAAGGAAGATGGAGGGATGGGGGCAGGGGTGGGAAACAACTAAATAAAAGGTCTGAAATAGGTTGGAGAGCAGGAGACATCAAATGACAAAAGATTTCATGGTGCAAAGGCAAAGGGAATGGTAATGAACAAGTAACAAGTAACACACCCCATGTCTAGAGGAGGTGTGGCAGCTGCCTAAATGCAAAGTGAAGAGAATAAGAGAGAAACAAGAAATTGGTATAACTATTGAACTCAATATTGAGTCCAGAAGTCTGTAAAGTGCCCAATTTGAAAGATGAGGCGCTGTTCCTCAAATTTGTGTTGAGCTTCATGGGAACACTATAGAAGGCTAAGGACAGAGAGGTCTGAGTGAAAGAAAGGTGGAAAATTAAAATTCCAGGTAACAGGAAACTCAGGGTCATGTTGCCGGAATGTTCCAAAAAGTGATCAACCAATCTCCAATGGCGAGGGGACCACATTGTGAGTAGCAAATATAGCATACTAAATTGAAAAAAATATAAATCTCTCTTTCACTTGGAAGGAGCATTTGGGCCCATGGATGATGAAAAAGGAGGAGGCAAAAAGACAGGAGTCGCACCTCCTGCCCTTGCATGGAAAGGTGCCACGGGGAGGAGATGGAGTGTTGGCAGTGACTGGGGAATGGACCTGGGTGTTGCGGAGGGCACGGGTCCCTTTTGGATGCTGAAAGGAGAAGGTATGTTTAGTCATGGCATCATGCTGGTGGTGGTGAAAATGGAGGAGGATGATCTGTTGAATATGGAAGCTGTTGGGGTGAAAGGTAAGAGTAAGGGAAACCCTCTCATGGTACTGGGAGGGAGGGGAGGAGGTGAGAGCAGAAGTGCATGAAATAAGTTTGATACAGTGTCGGGCCTTATCAATCATGTGGGGGGAATCCCTTGATTGAGGAAAATGGGAAGACATATCAAATGTGCTGATATGGAAGGTTACATGGTCTAAACAGATGGGGCAGATTCAGGGAAACAGAATGAATGAAGTGGGACATGGTGAAGTGTAGTCAAGATAGTTGTGGGTGTCCATGGGCTTATAATGAATATTGTTTAATAGCCTATCCTTAGAGATGGAGACAAGGAGTCAAAGAAGAGAAAGAAAGAGTTGGAGATGGACCATGTGAAGGTGGGAGAAATTGATAGCAAAGTCAATGAAATTTTCCAGTTCAGGGCGAGAACAGGAAACAGCACCTATAAAGTCATCAATGAACTAAAATGCGAGGTGAGGAAGGGGGCCAGAGTAGGGCTGGAACAAAGAAAGTTTTACATATCCCACAAAAAGATGGACATAGCTAGGACTCATGCAAGTGCCCATAGCTACACTTTTCACTTGGGGGAAATGGGTGGAGTCAAAAGAGAAGTTGTTGGAAGTGAGAACAAGTTCAGCAAGATATGGGAGGGTGGCAGTTTTGTGAACTGGTTAGATCTCCATTTAAAGAAGAAATGGAAAGCTCTCAGACTGTCCTGGTGATACTGGAATACTCGGTCAAGAAATTAAAAACTACAGCAAGATACTTCTGAGTTGCTTTGAGCAGAAGATCCACTCATGCATTCATTGAGTATGGGAGAAAAGCTGAACACTTGCTTGGTCCTTTAATTTGGCAATATGGGAATCACCAAGCTGAGAAATCATAAATGTCAATCCTATCCCTCACACCAAAGGGAAGGACGTTTCCAGTGCTGTTTCATCCTCCTCTACGGTTGTACCTATGACTTAAGTGTAGTGAAAACCCACTTACACGGGAATATGATTACCAATGAAGACAGAGTGGGAACAGCTCTGAGGAAACTCAAGTGCAGGTGGTTAAAGAAGTTATGTATTGGATCTCCACTACTTTGAGGTAACACAATTTTGGTGACACTTCATTTTAACTAGCATGTAATAACTCATTGACGGAAGGAATTCCATAGAATATCACAAAAGTTAGAACAACCATATCCTCTACTGAGTTAAAGCAGAATAAAGTTGGAATTTCATTAAAACCTGGATATGAACATTGATGGAACAGCATATTTAATCACCTTGATACTGATGGAATGTTAGAAGAGCTTCAAGTGGATTATTTAATTGGCTAAACCATCATTACCAATGATCAATCCTTTGTACATCTTCTAAGTAGTACAAATGAGTTGCATACCTCTCATGAGAGAGTTAACCCATTTCAGTCTTCTCAGGTGCTTAGCTTAACATTAACAATCCAAGGAAGTCTTTGCTGATTGAATTTCTGTCATGATTGTGGAGATCTGGAACAGTAAATGGGGATCAGCATCACAACTGCTCCAAGTATTTAACAGCAGCTGAATCTGGAAGTTCCAGTGTTCAGATTCATCACTCATTAAAATATCAACACTTTCATTACCACAAGCAACATGAATATTGCTGGAAATTCCATCCGTAATCTTCAGGAACAAAAACAGGTTGAGACAAAGGCTGTTATAGTTTCTGGATAGCCAAATTAGGAGTTGGAATAGGCCAGTCACCACTTCAGACCGGTTCTGTCATTCAATTAGATCATGGCTGACCTCATATGTGTGCTAATGTTTGCAATATTTCTTTGGTTTTGGCAATTTTGCTGGCAAAATGCCTATGTGTTCTGAACTGTTTTGCTCTATGAAAGTTCTTAGTTTAAGGCTCATGTGTGAGTCAGTTATTAGGTAAATGTAGCAGAGGTTGTTTCAAAGTGGTCATCATGGTAAAGAAAAATTGAGGATGGTTTGCAACTGCCAGCCACCCGTTTCTCACCTGAAAAATGGCAGGGAGAGTGACGGGGAGGTGGTGATGTGATAGTGCGCATGGACAATCTGTTGATGTCCAAGTCTCACCAAATGCAGCTTTCAGGCAGGCCTATAAATGGACAAGAAGCCCACTCACCCAAAACAGGCTGTTGCTGCTGCTCTGTCAGCATGGGATCTGGTCGATGTGCCACCGTCTCATAACTGGCAAGCTACAGCTGGGCACTCGGTTGTCACACACAGCTCATCAGCGGCACATTAAAACAATGCTGCCTGGTTTGGGTACCTGAGGAAGGATGAGTTATTTCAAAGACAAGCACCTCTGTGGGCTTCATTTGTGCAGATGCTTTGTTAGCAACTCTTTGAATTTGAAAAGCTTATAATTATCTTTCGCCCCAGGCAGTTGTTGAAAAGTTTTTTTCTCAGCTTGGTGTGCAAAACTAAGTGGTACATCTGAAATTATCATGCAGGGACAAATAGACCAGAGATATATATTAATGGTGAGCTTAAAACTTTTTTTTCAGTCATTCACAGGAGGCCGGTGTCGCTGGCAAAGTCAACATTTATTGTCCGTCCCATATAATGCCCTTGAGAAGGGGGTGGTGAGCTGCCTTCTTGAACCCCTGCAGTCCATGTGTGTAGGTGCACCCACAGTGCTGTCGGGGAGGGAATTCCTGAATTTTGATCCTTTGACAGTGAAGGAACGACAATATAGTTCCAAGTCAGGATAGTATGTATGGCTTGGAGGGGAACTTACAGATGTTGGTACCTTTGTCAATTTAGATGGTAGAAGGGGTTTAGAAAGTGCTGTTGAAGGAGCCTCGGTGAGATGCTGCAGCGTATCTTGTAAATGCCACCCAAAATAAACGGGCTTGAAAATCCATAGGTATTCATTGCCAGCACAAATATGAGGATGTGCCAACTGAGAAGCTCTGCTGCTTATTCCTCTGGACTATCCACACAACACATATTTAAGTATTGCTGGTAGACCTTTTGTAGGCAAAAAAAAATACCCGTTTAAATGAAATCAGGGCGAAAGATTGACAATACTGTCTATTATATTTTGCAATGAAATGACCTGGACCGAGAAACAACTCTGGCAATTTTTTTTCTATGATATACCCTGCCATGCCAAGAGACTAAAACAAATGTTTTCAAGGGAAATAATAGAGATAACACAGCAAGCCTGAGGCTCCAGAGCTTTAAGTGATGAAGACAAGATCTTGCATTGAGATAAGGTAAACCACAGTGTTCTAATAGCATCCAAATCTTTTTATCAGAAAAATTAACTAAGAGGGGCTTCACATAACAGGAAATTACTGGAGAAATCAAAACCAACTTTCTGGGCTGGTTCAAAACATGGTCAAACAATGGCCACAGAATATAATTGGGTACTGTGTTCTAAAAGACACTTTGTAAGATGGTATGGTTTGTCCATGTAGTAAATTAACCCCATCCACTGAAAAGGGGTATAGAAGGTTGAACGCATTGGAGACCTGTACTGCAGTCAGTGAAAGAAGTTCCCAATAATTGTTGGAAGCATATCGCAAACAGAGAGTCTGCTTTGGGAGAAAAGTATACAAAAACAGGAGCCAGCCATTTCAAGTGATTGTATGAGCAGGGTTAATAGCATATTTGAGTTGGGTATTGGTGAAGTGTTTACTTGCTGGAAGTAACATGAGTGTTCTGATGCCAGATATCAGTGAAGCATTTATCTTGCTGGGAGTAAAGCAAATCAAGCAGCTGTTTTTTTTTAAATATTTTCCTTTCTCTTCTTTTCTCAATCTGTTTAAAACTGTAGTCATTTTAATTGCCTGTAATTAAATCAGTGTCTATTTTGAATCTGTAATCCTGGGTACTGAATAAACTAACACCATTAAGCATAACGACAATCTGAGTGAGCCATCAGTTTGTTCTCTTGGAATTTGTTGGTCAAAGAAACCATAGCTAGAGAGAATGGGTGGAATTTTCCATGCCCACTGGCATCGGGCGTGCTTGCAGCATGAGCGGACAACATGGCAAGAAGACCAAAAATCGGTGTCATGACGTCATGAAACCAGCTTGCGATTTTCCGCTCTGCCCATCAATGGCGGGCTACATTTCCCACCATCGGACATCCGAAAACTCATTGCAATATATCTACATATAATTACAAGTCCATCCCGCAGGGATCAGCCCCCCACGCTGGATCATCCAAGCACGTCAGTATGCAATCACGGCAATGTGTTTAACAACAGCATATATAAGGGGCGCACTTGGCGGGCTGCACTTCGATGGGAGCTCGGAGGTGATTGCACAGTAACGTTGCGCAGTGCTTGCGAGGATCGCCTGTCGGACTTCAAGTTTGAAGCACATGGTGGGGGAGTGCAAGGGCTGTCTTGCAGTTAAGGTGAGTTGGGCAGGGGGTTGGGTGTTGGGGAGAAAGGGCTGCCCTGCGGTTGAGACAAGTTGCGGGGAGCAGGTGCAGCGGCTGCCCTGTGGTTGATGCTGGTGCACAAGCACATGCAGGGTCGACGGGAGGGAAGTGGCCACAAATTAGGGAAACTTTGTATAAAGTGACCATTCCTCTTCAGCAGAGACAGTTCAGACGCAGCCACATTGATATGCTTGTCTGCCCACTCAAGCAACGCAGTGACATGAAAGTGCCACCAAATGCTCGGAACTTTTCACCCCTCGGGCACCGACTGCAAATTAATGAGCGTTTCAGTGGGCTGCAGAACAGATGCAGGCCTGCGCACGTTACACAATCACCTTGCGAAAGCTGGCCGTGGAGCAGTCACTGGTGGACTGCCCCTGTGATGTCAGCATTCCAGTTTGGATCAGTCTCTCCCATGGTACAAGCTAACAGTGCAACCTTGCAGTGTGGGTTAGGAGAATGCCTACGCCTGAGCTGAGAGTACAGCATGCAGTGCCATGGGCAAAGCTGCTGACAAAGGTCAGGTGGAGTGGGGAGGAGGTGGGTGGGGTTTCGGACAGCCATGCAGCACACTAAACTCTGGCCATCCAAGTGGTGGCTTGCAATATCTGGGATACGTTAAGGGGCCTTCAGACTTTAAGAGAGGTTCTTAGAACACCCAAGCTAACCCACGCGTCTCTCTTTCATCCTGCAGGAGAAGTAAATCAAGGCCATGGAGCCTGGTGAACTATCTGTGGCATACAGAGAGCGGTGACAAAGGAGAAGATAGATGCCACCTTTCCTTCCTGCAGATGAACGAGAACCAGTGTCGCCAAAGACTGCGCATGCCTAGGGAACTGGTTGGTCACACCTGCCAGCCTTTGCAGGATTTGGTGCTACGGGGACATGGAAGACACGCACTGCCCAATGCCATGAAAGCGACCACCACAAATGTACCCTGCAAGGCTGTGCAAGGTTTGCAGGGATTGTCGTCCATAGCTCCTACATACGCAGGCAGTCACAGATCCCTGATACCTTCCAGGGTCCACAAAATCTGCAGGGATGGCTCCTTGGGGCAAACATAGAGGCCGTGGCTGATGACACCCATGCGGGGACCTCAGGCTGTAGCAGAGCGATGGTATAATGATGCTCATGCTGCAACTCGCACCTTGGTGGAGCAGACCATCGGGATGCTGAAAATGAGGTCCTGGTGCCTGGACCGGTCTGGTGGAGCCCTGCAATATAGCCCGCAGAGGGTGTCACGCATCTTTGTAGTCTGCTGCGCCCTTTACAACCTGATGCTGCAAAGGGAAGAGGAGCTGGCTGAGGAGGAGATGGAGGAGCTTGAGGTTTCCTCCAATGAGGAGGGCACCGACAGGGATGAGGGTGAGGAGGTCCTCGATGATGGTGATGAGGTTATCACACTGGCCAGACGAGGCAGGCATGCTCGGGAGGGCTTCATAGCTGCTAGGTTTGTGGATGATGATGACGACATGAAGTGAGGAGACACCATAGATCCTCACATTGCACCTGTGAACATTTGAATCCAGTTGGCTTATGGCAGTGCACATACCCTCTGTGATAAGGCTCCTGTCATGGAGATGCAGTGGCTCCCTAATAGGCACTCGATTCCAGGAGGATGATGATGACATGCAGTGAGGACACTCCATAGATCTTCACATAGCCTCTGAGAATGTCTGACTCCTGTCTGGCAGGGGGCAGCTCGCTTGGGCTCTGTGATCAGGGTCATATCAGGTGGGTAGATTCTTGGTAAGCAAAGGGTGATAAATTATTTGGGGCAGGTGCGATGCAGATTTCAGGTGACTATCAGATCAGCCATGATCTTATTAAATGGTGGAGAAGACTCAAGGGCCTGAATGGCCTACTCCTGATCCTTGTTCGTATGTTCGTATGTCAAGGAGACACAGCCTTGAAACTTTCCCGTGGACTCCAGTTTTGCTAGGGCTCCTTGATGCCACACTTGGTCAAATACAGCCTTGATAGCAAGGGCAGTCACTCTCACCCCCCCCCCCCCCCCCGCCCCCCCGCCCCCAAAACATCAGTGAGCAGGCCTTTACTCTTTTAGTGCCACTTGATAACACGGTCAATGACACCTTCTATCACTTTGCTAATGATTGAGGATAAATTGATGGCATGATAATTGGCCAGATTGTCTTTGTTCTGCTTTTTGGATATACCTGGGCACATTGTGGATGGATACCAGTGTTGTAGCTGTACTGTAACAGCTTGGCTACAGGCACAGAAAGTCCTGGAGCTCAAGTCTTCAGTACTACTGCCAGGTTGTTGTCAAGACCCATAAATTTTGTTTTATTCAGTGTCTTCAGTATTTCTTGGTATCATGTGGAGTGAAACGAATTGGCTGAAGAGTGGCATCTGTGATGTTGGAAACCTCAGGAGGTGGCCAAGATAGACCATTCATTTCTCACCTTTGGCTGAAGCTAGCTGCAAATGCTTCACCCATGTCTTTTCTACTGATGTGTGGGCTCCCCCATCATTGAGAATGTGTATATTGGTGGAGCCTTGTACCCTGGTTAGAGGTTTAAATGTCTACCACCAACACTTGAGTCAAGCCTTTGTTCATCCCTCTAAACATTTTTTTCTCTGATTTGGGCTGGGATTTTCAAAATGATGGAGTGTCTCTCTGTCATTGCGAAGATGATGGATGAGCCTGAAATTCGAAGTCCTGTCCCTGAACACAGCACCTACCTTTTCTCACAGCGGCAAATATGGACATTTTGCAGAGGCAGCTGCCCATAGAAATCAGCAGCTGCCTCCACTCAAGTGGTTTTGGTGTGGGAGGTGTCTGAAACCCAACATGTGCAGGTTAGGCATGTTAGCAACAGGTATGAACTTTGTGGACTCTTTGGATAGCCAGGGCACCCTTTTAGAGAGTTAAGGTACCTCTTTGGATATGATCCTGGGACACCTTTGGAGGAGGTCATCTTTGTGGGGGGTTTCAGGTACCCTTTGGGTGAGGTCAGGTGTCATTTTGGATTCTAAAATTTGGCATGCATGTATGTGAGGGTCAGCGACAGAGTGAGATAGTGGGGGTAAGTGACAGAGTGAGGGTGAGTGACAGGGTGAGGGTCAGCGACAGGGTTAAGATTTCAGGTGACTATCAGATCAGCCATGATCTTATTAAATGGTGGAGAAGACTACAGGGCCTGAATGGCCTACTCCTGCTCCTTGTTCATATGTTTGTATTTCAAGGAGACACAGCCTTGAAACTTTAAAAGCATCTTATCCTTTTTCAGCCTTCAGCACCTGATCCCTTCAGGAGCACAGTGTCACTGGTCACAGACGCTGACGAGATGGGGACCAGCCCCACCCTAAAGGTGCTGAGAGCACACAGAGAGAATGATGGAACTCTGTGGCACCTGCCCATTGCATTCTGGCAGCAATGACAAACACCATCGAGGTGCAGGCATCAGTAATGTTTCCAGGGAGCGTGAGACCGGACTTTGGTTTGAATGCTGCACAGAGCACAGGAAAGAGGCCCTGGACTGAGACACCTGTCATTATCTTGTGCAGGAACCAAGGTTTCACACCTGTGTGACACGAACACTGTCCATCAGAACAAGGAGCTATAGGCAGAGAGACATACTTGGGAGTTTATTTACATTAGTGAACATTATGTACATGTGATTCACATCTGTGCCCAGGCTGTGCAACTCAGTGGAACCAAGCTTCCCCAAAAGAATTACCTTCATAACCTTGCTAATCCTGCCACTCTGTCTTGGTGCTCCCTGGACATCCACAGCGGAGGTGGAGGCAGCCTGCTGACTGCTATGCCCTGTCTGTAATGACCTTGGCAGGCGTCGTCTGGAGGGCCAAGGCTTGCTTTCGGGGTCCTCCTGTGTGGCAGTGGCACCCTCCTTGGCCTGTGGAGCTGGAGCTGCTGGGATCACAGGAAGAGGAGATTCAGATGGGCCAGGCAATCCCAGAGTCACCTGGGTGGATGGCTCCAGGGCATGCACCTGCTGATCCTCCTCCCTAAGGGTGCCCCAGGGCCCCTGGCTGACTCCTTGAGGAGAAGGGGTAGCTGGAGTGAGATCAAGCTTCCCTGCACCCCTCTCACATACACACTGTTGAAGGCCAACTCTGGTGCCAGCAATGGGGTTCAGCAGTGCAGGAGCAATTTTCTTTGTCCCAGGTCTCCATGGCAGCCACCATCCTATCAGTGTTGACCTCAGTGGGTTGGTATGCCGGGACTATCACCTCAAATTGTAGACGGATGGACTCCTCCATCGTGCCTTGCAATCTGAGGAGTACAGCAGACATCCCTTCCTGATGTTCCCGAATTTGCCTTTGCAGCTTCAGCAACTGAGGCATGACCGAGTCCAGAGGCTCATCATTTGACTCAGACTCAGCAGATTTCTGGCCCGCAGCAGTCCTCCAAGAGCCAGAGACCTGGGAAGCTCCTGCTGCGGATCAGGCAGTGCAATTCATTCATGGGATGTGGGTGTTGCTGGCTAGGCCAACATTTATTGCTCAGAGGGCATTTAAGAATAATTGTTGTGGCCAGACAAGGTTAGGACAGCAGATTTCCTTCCCTAAAGGGCATTGTAACCCAGATAGGTTTTTATGACAATTGACACAATCAGACTTTTAATTCCAGGTTTTTTAAAGATTGAATTCAAATTCTACTATCTGCTGTGGTGGGATTTGAACCCCAGTCCCCAGAGCATTATCCTGGTCTCTGAATTACAAATCCAGTGAGAATACCACTTTACCACCACCTCCCCTAATGCTCACTAGGTTGTGATCCCAAGGCTACCCTAGAACTTGGTCCCACCGAGGTGTGTGTGTCTGCGTTGGTGAAGGGTGTGGGTGAGCGCTATGCTGCTTCTTCATTGAGGGTGCCTTCAGATTCCTCTTCAGAGGTTTCTTTGGGGCTTGAGTTGAGGACCTGGGTCATGGGCTCTTTTGGTTGTTTCCAAGATATGCCTGCAAAGCAAGGAGAGATAATTAATGCATGGCAGTGGCCTGCGAAACAGGACACATCATTCACAATATGGCTGTCTGATGGATGCTGCTGGATCCTCATTTGGTAGAGCACTGCCGCCTCAATCGTCAGCATAGGGAGATCCAGATCGTCACCAGCCAACTGAATGGCTTTGTTTTCAAAGTCCGTGAGGACCTTGATTTCAGGCATTCCTCCACCAGTCTCCTATCTCTCCCTCTTGTTGTGTGCCAAATTGTCCTGCATGAATAGAGATGGAAAGAGTGTAAGTATAACGCCTGCCAGCCAAGATGTTAAGTATGCCTGGCATGGCTGAGTGGTCCCATGGATGGGATGAGGACAATGAAGGCATGTGTGAGAGAGTGAATGGTGATGTGATTGAACTAGCAGTGAGTGAGGGCCCTGTGGATGTGTGCTGGGCTTGTGAGTGTGTGAGTTGTGAGTGTTAAGAAGAGTGACATACCCTGGCGGAACAAAGGAGTTCGTTCATCCTTTCTCAGCACTGGGTGTTTTTGTTTGCATTGTTGCTGACCACCGCTGCTGCTGCCTCCCAAGCTGGATTGGTGATGTTACTGCCCCTCCTGCGGCCAGAGCAGGTGGTCAAGGACATCCCAGTGGGCCTCCACTGCATCCAAAGGGTGCTTGAGGGACATGTCATTAAACCAGGGGGGGTTTCAGTCTTCTTGCCTTTCAGAGCCATGTCTTCAATGCACCAGTCATGGGCTGGAAGCACTGAGAGGTGTGTATGCTGCTGCACTTTAAATATGGCGCCCAGCATGCTGAAGCAGTAAGGTAATGGCGTGGCGGACAAATGAGAATGCACTGCCATGGAATGGCGAGTTCCCTGGGAATGCATAATCAATGAGGCAAGATTGGGACAATACGGTGTGAAAAGGCACCACTGCAGCTGGTAAGTCCTTTATCCTGCCCATTACAGCGCCTAGTGCAAACCTGGGACCATTCAACCCAATGTTTTAAAAAACATGAAAAGTCCCTCATTTTGTGCGACCATGCACAGAGTAAGTGATGTGGGAAAAGCAGTGCTAATTACTCGCTGATACCACTGGCAGGGAGACCATTATTTTTACAAGATCCAGACCTAATTCGTTACTTTTTTATCATGTTCTCAGTGAATTTACATTGGAACTACACCAGAAAAGGATAAGCATTTTGAGGCCAATATTTATGTTGAAGTTTTGTGTAGCAGATGTGACAGTTATTTTCTACCAAATCAAATAGAGATAGTTAAGATTATAGTCAGTGTAAAATGTGCATTGTTCTCCCTTGTCCATTTACTATTCAATAAAACTCTTTGGCAGTTATAGCCTATGCCATAGTCTCTTAAAGTGCTTTCCCAAATCAAGGAAGATCACTTGAGGATGCATGATTTGGCTAGTAAGCCAAAATCAGTAACAAGGGCTTCCTGTCCAATCCCTAAACATGTCACAAATGACTTAGATACGGCAAAGGGCAAGATATTTCTCAGTATTGGAAGTGAGGGCAAAGTAGCAAAGAGAATCTATGCTGTAGCATGAAAACTGCCATTAATTAATGGATTTCGTTGGAATGAATTGGAATTAAATACCAAGCTGGATGTCATCGGTAGCATTCCCACCTCTGAGTCAGGAGGTTATGAAACGCTTATTCTAGTGTGCAACTTCAGCACACTACTGAAGGAGTGCACTTCTGTCAGCAATGCTATCTTTCAATAAGATGTAAAACCATCTGCCCTCACATTTGGATCCCACTGTCCTATTCAAAGAAATGCATAAGTATTCACCTTATGCCTTTGCCAATATTTATCCCTCAACCAGCACTTTAAAAAATGTTTGTTTTTTATATTAGTATCCATCTTCACAACTTATAACTCTGGAGTCTCTGGCTTGCTGTATTGTCTCTGTTGTTTCCCTTGATATCATTTGTTTTAGTCTCTTGGCATGGGGAGGTTTATTATAGAAAATAAACTGTGCAAAAGTTGTTTTCTCAGTTCTGGTCATTCCATTGCAAAACTTTTTTGTACAAATTGGCTGCTGTTCCCTACTTTGCAATAGTGACAACTTATCAAAAATTGACTGTGAGGTGCCTTGGGATGTTCTGGGGTAGTGAATGCAGGTTTTTTGCTTATCCACAAAGAACATAGAAACTATAATAGCAGGGTCTGGTACATACAAGGTTCATCTGAGACTGAGTACAGTACCACCCACACAGTGATGTAAGAAGGCACATGACTCAAGGCCAAGGTCAGTCTAGAGATGGGCAGAGATGTGTAAGGACCTTGGATAGAGTCAGCTCCATACCTGTACCCTCCACTGTAAATATACACATAGTTATGAGTTGATAGTAAAGACTTGCTGTAAATATACTCAAGACTAAGAAGCCTACTTCATGGTGTCTGAAGCAAGATTCTGCATGGTGGCAGTGTTCAGCTCAAAAACCCTTACCCTCAAAAAAATGTGAAAAAACAAAAAAAAAAGAACAACTTCAACAGACTTTGAACTGAAACAAACTCCCAACTGAAGCTAGAGATTTAGAGAAAATGCACCAGAAAGAAAGCGTTCCAGGGAGAGAAGAGCCTGGAAGCAAAAAAGATAGGAGTTCCATTAGATGCCATTGAATCTCCCTTGGACGTCCAGCTTCAGCAAGCAGAGTTCACAGCCTGCAAGGGTGAGATAATTTTTTTCAAATTCCAGACCAACCAACTATGGTTGAACATCAAGTAATGGAAGAAATGGATGAAACCATACCCAAATGCTAGTCCAACCTCCAAGCCAACAGCAAGAACCAGACTACCTGATCCTACCACTCTCCTGACAGAACGGCAAATGAGAAGGGCTATGATGCCTCCAGCCTGCATGAACCTCTAACTTCAAGGACTTGAAGGGGGGCGATGGGGTCCTGAGAATGTTGTTCATGCTAATACTGTAATATCAATAATGTTGGAAAAGCATTATGGTTGTAACAATAAGGTAAATACACTAAACTTATAACAATGTAAGACTTGAAGTAAATTAAATTAACTATATCGATAGGATAAAGTCTTGGGGGAAGTGTAGCAGTAGAGTCTGGTAGATGCAGGGTTAATATAGGACTGAGTACAGTACCACCCACACAGTGATGTAAGAAGGCACATGACCCAGAGCCAGGGTCAGTCTAGAAATGAATAGAGATATGTAAAGAGCTAGGATGGAGTTAGCTCCGTACCTGCATCCTCTCCTGTATATATGTATATAGTTATGTTATTGATAAAGACTGGCTATTAATGTAAGCAAGACTATGAAGCCTATTTCATGGTGCCTGAAGCAGGATTCTTCAGAAACTGGCATTAATATTAGCTTGTTGATAATTTTATACCAAATGGATTTTTGGGAGTCAATAATAGCAATAATATGCACACTACGAAGTCTCATGGCTTTGGGTCAAACAAGGACAAAGGAATCTTTTGTCGATTGCAACCCATCACTGATGAATCAGTTTTCTTCAATGTTGCACACCATTTGGAGAGAGCACTAATCGTTCAAGTGCATAGAATGTACTCTGGGTGGGTGACTTCTACATTCAACACTCTGTGGCTTGATCGAAAGACCACTGATTCAGTTGACTGAGTCCTGAAGGGTACAGTTATCTGACTGGGCTTGCAGCAAGAAGTGAAAAAACCAACATGAGGGAAAAACCTACAAGGTTTCATCCTCATCAATCTACATGCCGCAGATCACAGATCTGCCTGTACATTACAAAATTGGTAGAAGTCTTGCCTTTATGAAGGAGAGAGTGACAATACATATGAGAGCCAAAAGAAGCAAAGATTTAGCAGATCTTCAACCTACCAGTTATGAAATATTCTACTTTTCTCAAACTTCCTTCATTGCTTGAAGTACACAACAATAAATTAATGATTGATAGATTATGGAAATTTGACACAGATTAACCTTCATTTGTATAGCTTTTAACAGCGATGATGTTCCAGATGTAAAATAATGAAGGTATTGCAAAGCAGAAACATAAAATCACACTGTGATACCTTGGGAAGCATATGTTGGGCCACTGAATACACAAACCAATTAATACTAGTGTAAATAGAAATCTACTTTAGCCCAGCATGGTTATGTGAAATGAGGTAGCAATATCAAAAGCCGTTGAATTATGTTGAAGTGCTTTTTTGCTATTAACATTGCATCAGAAATAGCACCATTCCTCATACTTCAAGGGCCATTAAAATCAATTAAACCCAATGGAAAACTATTTCTGTTAAAATATGTATCAAGGTATAATTGCAGTATTTTGAAACATTATTAAATTATCCACCCCCATTTAGTCCCTTTACCACATAGATGTCCACAGTTCAAGAAGCAAATTCATCATCACCTTCTCTAGGGCAATTAGGGATGGGCAATTTATGTGCCCACATCCTGAGAATAAATTTTTGAAAAGTATATAGTATACGTGACATTTCTTAACAGCAAAAACCTATGTGTAGGCCAGAATGAAACACCACCTATGTGGGCACTCGGCACTCCCATTGTAGGGTTAAATAGCACGCGAGGGGTTCCAGACGTCATCTCAAGATTATGCCAGGCAGGCGTGCATGAATGTCGGAAGTACGCCCGCTGTCAATTAAAGGGCCTATTAAGGCAATTAAAGGGCCAATTTTGAAAGGCCCATTCAGTTTTACGATTGGCACATGGGCAAAGAGGGCAGGCAGGAATTGTATATTTTCAAATTCCTACATCCAGGGCGGGATGAAGGTAGGAGTTTAAAAATGAGTTGCAAATCTGGGCATTACTGATTACTTGGTGAAGCATTCTGTTCATTCTCTATGTAGTTTAGGAGGCTTAAATCATTCCAGATGCTTTCACAGGCATGCCTTATCATATAAAATGTTTAACCTTCAGCTGGCAGCACTTCCTCAGTTGAGGAGCAGAGGGCAAGAAGGGAGAGGAGGCCAGGTGGCCACAGACAGCGTCATAGAATCTTCCCTCAAGATCAAGCAGCACAACCTGAAGGGGTCAAAGGCCAGCAAGTCTTGCAAAGGAGAAGGGGCGGGAGAAGGCACCGATACCCTGCTGGAAGAGTCTGCAGGTTGACATTCAGTTACCTTGAGATGACCAATGTCCAGTGCTGAAGAAGGACCTGCCTCTCAAGGAGGGGCAGTAACCTCAATGTGTGATTTGATAGGCCCAGATATAGCTTCCAACTATGTAGGTTGGCACCCAATGCCTGTGGCGCTAACAGTAATTGTTGCCCTTAATTTTTATGCCTTGGGTTTGTTCCAGGGCTCTGTTGGAGACCTGTGTGTTGTGTCACAATCCACAGCACATAGCTGCATAAAGCTTGTGACAGGTGCGTTGTTCAGTAGGGTCAATACCTTTATACATTACAAGACAGATGAGGACAGCCAGACAGAGATCTCCAGAGGATTTGCAGCTATTGCAGGCTTCCCAAGGATTCAAGGAGCCATGTGCCCAAGGCACCTGCCTGTTAATTGTAAGGGCTTTCATTCTCTGAAAGTCCAGCTAGTGTGTGATCACCAACAGCAGATCCTGCAGATTTGTGCCAGATATCCTGGGAACTGTACTGATTCATACATTCTCCATCACTCCCAGGTGCCAAGGCTGCTCCTAGCCCTTGCACGCTTGGATGGCTGGCTGCTGGGGGATAAAAGATATCCTCTGAAAAGATAGCTAATGACACCAATAGGACATACAAGAACACCCACGGAGGAGAGGTACAACAGATGCCATGCCTCCATGCGGGCCATCATTGAGAAGGTAATAGGAAATTATGTTTTCTTGCCTGGACCGTTCCAGAGGATCTCTGCAATATCCTCTGGAATGCATAGCCCCATTGTGGCTGTGTCTCTGCCTGCACAATCTAGCTCTCTCTCAGATAGGTCAGATGGAGGCTGAAGGCTGCGATATGCTTCCAGAATACACTGAGGAAGATTCTAGCACTGAATCAGCGGAAGAACCTGCTCAGCCACAGGGTCATGATGATAACCCAGCAATGAGGAGCTTTTGGGAACCGGGGAGACCAGGGATGCTTTGGATTCAAAGGAGCTTCCAGCAGACCTCCAAAGTCAACACTCCAAATCATTGTAAAGAACCAGTCACTTTAATGCTGAGAGCTCATGGAATCCTCCAGGCATCCTCTTCTCTTGTGCCTCCTTCTGAAATACACAATCCTGCCCAATCGATGTCTTGCTCTGAGTTGCAGGCCTCCTATCTTACTATCACAATAAGGACAGTTACCATGAGGTCACATTTTAATAGTGATGTGTGACTGTAACATATAACATGAGACAAATGACAATGAGAAGAATTTCACTCGCGATAGCCCTCTTGTGATTATAATGATTTAACGAGCCACTTACGAGTGCTATGTTTTAGTACACCCCCACTCCATCACCAGCAGCTGCATTGGAGTCAGGCTGCTGACTCTGATGCCCCTTTGGCCTGGATTACTTTGATGGCCTCGTCTGGTCGCCAAAGGGGCTGTGAGGGCTTCAACAGAGTGGTGGAGATCTGAATGGCTGGACACACCTGCGTTATCGCAGTCTCCTCAGATGCGATGGTCACTGGCAGAGGGCAGGAGGAGCTGCTGTCATCATCAGGAGAGCTCTGAGAGGAGCTCCCAGATGCAAGGAACTGCAGGTCATCCACCAACATAAGGTTTGATTGCAACCCCCTGTTTACAATTGATGGACGAGCAGCTAGCAGAGTCACTAGGTGCCTCATCTATCTCTCACATTGACAGTAACCTGCTGAGGTCACTGCCAAAGTGTGAGCTCATAGGTCTGAACACAACCCCAGAAACCCCTGACTGAGTTCCTGGAGCTGGCGCTTCATGGGAGTCACCATTCTCTCTGCGGAAGGTGCTCTTCATTCAGAGCTGAGGGCCAATGCAGTGCTCATACTCGGCATGGACTCCTCCAATACATGGGCCATGGCACACAAACTGTCAGGAACCTCTGCCAGATTTCTACGTGTATTCCGCTGGACATCCAGCATTTCCTGCCTAATGGATGACTTCAGAGTCTCATCAACTGCCTGCGGCTCAGCATTGACCTAATCTACAGCAATCCTGATTGTCAGAGCTCTGGGGACTCTCAGTTTCCAGAAGCTCCTCAAAGGAGCGCCAAGTGCCTTCCCCAGTGTGTTCAACCATCTGCGCCGGAGTGCCTGTACCTGAGGTGGTGCAAAGTGCAGAGAGCCAGGGTGTGATGCAAGTGCATCTGGCTGTTGATCCTCCGATGTCAATGCAGGGCCTTCTGGATCATGAAGTGGTCTTGAGGATGATCTATCTGATGGAGGAAAAATAAGTTTAAATATCCATTAGCATTTAAGATTCAGGGTAGATTCATTCTTCTAGAATCTGAAATTGTTAATCTAGCTAAGCAAAGACTTCTGAATGGATGAACAAAAAGGATTAATGGATTTCACCTGCCAGTCTTACTGCGGTTGCCTTTCAATCTCTCCTGGGTCCACTTCACACTTAACATTCTCCAAGGTCCCTGCCTCTCCATGAGCAGTAGATATTGCTCCATGCTTGCATGCCAGCTCCAGGACCTGCTCCTTCATCAGAGTTAGCAACGTTAGATTTGATACACCCCATCAGTTCAGCTTCACTCCTGGGCATTGTAACTCCTCTTCTCCTGTAAGGACAATAGCACATTCATGACTCCCTCCTCTATATGCCAGAACATTGAATCACCTTCCCCCTTTTTTAAGTGCCCAGCACCTTGCAGGATTTCCTCCTTCCATACATGCCTGCCATCCTGTCTAGTCCCAGGTACAAGGGCACAAGGAGGTGTGCGAACTTAAGCTCGTGGCTTTACACCCGAATACCCCAACAAGTGCAATCCCACGCATTCACACTTATTCAAGGTGAAGCACAGTCTTGTTACTCACCCTTACAGAGCGGAGAAGGTCATTCCTTTTCTGATACTGTATCCAGGTCCTTCGGACAATGCCCCCTTCCTAGCTGTTGATTTGTGCTGCCACCTCTGACCAAACCTTCTTGGTGAGATGTGGAAGCTTCTTCTTGCCATCTTGTGGCTGCAGTTTCTCCCAGCGATCACTGAGAGTGTTTATGAATAAACACAGGCAGGCATCAGAGAAGAGGGGGCGGCTTCGTTTCGAGCATTTCCATGCCATCTTCTATGACTTCCGGCTCCTGAGAGCATTGCAATCCTCCTGGCACATTTTCCTACTGACTTTCACTATTCAGATTAATAAGTATCTCATCACTCTCCCCGGCAGTTGTTCTGCAACTACAACCCTTCAGTTGTCTATTTTTAAACCCCCTGCCCCCAGCTGACCAGGTGCAAGCACCCCCTCTCTTCCTGCCCCACCACCGTCCCCCCCAATCAGTGCTGCCCGATCTCCATGCCAGTTTCACGCTGGCTGACTGCTAACTGGACAGCCAGCAAGTGATTGCGCTCGGGTGCCGATCTCAGGCGGGAGCGGATTTCGCATCCGATCCCGGTCCCGCCAATCACACTCGCATGTTGAGCTAAAAATTCACCCGATGGCTTTTCATTATAAGAAGAAAAATATTCTGATGAAAATCGTTATGGTGACCTGATAAGGCACAGGGCAGGGTTTTCGGGCTCCGCCATCGCCGGGATCCTCCGGTCTTCCCGAATGTCAGTGGAATTTTGGTTGGTTCGCATCACATGCCCTGTGGCTACTCCCACCATGACAGGCCCAGAAAATCCTGACCAGGGATGGAACCTGTAAAAGCTGGAAGAACTTTTTTTTTTCAAGTTAGATCAATATTTTTACTGCAACTTTATTAATTTTGTCAAGTAATGTAATCATAATTATGTTGTTTGCAAAATAATAGGCGACGTTTGTGTCAGGAAAGTATTTAAGCAGAAGGCACTTGTAGTTTTCATTCTGTAAAAATTTATTTTGTTTGCCTATCTATTTAAAGTGACAAGAAAATGAACTGTGGGACTTAAACATCTCAAAGCATCATTAGAGTTTCATCTGACAGGGAGAGTTGAAAGGAGTTTAATGGAAATTGGGGAACTTAGTAATAGTGTTTGATATTAATGTTTGACAGTGATTCTTACATAATTCTTGGCACACTGAAAAAAGGCAGATGATAATTTGGTCAAAATTATGACCTAAAAATTATCAGTACTTTACAAATAACGTTGTAAGTTAATTATTGTGAGGAAAAACTGTCAAAACTAGAAACCAAAACAAATAGCCACCAGACTCAAACCTTCTAGAATTGGGCACATGGATGGCTGGCAATAACATGCCATTCTATGGAATAAAGTGTCACACATCATCAAACCCCATGAAGATGAAAAACATTAGTAATATCTTGCCAGAATCTAGAGACTGTGGGACATGAAGATAAGAAATCAGACTTCAGGATAATTTCCTTTTTAAGTGGTTTTTGAATGATTTTGTTTATTTTGATAGTTTCATGACCACTTAATAGGATAATGTGTTGTTGAAGCAATTTTTGAATGGCTTTGTTTATTTTAACAGTTTCATGAGCATCTCAAAAACTTCCCAATGTTGTGATAGGGCTCGGGAGTTCTGTACATAATGGATACTGGGAGAGTGGGCAAAGGAGATGGGAGTATAGGGGGGTTAGTAAGTGGGCATGGGGCTAGGGTATATGGGTGGGGCTTGGGGGTATAGAGGAGGCATGGCATATGGAAGTATGTAGGGAGCATGGGGGACATGAAGGGAGCATGGGGGCTATGAAGGGAGCATGGGGGGCAAGGGGGTGAGGGAGGCATGAGAGTTAAGTGGGTAGGGAGTTAGGGAGGTGAGGGATAGAGGGTATGAAGGGAACACTGAGACATGGGGATATGAAGGAATCTTAGGGTATATGAAGAGGGCATGGGGGCGTGGGTGTGAGGGAGGCATGGGGTAGGGAGGTGAGGGGTAGGGGGACTTGTACTCATCTACAGAACTGGAATGATGCCCCAGCATATGGAGGCAGGCCTTCTAACTTGCCCACCTCAGCATCTGCCCCCTCAGTTTCCAAATCAGGCCCACTTCAGGAGGCAGTGGCCTCAACTCCAGCCCATCGTCACACCCTACCTTTGAAAATAGTGAGGGTGGGCACTGTTGGGAATGAAGCAGGAAGAAAATGGCCTGAATCACCGTCCCCCCCTCAAAAATGAAAATCAGGCCCTCTGTCTTTAGGACTCCATGGTGTGCAAGTAAGTTTGAGAGGAATCTCAGGGGAAAGAAACAGTCTTTCAAAGCAGACATATTTTTAGGCACAATTTGCACGGGACTCGCTGATCACGCCCAAAGTGGAAACTCTACCCATAAGTGTCTCAGAGTTTTACAACTTCACTGGTCGATTCTGTGGCTACTCCACAGTATCACTGGTACCGTCAAATCCACTGACACACCTGCACATGAATGAACTGGCCTCACCCCTATTACAATGGCTACTCCATGGCTCATTTAGATCGCACAGCCATTGTAAGCGATTGCATGATATGCTGCGGGCATACGCCAACGTTTCATGCGTGAGATTTCAAGCATCAGGAGCCTTGAAAAAGCCCTTAAAGCTGGATTTCATATTTAGTGATTAAAAATGAGTGCAGACAAAATAGTGCCACCCATCAATCAGAGCCTGGAGGAGGCTGCATGAGGTCCCTTAGCCAAAAATAGCCTGACAATGAAGCATGTCATCAAAGCTGCATGAATAGAGGTAACAGAGTGTCAATGCTATCTAAACTGTAGCGTAAATCAATGGGCCTGAATTTTCAGCTCCACAGGCAGGCGCGATCAGCCAGCCAGCGATCAGCCGGGAAATGGGCGGCCGACTGTGATTAGCCCTAAACCGCAATTTCAGGTTGGCTGGCTAAGTAACGACCAGCCAATGTGAAATATGCACTGAAAAGCTCAGCACTGCCCGGGTGGGGATGGTAAGAAGGCGGGCGATGATGTTTCCACGGGCCAGTGCTGACAGAAAGCTCCCTGAAGGCAGAGAGCTGCCTCAGGGAGCTGAAGACCTGAGACAGCTAAAATAAAAGTTTCAAAAGTTGAAAGAAACTGCCCATGCATCATAATCAGTCACCTGCCAATTTAGCTCATGAAAATGCTGTTCACAGAAAGTTATTTATATTTCATTTCTTAATGGAAACCCCATTCTGTCATCGGATGAGGTTTGATGAAAAATGCAAAGGCCACCTGGCCAATTCACCCATCCGACAACCGTAAGGTTGGACAGGCTACGTAAGATGACAGACAATTGCGCTGTTAATGGGCTTAATTGCCCTCTTAGTTGTTGGCGGGCGCGCTTCCAGCTTTTGCACACGCCTGCCGACCGAAATATTGAGCAAGCGCGGGGTGATGTCAGGATGCTCGCTCCACATCATCTCGTGCGGTTTCACACCCGATCAGTTCACGCGCGTGCCCACCCAGTCAGTATAAAATTCAGCCCCATGGGGCAGGTGAGGAAATAGTTCATGGTCACTGCAAGGTTCCCAATGTAAAATGAGCACACATGTACATTGGTAAGCTTCTTTATTGGACCTCAGTGTTTTTGCTGTGTGCAATGCTGCTCTACCACAGTGATTCTTGTGTTGATCATTAAATGGATCAGGTATTAAGCACTGAATAACATACCAGCACAATGCCCAGCTGCTTGTTCACATATTTTGCTAGGCGGCTGGTGTCTTGCACATTTTGGTCCAATTCATTTTTCAACCCTCTTTATGACAAACATCTTTATTTTATCTGCTTGCAAGAAAGGGCTGCACATATCATGAGGGAAAACATGAGTTTAATTGCCAAGCCAGGTAAATTGCAAAGCCCAGCTGTACATCAGTACTCATGAATGGCAACGTGGCACATTGCAAAATACCGGTAAATACAATCATGTATTTTGCCCCTATTTCAAAGTACATTGCACTCTCCCCCTGTGATGCAAATTTACAGTCAAGAGTGGAGCGTGATGCAAGTTGAGACCCTTAATTCCTTATGATCAAAGGATTATCATGATCTTGCGCATAGGATCAGTAAAAGGAATGAAGCAAGCTGATTTAAGAGATCCACCAGCTTGTGATTAGTCGCCATCATTTTCATTGTTTATCTCGTTTATTCATTCCCTCAGATACAGTCCATATTGCAGCATCTCAGTGCAACAGCCATTTCTCTCTTGCCATGGGCAGTCATTTTTCAAGTTGTTTCTTTCTCCAAGCTTGTGCCAGCCAGTAGGTTGAACATACCAACTTACAGCACAGAGTGTTGCCCTTCTGTGACAAGCACCAGCACAGATATATTTGTTCTGAGGGGATCTTTTATTGAACTGCAGGATGGAACATATTAAATAACAACTAGTTTGTCCCAGAGCCGGATTGAGACCCAAGGTTTGGAACCTCACAGGGCCTGTTGACAATCAGTCTTTCTTCACACCACAGCAACATGCCATAGACCCTGTTCCCCACAGCCTGTAAATTTGTGGGCACCTATAAAGGAGCTCACAAACTGTATCTGTGTAGTGTCCTGTGAGCAGTTGTCAATTTTCAAGTGTCATGGAGAATGAGGACATTCCAGGGCCCTCTGGAATGGAACAGCTCCTAGCCAAGGTTCTAAGTTTAGCTAGAGCTTCTCTCAGAATGAAGAACTTGCTCTCCCATCTACAAAGGTCTCTATTCACTTGATTCCCCATGTTGGGCAATCAGATTGTACAAGAAAAAGTAAGTGATCTGAGATGGAGACAGTGATTATAACAGAGTTGGATTAACAGTGAGAATTTTTTTTATTCATTCACGGGGTGTGGACTTCACTGGCTGGGCCAGCATTTATTACCCATCCCTAGTTGCCCTTGAGAAATTGTTGGTGAGCTGCATTCTTGAAGCACTGCAGTCCATGTGGCATAGGTACGCTCACAGTGCTGTTAGGAAGGAACTTCCAAGATTTTGACCCAGTGACAATGAGGAATGGTGATATATTTCCAAGTCAGGATGGTGCATGACTTGGAGGGGAACTTCCAGGTGGTGACAAGCTTCTCGAGTGTTGTGGGAGCTGCACTCATCTAGGCAAGTAGAGAGTATTCCATCACACTCCTGGCTCATGGCTTGTAGGTGGTGGACAGGCTTTGGGGAGTCAGGAGGTGAATCACTCATCACAGGATTCCTAGCCTCTGACCTGCTGTTGTAGCCACAGTATTATATGGCTAGTCCAGTTCAGTTTCTGATCAATGGTAACCTCCAGGATGTTGATAGTGGAGGATTCAGTGATGGTAATGCTATTGAATATCAGGGGATGATGGTTAGATTCATTGCCTGACACTTGTGTGGTGCAAATGTTACTTGTCGCTTGTCAGCCCAAGCCTGGATACTGTCCAGGTCTTGCTGCATTTGGACACGGGCTGCTTCAGTACCTGAGGAGTCATGAATGGTGCTGAACATTGTGCAATCATCAGCGAACACCCCCACTTCTGACCTTATGATGGAAGAATGTTCATTGATGAAGCAGCTGAGTATGTTGGACCCCGGACACTACCCTGAGAAACTCCTGCAGTGATGTCCTGGAGCTAAGATGTTTGACCTCCAACAACCACAACCATCCTCCTTAGTGCTAGGTATGACTCCAACCAGCAGAGCATTTCCCCTGATTCCCATTGACTCCAGTTTTATTAGGACTCCTTGATGCCACACCTGGCCAAATGTGGCCTTTATGTCAAGGGCAGTCATTCTCACCTTAACTCGTCCATGTTTGAACCAACGCTGTAATGAGGTCAGGAGCTGAGCAGCACTGGTGGACCCAATTGGGCATCAGTGAGCAGTTCGTTGCTAAGTATGTGTCGCTAGATAGCATTGTTGATGACCCCTTCCATTACTGTACTGATGATTGAGAGTAAGCTGACAGGATGGTAATTGGCCGGGTTGGATTTGTCCTGTTTTTTGTGTGCTGAACATACCTGGGCAATTTTCCACATGGCCGGGTAGATGCCAGTGTTGTAGCTGTACTGGAACAGCTTATCTAGGGGCGCAGCAAGCTCTGGTGCTACCGAGCCACTCTTGGTGGTGGACAAGACTTCAGTACTATTGCCGGAATATTGTCAGGGCCCATAGCCTTTGCACTATTAAGTGCCTTCAGCGGTTTCTTGATATCACGTGGAGTGAATTGAATTGGCTGAAGACAGGCATCTGTGATGCTGGAGACCTCCAAAGGAGGCTGGGATGGATCATCCACTCATGACTTCTGGCTGAAGATTGTAGAAAATGCTTCAGCCTTATCTTTTGCACTGATGTGCTGGACTCCTCCATCATTAAGAATTGGGTTACTTGTGGAGCCTCCTCCTCTAGTGAGTTGTTTAATTGTCCACCACCATTCATGACTGGATGTGGCAGGACTGCAGAGCTTAGATCTGATCCATTGGTTATGGGATTGCTTAGCTCCGTCTATAACTTGCTGCTTATACTGTCTGGCATGCAAGTAGTCCTGTGTTAGAGCTTCAACAGGTTGGCACCTCATTTTTAGGTTATGCCTGGTGCTGCTCCTGGCATGTCCTCCTGGACTCCTCGTTCAAGCAGAGCTGATCCACTGGCTTGATGGTAATGGTGGAGTGGGGGATATGCCGGGCCATGAGGTTACAGATTGTGTTCTGCTGCTGCTGATGGCCCACAGTGCCTTATGGTTGCCCAGTCTTGAGTTGCTAGATCTGTTCGAAATCTATCCCATTTAGTACGATGGTAATGCCACACAGCACAATGGGGGGGTATCCTCAATGTAAAGGTGGGACTTCATCTCCTGTGCGGTGGTCACTCCTACCGATACTGTCATGGACAGATGTAGCTGCGGCAGGCAGGTTGGTGGGAATGAGGTCAAGGTGGTTTTTCCCTCTTGTTGTTTCCCTCACCACCTGCTGCCAACCCAGTCTAGCAGCCAAGTCCTTCAGGACTCAGCCAGCTCGGTCAATGGTGGTGCTACCGAGCCACTCATGGTGATGGATATTGAAGTCCCCCACCCAGAGTACATTCTTCACCTTTGCCACCCTCAGTGCTTCCTTGAAGTGGTGTTCAACATGGAGGAGCACTGATCCATCAGCCGAGGAAAGACGGTATGTGGTAATCAGCAGGAGGTTTCCTTTCCCATGTTTGACTTGAAGTCATGAGACTTCATGGGGTCCAGAGTGGATGCTGAGGACTCCCAGGGCAACTCCCTCCCAACTGTATACCACTGTGCCTCCACCTCTGCCAGATCTGCCCTGCCGGTGGGACAGGACATGCCCAGGGATAGTGATGGTTCTTTATGAGGCAATATCTGTAAGCATGATTCCGTGAGGATGACTATGTCAGGTTGTTGACTAGTCTGTAAGACAGCTCTCCCAATGTTGGCACTAGCCCCCAGGAGGACGTTGACAGAGCTGAGTTTGCCATTGTCGTTTCCAGTGCCTAGGTCGATGCCGGGTTTCCCATGTGGAAGATAAGGTCATTAGTAAACGAGGTTTTTATTGAATTTGAATTCAAACCTGGGTCCCCAGAGCATTACCCTAGGTCTCTGGATTACTAGTCCAATGACAATACCACTACACCAATGGGAAAATCCGCCAGGATTTGGTTCTCTCTTGGAATCCAGAACTGCATTTTTCCTTGCTCTTAACAGATGTAGGTACCACTGTGTCTAATAGAGATATAGCTTCCCCCATTCCTGGCACAGCTGGACTATGCCTCAAATTATTGTTAGGATGTTAACATGACAGCAGAAGAAATATTGGTCTGCATCAGATGAGAAAATTCTTCCACTTTGTGAATGGAGCTGATCATTGGGCTCCCCATTCCCAGATCTGGGATTCTGCTCCAAATTCTAAACCTCTAGCCCCATCTGCACCAGAATTCTGTAACCCCAAAGGGTGGAATTTCTAGTTTTGCATCGCCAAAAAAAAAGCAAAGGCAAAATTTAATCAAAAGGGCTAACGGAATATACGAAGAAGATTGGGTATCAGCATAGGCAGCAATGGAAAATGTTTAGTCAAACACGTTCAAAAGCACAAGAAAAAAGGAGATAAATAGACAACAAAAAATGAAAAAAATAATTGATCTGAGTACATAATAGTATTTCTCATGTATTTACAAAGAAATATGTTGAAAGAACAGCAAGAACACAGGAGGAATAATCTGAGGAAGAATAACCTTGCAAAGATTGTCCTGCCTGGTGCAAATTTACCATTAATTCCTTGTCATACATGTCTCATTTTAAATCTTAATGATGTGTATATTCAGAATATGCCATTACTATTACCAAATCCTTATCCATAAATTCAGCAGCAATGATGGGACCAAATTAATTCTCCTCAGTGTTATTGATTTTAAACTAGCCTGGCAGCTTCAATCATCCATATGCCTTTCTGTGACAAGTCACACTTGAAGTTTTCTATTTGTGGCTTCCTTGGTCTTTTTGTTCCATGTTCCTCTGTGTATAGTTCCATGAAAAGTATTCTGGCTGTTACCATTCTTCAAAGGTGCCCACACCATATAAGTTATCCTTCTTGAATCATTTGTGTAAGCATTGTTTCTTGCCCAAGCTGTGTCCTTGTTATATCATTTTTGATGCTTTATTTCCTGCACACTCCTTTATTCCTCTTAATCAACTAGTTTAAATTCAACTCATCTCTGCTGTTAATATTGTTTGCTTGCCAACTTATTTTTTCCACATTTTTACTTATTCACATTCAGAATAATGCATTACTGCGATGGGTGCAAAGAAGGTTTACTGAACATAAACCGTTGTACATTAATAAACTTAAGACATAACTATAATTATGTTTAATGCCTCTATTTGCATCAGTATAATATGCTCATGCATTTTTGCTCAGACATTCTGGATGATGGTAAAAAAAATCAACTTTCATTGTACTGGCAGAGCTAAGTAAAGCCCCTGTCTGAGTATAATGTATATTTCTGTGCAGATGATGACATGGAAAATGCTGGTTTATTAAAGTTAATTATATTGGTCCTTTCCCTTGAAAAAAATGATTATGTTAATGTTTTTGCTCCAATGACGTAAATGATTTACCACTAGATTAAACTTAAATCAGAATTTGCAAGGTGCTATTAATATCAACCGAATACCCTTTTAGACATAGACACTTGCTATTCACATGGCAATAAGTCAGCATGAAAATTACCATCAAGCAGAAACACACTCTTGTTGAGTTAAACATAAGCAAGTACTTCACACTGACAGCTGATAAGTTGTGGAACAGGCTGCAATCTCACACAGTGAATGAGAAGCTGTTCGCAGGATTCAGAAACTAAATAGACTGATTGCTGATTCACTAAGGAGTCAAAAGAAGTATGTTCTGTTCCAACACAGTGGGCAAATTGGAGCAATGAGCTGAGCTAAATTGCTGGAGAACCTTTTCTACTCTTCAAAACAGAAGAAAGCAAATGCAATGATCCAGCTCACAGACATCAGCAATCATTTCTAAAAGATTTGGTGGGGGCAGAGTTACCACTTTGGGGGCAATCAGTAACCAGGGAACAAATCGTCCGAGATTGTGCTAGTTTTGAGAAGTGATTTCTTTTCCCCCTCATATTGCCAAACAAACTTGGGATGTAAAATCTGCCATGAACTAAAACAGTTAGGCAGTGGTTTAGAATGGATTTTTTTTTAAATGCTTTGTGATAGAAAAATATTTCATGGTATATTTAGCAGTGGTAAGTTGGTTGGTTTGATTAATAGAGCTGAAAATGTGTTTATCACAAGAAGTAAACATTTTAATCAGTGTCTAGTCCACTGCCTTTGAGAAACCTAATTTTTAAATCATTGAAAATGAAGTTTATAAAACTGCGCCTAAGCATTTGCTAGATATATTGGTGTACCTTAGTTCCTTAGTAAATTAAATAAATAATTTCAAAAGCTTTGAAAACATGCCTGTTAGTGCCCTTACACCTTAAAAAAGATGCATTTAAGACCCTCCTTAAGGACCCCAAATGGGCACAATTAGTGGAAGTCTGTGATAGTGATTAATTCAATCTGGGACTGTGCCCAGACTTTTATGCAGGGCAGACTTCTAGCACCATGTGTTTCCACCCAGTGCAAAAGATTGTGGAAACTTGATTAGCGCTGAATATAATTTGTATTTAAAATCCCATAATCCTTTGTGCTGGTCTCGTCAATTTCAGCCAAGTTGCAGAAATATAACCAGCATGACCGAGCAGAAATTCCAGACCCTGATAATCAGAGTTGCATTAATAATCCATAAATAAAGGTGCATTTACACTGCATCTGTTTTATTAGCGCATTTCCCTAGTTATTTATTTAGCAGGAAATGTGAGTGTAACTGTGGTTTTGCAGCTGAATTACGAGCCTCCAAAATCAACACTTTCTTCTGTGAGTGGAGATTGAAAGGTAAGATCCCATCTGTTAAAGCACCCTTGGAGGGAGGGATATTAACAAGTCAGAAACAAAACTTGCTTAGCAGCCTTTGGCTTCCCTCTGCAATTACCCCATGCGGACGTTTTAGTCAGTTGTGGAAAACAGTTATCTCCAGGAATGCGAATACCCCCTTCTACCTCATTAACATCTTAGTGATGGGCCTGTGTCTACTATAGAGCAAATCCAGAATCAGCAGGGCAATGTAAAAATGGGAAAATCTCCACCCTTTTTTCCTAACCTTAGCATCTGGGGAAGTGTGTTTCCTGAGGGGAAGAGTAAGGAACACCCATCTTTAAATGTCTGAATCTGGAATCAGATCTTGACCTGACATGGGAGGAATGTGGACTGAGACTACCTGCTTCCAAAGAAGAGTCATAGTGGACTCGAAATGTTAATCCTGTTTCTCTATCCACAGATGCTGCCAGAGCTGTTGAGATTTTCCATCACTTTCTGTTTACACTTGAGGCTACCTGAATTCAGCTTGGGTCATTGGCACATAGGAAGTGGGCCATTCAACTTTTCAAGCTGGTTCTGCAATTTAACTACATTATGGATGATCTGCCTTGCCTCAGTTCTATAACCATTATTACCCTAGCCCGATAAAAATCCCTTGTGGTAAAGCGGAGTACCATGTACCTTTAAGAGAATGCAAGTGGACTAATCATGTGACAGTACTGATCAATCACTGTACTGGTTAACTGTAAGTCTGGAGCTTGAGGTGGTTGTGGGAACATGCAAGGAATTAGTGCTCTGCCCTCTGTTGCAATAAACAATCACAGTTTGTCCTTATGTCAGTCTCTTTCCAATATTGATAGCAAACATCAAGTAACAAGTGTATTTGAAGGTGTGCAACTCGAGTTTACTCAACTAGTGGACTCATAGACTCAAGACATAAAACTGGCGACGAGGATGAAAATAGCAAAATTGTAAGACTCCTGAGTGAGAATCCACATGATGGGTGGGCAAAACATTAGAAAGAGAATCTGTACTTAATTTATAAAATAGGTGGCAATCAGAGCAGGAAGCAGTGCTGAAGCTTTAAAATTGAAAAAAAGGTAAAAGGATAAACCCCTGCAGAATTGCAATCGTGGGGATCTTGCCAAAACTTAAAAAGAGCACGAAACACAGCACAGACAAGCCGACAGCTGCAAAGACTAGGTTGAAAAAAAATGGTGACTGCTCTTCAAGCAGCAGTACATTTAAAGAGGTACATGCAAGAAAAATGGCTATGGACAGAAAATTCTAAGAGACCCCAGAGAGAGAGGGCAACCCGGCAGAAGGCAAAACATGAATTGATCGATGGCAGTCAAGAAGGCCATGGTAAGCCAAACACCTAAATTCGTCATTAATTGGGAAACCATCTGACATGCAGCCCCCTTACAGTCATTCACAATGCCGAAGTTCAGGCGTGTCGATCCATTCGATCTTATTTCAGATGACTGGTCTCAGTATGTCAAACATCGTTCTTTTTTAACCACTAACGACATCGTGGGGAAGGAAAAGAAGAGGATGATTCTTTTGTCCATGTGTGGGAGCAAAACGTACAGGCTGATCTGCAGCCTCACATCACCTAACACCCCTGACTTGAAGACTTTCGACAAGTTAATAAAAATTGTAATAAACCACCTGAGACCAAAGCCCTCAATTATTATGCAGCACTTCTAGTTCAATTCAAGGAACAGGCTTCCAGGGGAGACAATAGCTGACTATGTGGCAGTTTTAAAGACATTGACTGAACATAGCAAATTCAGAATGTCCATTAGTGATATGTTGACGGACCGACTGAAATGTGGCATTGAAGATGATACTATCCAAAGATGTTTGCTAGCCGAAGCTGATGTAGACTCCAATAAGGTATTCGAATTAGCTACAGCCATGGACAATGCTGTCAGAAATTCGGAAGCTATAAGAGATAAACAAAATAGCGCCATCCACCTGGTAGGGTGGGACAGACTGGCAACAAAAGGCATGAAAACATCGGACCCCACAGAAAGTTGGGAAACGCCCCTTATGTACAGATCAGTAAAAAACCAGCAGCACTGCAGTGAAAACCCACAAAATGAATGAGAGAAATGCATCCAGGCATCCAATGGGCGATTGACAATTCAAACAAGTCGAATGCTTTTTTGGCCACAGCTACAGTAACATAATGCGGCTTTGCAGAGATTGGCTTAGACAGCATTTTAAATCGTGAAATATGTTTCATGGGAGAACCAGAACAAGCAGGATCAGACATCCAGTGATTATATGACCTGAAAGTGGGTAGAACCGAGCCAATCCAAGTTGTCATTATAGTCAATGGACAACCCATTAAGATGGAAGTTGAAACTGGAGTGCTGATGTCTGTCATTGGAGAACATACATTCAGATACTTGAATAAGGGAACCCATCCTTTATGATTGGAAGTTTCGGACACTAAACTGAGAACATACACAGGTGGAGAAATAAGACTGAAAGGGTTATGTCAAGTCTTGGTCATGTACGGAGATCAATCTGAAAGGTTGCCCTTGATAGTGGTAGCTGGAGATGGCCCAGCTTAATAGGCTGCAACTAACTCGAAAACATTAAAATGAAATGGGCTGAAATTTTTCAAATTACAATGAAAAGCTTACAGGAATTGTTGCAAAGTATGCTTCCATTTTCAGCGACGAGTTAGGAAGGATTCGAGGGCTATGGGCCAGGATCCATGTAGACCCAAACACAACCCCCAGATTTATAAGAGCCAGACCAGTCCCTTATGCTCTGCAGGACAAGGCTGAAACCAAACTGAACAGACTGGAAAATATGGGCAGTACCCATCGTACCTGTACTGAAGCCGGACCAAAGCATGAGTTTATGTGGTGACTGTATGCTAACTGTCAATAAAGTGGCCAAACTTGATAGACATCTGATACCCAGAATTGAGGAATTGTATTTGAAGTTGGCAGGGGACACCATGCATTTGAAATTAGACATAAGCCATGCCTACCAGCAGGTAGAGCTGAAAAAGGACTCTAGGACCAGCATCTTCCGGTCAGTGAGCGGGGGCGAGGCCTGGTCGCCAACGCGTAAAATGACGCGGGGATATGTTGGGCATGCATCCAGATGTCACCCCGCGTAATTTAGATTTTCAGTCCGCTGAACTGTCAACTGCCTCATGCACTCTTTCGCGCATGCCAACGCATGCGCGAAATAACGCACTTCCCAGCTGAGGGAATCCACCCTCCCTCATCACCCCCACAAGGGAGCGCATAGCGCTTCCTGGCGGACGTCATGCTGGGCGAGCCTTAATTGGCCTGCCCAACCTAAAATAGTGGCGCGCCCCCAGCCGTGGACGCAGATCGTAAGCCCATCCCCCCCGTGCCTGCTCCCGCACTTCCCCCCCAACGGAGGGAAATGTTGCCCTAGGGGATTCATCATTATTAATACACATTGAGGATTGTATCAATACGCAGGTCTACCTTTTGGGGTCTCCTCGGTATGTGCTAATTTCCAAAGAACAATGGAAAATTTGCTCCAAGGATTGCCCCATCTTATCATTTACTTGGAAGACACGGGACTGACCAATGACATGCACTTAGCAAGTCTAGAAGAGGTGCTCAAACGCTTCCCACAAGCGGGAGCATGTTTAATATGAGAGAAGTGTCTGTTCCAAGCTAAGGAGGTAGTTTACTTGGGCCAAAAGGTTGATGCGCAGGGCCTGCATCCTGTGGAAGAAAAAATCCAGGCCATTTGCGAGGCACCTGCCCTGAGAAACACCACAGAGCTTAGGGCCTTCTTAGGAATGATAAACTGTTACAGCAAATTCGACCCAAACCTCTCGATTGTGCTGGCCCCATTGTATGTCCTGCTTAAGAAGAACCAGCAATGGAGTTGGCAATTCCCGCACCAGGATGCTTTCCTGAAAGTGAAGCGATTGTTATGATCATTGGCCTTGTTGGCCCACTATGACCCCAAGGGGCAATTCATTTTAACAGGTGACACATCCCCTTTTGGAATAGGGGCTGTACTTTCACATCGGATGGCGGATGGCTCCGAATGATCCATTGGTTATACATCTCACACACTCAGTGTCACTGAATGATGATATTCCCAAATTGAAAAAGGTTTATCTATTGTGTTCAGCATCCGGAATTTTCAACAATATCTCCACGGTCTCCATTTCCATATTATAACTGACCTCAAGCCTCTACTGGGATTATGTGGAGAAGATAAAGCGATACCACCTATCACATCAGCTCACATCCAGAGATTGGCACGAATATTAGCTGCCTATGACTTTTCAGGTAGTCAAATCACACATGCCAATGCACTAAGCCACCTTCCCCTGCCAGCTAATAATGGGGAGGCTCCGATTCCCCAGCAACTGGTCTTAGCGTTAAATTTTCTTGATTCCTCCCCAGTTCAGACCAGACAGATTCATGAGTGGACAAGCCGAGACCCACCAGAGTCTAACGTCCGGTAGCAGGTCTTGAATGGTTGGTCAGGTGGATCTAAATCTGAGAAGATGAAGCCCGATTCTGATCGCAAATATGAACTCTCCTGTCAGGCTGACATATTACTCTGGGGAGCAAGGGTTATCGTGCTCCTGAGGGGGCGAAGGCCATTACTAGCTGAGCTACATTGCACTCACCCGGGCATTAGCAGAATGAAGGTGCTCGCACGCAGCAATTTGTGGTGGCCAGGACTTGGATATCGAAACCCTGGTCAAAAGCTGTCCTCAATGCCAACAAGTGCAAACCTCCCCAACCCACGCCACCGCCTCCCCCCCGCCCCCCCCCACAACCCCTTAGCTCCATTGCACCCATGGGAATGTCCTCCACGTCAATTACGTGGGACCCTTCTTGGGCACAATGTTCCTTTTGCTGATTGACTCACGCTCCAAATGGATGGACGTCTATGAATTCCGGTCGCCCACGTCGGCTGCCACCATAGACTGTTTGTGGCAGAATTTTACAGCAAATGGGTTGCCAGAGGTCCTCGTGTCTGGCAACGGAAACGCTTTTAACAGTGGGGAGCTCCACAGGTTCACGACCCTTAACGGCATTACCCATATCAAAACCTCACCCTGCCACACAGCATCGAATGGCATGGCTGAGTGGGCAGTCCAAACCTTTAAATCCTGGATGAAAAAGGTGGAAGGGGATTCCATTGGCACAAGATTGTCCCAGTTCTTGTTGGCATACCAGACCACGCCACACACAATGACGCTGCAGAACTACTAATGAAGGGAATTCTCCGTACCCACCTGACCCGTCATCCGGGCGAATTTAGAGAGGAAAGTGGAGAAAAGCCAAGAGACACAGAAGACCATGCATGATGGTCATGGTCACAAAAGCATTTTCGTGGTGAGAAATGTGGTCCTCGCAGAGGACTTTGGAGATGGGCCCAAGTAGCTGTTAGGGAGGTGAGTGCAGTAACTGGACCCCTCTCCTATAATTTATCGATAAACGGCCGAATAATTAGACAGCACATGGATCATTTCCATTAACGAACGCCAGTTCCATAAGAAGAAGTGTAGTCTTCATCTATGCTTGAGTCTGTTCCACATGTAAAGGACAGGTCACATGATTTGGAAGTACTGGTGGGACCTGTGGGAACTGAGTGGGTCAGGGAGACAAACCTGTCAATTTCCACTGAGAAACGTAGTGGACAACTGTCCCCTGAAAAGGACATCTCGGAAGAATCAGCTGAGGTTGTTGAACTGAGGCGCTCAACATGCCCGAGAAAGCCTCCTGAGAGACTTGATTTGTAAATAGTTATTCCTGTAAATAGTTTATGTTATTGAGCTTGTCAACTGTATTTTTTAAGTAAAGATGGAGGGATTGTGGTAAAGTGGAGTACCATGTACCTTTAAGAGAATGCAAAGTGGACTAACCATGTGACAGTCCTGACCAGTCACTGTACAGCACTGGCTGCTGGCTAACTGCAAGTCTGGAACTGGAGGCTGTTGTGGGAGCACACAAGAATTTAGCACTCCACCTTCCGTGGAAATAAACAATCGCACTTTGTTCTTATGTTGGTCTCTCTCCATTATTGATAGCGAGCATCAACTAGCAAGTGTATATGAAGGTGTGCGATTCAGGTTTACTTGGCTAGTGAATTCATAGACTAAAGGCATAAAATCTGTCCATCTCAATTTTGAAATTTTCAATTGACCTAGCCTCAACAGCTTTCTGGCAGAGAGGTTCCGGAGTTCCCACTGCCCTTTGAGTGTGAAAGTGTTTCTGGATGTTGCACTGATTAGACTCGTTCTAATTTTAAGATTCAGCCCCTTTGTTCTGCAATCTCCTTTCGACGAAATTGTGTATCTCCATCTATCCTATCAATGCTTTAATCATCTTAAACAAGGATCTGGACACCCAGGCTCAGTTACAACCTCTCTCTGTACCTAACCTAAACTCATAGGGCAGGATTTTACCCTAGGCAGGAGTGCTCGGCAGGGGTGGGCGGGAGCATTCAGGCAGCTGACCACTGCCCACGATTGGCTCCGCTCCGCGATTTCATGCTGGCGGGCCAATTAAGCCCCACCTTGTGTGGATCGCGAGCGGCAGTGGTGAGCACTGCCTGTGTTGGCAGGGGGGAGGAGGGAGAGCCAGGCCTAGTGTGAAATTCATTCATCTGCACAAAAGAGCACTTCAATCTCCCTGAGGCACAGAGCTGCCTCCCGGAGATTGAAGCACTTTTTTCAAAAATTAAGACAATTAAAATTTAATAAAACATGTCCCCTCATGTGACATGATATGGGACATGAGTTTAATTCCAAAATAAAGTTATTATTTAATGTTTATTTGCTTTCAGAAACCTCATCCCGCTCATGGATGAGGTTTCCTAAAAAGTGTAAAGGCCGCTTGGTTTTTTTTCGCCTGCCCGCCAACTGTAAGGTTGGACGGGCAGCGTAAATTTGAATTTAATTAGCTTGTTAATGGCCTTAATAGGCCTTTTAATTATTGGCGGACGTGCAGCCAACTCCAGTGCGCAGTCGCCGAATGAAATATTGCGTGAGTGCGCGATGCAGTCAGGGCCCATGCCCGATGTCATTGTGCCCAAATGTCGAGCGTAAAATTCTGCCCATAGAGTGTGAATACTCTGAAATATTTGCAGGGGCTCTTTACGTGTTGTTAGAGTCTCTGGTCGAGAACCAAATAAAATCCTGCAGTCAGTCAACAAAAGAGGAAATCAAAATTGGGCATCAGGTCAACACAATGGATTGATCTTGTCAACAATGATGTAGAAATTACCCAGACATCTGTAGGCAAAAGCGTCAGCTGCTCCTCTAAAAGATCCAACAATAAGTTAACCAAAAAAGCGCTTGGAACATTGCTTTCACAAAATGAGCTGCATTTAATTCGCTCACATGTTGGGCTTGATGCTCCCCCAGGATCCCATGAAACCAACAGAGAGTGAAGGAAAATAGAGGCAATGAAGCCTACTGCCCAACTCGCTGCCTGGCCAACATTTCCATCATGTTCGCCAGGGCTGCTTCTGCTTGGAGGTGCCAGTCCCAGGTTCCTCACTAGTTCACATGTCACTCCATAGAACTACCATAGGAAAGATGGCAGTAGGACCCAGAGAGTTGGGGTGGTACCATAAGGTATCGCTTGAAAGAAAAGTGACATGGGGCAGCTTCTTCTCCCTCCTTTATCCCCCATCATTTACCTTCTAAAAGATGAAATATGGCAAGCGATATGTACACACTTATTTTATGGAGCCCTGAGGAGTGGGATAGAAGGCTGAGGGAGGGGGCACTGAAAAATTGAGCTGTAGCCTTACCTCTTGCTGTAGCTCCAGCAGGGTCCATGTGGCTAACACCAGAGTCCTGTCATCAGCATGGAGGTTCCCCAGGGTCCTGGCCTCTCAGTCCTCTGAATGTTAGTGGTCTCTGCTCTCACGGTTTCTGTCAGCTAATTGGGTGTATCTGTGATGTGCTCACCAGCTGGTGATCCTGAATCTAACTGCAAACACATACTAACCAAAATAAGAGTATCTGTGCTGACTGAGGGCGTGGGGGGAATGATGTGGCACTGCAACCTCTGAGGATCCCTCCTTCTTCTCCTCAGAAGTGGACTGCAAGTCCCTGGTCACAGCCACAGCCTGTCCTTCTGGAGTATGAAAACCTGCATGAGTGGAAACAAACAGTTTGGGGTTAATGCTTCATATCCCCTCCTCCCAACCATTTCTGCTGAGGATCTCTATGGGAGGGATTTTCCAGCCCACCCTGCCGGCGGGATCTTCCAGTCTCGCCGAAGTCAATGGAGATTTGAACGGCTCCCCATATCCACTGCAGGGGAACCCTCTGAAGTGAGGCTGGATAATCCCAGCCTATATATCCAATGGTAGACACCTGAGCTCAATGCCCCCTCCCTTCCTCAGGTTGCCAATCCAGTCTTGCTACCTGTAATCATGCAGCCACCCTTTGAGCCAACCAGCTCTAGGGTTTCTCCCCTCTGTCAGTATCTGTACTTTCATGTTGGGTGCTCCACTATCGGCCTGGTGTGAGTATTGGTGTGATGCTACTTCTCCTGCAGGGAGCAGGAGGGACAACGTGGGTTTCCACACATAGACCAGCACAACACATATGCTGGTGATATCTCTCAAGCTCATGATGGGAGAGTCCTGAATGTCTCCTCCATATTTTGGCTCTCAAGGGACCTGGTGGAGATTGGCAAAGATATGTGTGTAGCTGTCTTCAATGTCTGGCCATGCATTATAAAGGCAGCCGGTGTTGGCACTCCCCAGTGCCAGCGCCTGCTTGGTCACTCCCTCCCCATATGGTGAAGCACCCTGTGATACCACAGGTCCCGGTGAGGAGGGCAGTATGTAGGACTCATCCTGGCAGAATGGAGGAGGTCATTGAACCATTTGTGGCATGCACCCACGAACAGGTTGGCGGTGGGGGCCCCATGGCTGCTGACCTCTACTGCTTTGTCTGCCCAGAATCATTGGTCAGGCAGGGGGTGGGGGTCATTTCTCACTGAAGAGGATCTCCTGCCTTTTCTTTACAGCCTGAAAGATAACCTACAGGGAAGCATTGCTAAGTCATAGGCACCCTAGTGTCTTCCCTCCAGCAGGTCTCGTGGACCCTCCTGCTCACCTCCTTGACTCCCCAGTTGAGCCGCACGGCTTCTTTTGGATTCAATAATGACCAGCCACTGAGGCTCCAGGTTGGAGGTGTCCACACTGGAGGAAGTACCCAGCCCTCTGGAGTGCTGCTGAGCCTTTTGTATCATCCAAGGTTGGATTGAATGCAAGGCCTTTGAAAATGGCACCAGAACCTGCATCTGTTTCAGGTGACAACCAGATTGAGCCTTGTGGCCCACCCCTGTGCCAGCATTGGACGGGCCCCACACCTCCAGTCTGTTAATTGGCCAGCCGTCACGTGATCACGCCAGCCTCATTTCTCCAATGTGGTGATGGTATCTGCTTCCAGGGCCACTGACAAGACCCATGCCATGTGTACTAAGTTAAGCTTTGGTGCCTACTGGAGATTGGATGGCCGCTGTATTGGTTATGGCTCTTTGTAGCCATCCTGGATGCGTAACTGAATCTAATGCGAAACAAATTGCAAATGCAAATCCAGGGGCTAACATCTGTTTCAGGCCCCTTTGCGAAATTGGTCTTCAGGCTTTTGGTAGCAAAACTAACTAATGCTAAAGGGGTGAATGGAGGCTGCCACCCAAAAGGTAAGTTTGAAGTTTCTTACTTACCTTACTGTGCAATCAAGGGGAACAGGAATGATCCTCCGGCTCCACATTAAATCTATACGTTGCTGCCAAGCACTGCTTTTCCCCACTCTTGGTTTCTTTAGCCTTTACAACCTTACATGCATTTTTGCCCCCAAACTCTCCTGAGAAGCTTGGTCATCTTCTACAAGGCAGACTCCCTCTTAATCCCACACTGAGGTACATATGATTAGGATAATTGCTTGAGTGGAGGTTAACAAGCAACAAAGACTAATTTCTCTGCAAATTCTACATGATCAAGCAGCATATAAATGCAAGTCTCTCTTTTGTTTCACAAGGTCTTGCATACACAAACACCAATAAATCCAGAAACTGCTACTGACATCCTGTCCAATCACCTAACTTGTCAAATTCCATTGGCTCCTTATCCACCAAACAAATTGATTTAAAAATCATTCATTGCCTCATCTTAGCTCGATATCCTCTTCCTACATTGTAACAGTGACTGCACTTCAAAAATATTTCATTAGCTGTAAAGAGCTTTGGGATGCTCCGAGGCCATGAAGGGCACTATATAAATGTAAGTCTTTCTTTATTCCACCATTTCATACAACTGCGCTTAAAATTCAAGGTCTGAATCTTCAGCTCAGTGAGCAGTGGCAGGGCCCTCTCGCCAAAGCGTAAAATGACATGGGGTGATGTTGGGCGTGCGTCCTGATGTTACCACACGTCATTTAGATTTTCAGCTTGGCGGGCGTGCAGCCGAGTCGGCTGTGCACCCGCCGAACTGCCAAAAGCCTGTTAAGGCCATGAATGAACTAATAAAGCCTATTGAGAAAGTTGCCCATCTAAACTTTAGGCTGGCGGGCAGACAAAGAGCCCAGGCGGCCTTCGCATTTTGCATGGAACCTCATCCACAGGCGGAATGAGGTTTCATGAATGATTTAAAATTTTCAGAAAATAGGAAGAGATTGTAATAGTTTAGGGGGCTGTCAATTGTTGTGGAAAAGAGGGAGGTGGGAAACGCAGAATACTTGGGGTAAAATTCTCCCCCCATTTGAGGGGTTGTTATGGGGGATGGGCGCGGACCCAATCGGCGCCCCTGGTCATGTCTGCACCGCCATTTTATGTGGGCAGGCCAGTTAAGGCCCGCCCAGCGTGACATGAGCCCAGAAGCGCTGTGCACTCCCTGTACGGGTTGGGGGGGTGGTGGGGTTCCCTGGGTCAGGAGTGCGCTCTTTCACACCTGAGGGGACATGTCTTAACAATTTTCCCCACACTTTATTATACTGTTTAAACTTAAAACTAGTCTCCCTGAGGCACTCCTTGCTCAGGGAACCTCCCCACCACAATCCCCCCATCACCAACCCTCCCCCCCCCCTCCCACCCCCCCCCCCCCCCCCCCCCCCCCCCCCCCCCCACCCCGGCCCATACAGGGAGCGCACAGCTCTTCCAGGTGCATGTCACACTGGGCGGGCCTTAACTGGCCCACCCATATAAAATGACGGTGCAGACACGATCAGAGGCACTGATCGGGTCTGCGCCCACCCCCCACACGGGGGGAATGTTTCACCCCAAGTATTGTGTTTCTCACCTCCTTCTTTTCCACAATAATTGACAGACCCCTGAACTATTACAATCTCAGTCACACAATTCTCTTCCTAAATCCTTTTACTGCAGTTCTCCCCTTCTTCAACAGTCCCCTCAAAACCTACATCGTTGACCACACCTTTGGATATCTTCTCTAACAGTGCCCACTTAATCCATGCTGAAGTATTCTGCAATGTTTTCTAATGTTAAAGGCGCTATTTAAACACAACTTGTTATTAATTCTTACAGTGTAGGTTTTCCACATTTGTGGGGATTGTTCATTACTTAGTGACAGAAGAATACATTACTGCCCAAAAATGTGCATCTTCGTACAATAGTGAAGGGCTACTGAATAACTCTAAATTACTTCAAAACACAACAAAGTGACAGTAATATAGTTGCATCACTGCACGAAGCTTAGGTAAGAAATCTTTTATTCAACTTCGCCAACAAGCTGCTGTGGACTAACTGGTCTTGACGTGACCTTTTTAGTCTTGTCAAGCCTTATTTAGATAAAATGTGAATGCTGAAAGGATGCCTAATGATTTCATCAGTCTTAATTATAACAGTGATTTACCATTATAAGCATATCTCACATCAAGGACTGATGAAAGTAGCGAAAATATATCAGACATTTGTGTGAGAAACAATTAGGTCCTGCTTTTAATGTGTTTATTGCAGCACCTTATCACACAGGACAGAAGGCTTGTCAATAAAAGAACCTGGCCAAGGCATTCAACGTTTCGCTGACAAAGCATGGATTGCTTTTTGTTTATTGTATAACATTCAGCAGCAACAATGTGCCCTCAAGTAACAAAACATTCCAAAGCGCTCGATGGGGATGGTGGATGACAACTTTTGAGTAGGAATAGGGAGAACTCTGGGCAGTAAATACTCACCTCTAGCACTCCCAATGCAGAGCTTTGGAGTGCAGATCAGGAGCTAAGGTGTACATCCAGGCTGCCAGAGTTTTTTTCCCAAGCACAGGAATCTCCATGCTGTGAGTGTGATCTAGATAAATAGTTGTCCCTGGTAATTCTAAAGTAAAACTAGAAAATTATTTATCAGAAGTAGATTATTACTCTGGGTCACAATTAAAACATATTGTTCCTTCTTCAGATTTCCAGTATTCATTTTTTCCAATAAAACATTCATCTTATTTATCTCTTGAAATTATAGACACATTAACAAGCCACACATCACCCTGACTTGTAACTATATTGCTGTTCTTTCACTGTCGCTGGGTCAAAATCCCTCCAACAATACAGCAATGTTGGAGTACCGACACCACAAGAACTGCAGCAGTTCAAGAAGACAGCTCATCATCACCTGTTCAAGGGCATTTGGGGATGGGCAACAAATATTGGCCTAGCCTGCAATGCCCATATCCTGTTAAAGAACCAAAATAAATCAGTGCTGGCCTATTATTCAGCATATATTGCCAGTCAACAAAAAGTGCATAGTTAGCAGATCTTAGCTCAGTATAGTCATGGACATTCTATTGAAGTTAAAGATAAGCCTAAAACCTCATCTTCAATAGCATTAAGTTAATCATTTGCTTTAAAGTTAAAGTTACTGCACTCATTATAGGGAATCTTAGCAAAGAACTTTACTGAGCCCTGATTAAAGTTTCAGAGAAGAAGCTCTTTTAACCTCATGTCAAATATTTATATATTTTATAATTCTTAGTTCCATTGAGAAATTAAAACTCCACAGGAAAAGTGATCCATCCTTAACTAACTAAAGAGGATAGGAATAATCATGGATTAAAAGAAGAGGCTTATAATATTGAGAAGGAGAGTAGTAAGTCAAATTATTGGGAGAGTTTTAGAAATCAGCAAAGGATGATAAAGAGGGAGAAAATAGAATCTGAGAGTAAACGAGCCAGAAATATAAAAATAGATAGTAAGAGTTTTTGCAATTATATAAAAAGGGAGAGATAAGCAAAAGTAAACATGGGGTACTGTAGTGATTGTAGGTAAAACCTTTCATACCATTGTACTGGTAATTGTACTGATGAATCAGCCCTAAGTGTGGGTAATCTTAGGGGTGGAGCTTTCTAGTCATGGACTTGGTTCAAGCATGTAGCCCCTTCTTGAGCTTTGTAAACAAAGTTAACTGGTTCTAGCAAGAAATCTGTCCAGTACACTAAGTTTATTATAATTGGCGATGAAGATAAATAGATCCAACACTACACCTTGTCTCCTGACTGTGAGTATATCAATTTTTAAATTAAGAAAGAAAAGTATACTCACTAGTCATGCGACTATTTGGCAGAATCAACCCATATGACTTGTCTATGGAAGACTGGAGACGTACATAGCCTAGGTTTCTATTTTGTGGTGAGTAAAATAACAGCACAGGAGAAGCAAAAAACAATTCTTCTAAGTGTTTGAGGGAGCAAGACGTATAAACTCATCCATAGTCTGATGGCCCCAAATGTGCCCAATTCTGAATCTTTTAATGAGCTAGTAGACCTCGTGAAGACACATTTTCAGCCTAAGCCACCCATGATCATGCAAAGATTTAAGTTCAACTCTAGAGTAAAAGCCCCAGGTGAGTCAATCGCAATGTATATCGCAAAGTTAAGACAGTTGACTGAGCACTGCGACTTCAGAGATACTTTCAATGACATGTTTTGTGGTGTGCACAATGACGCCAATGAGCACTGATTACTTGCAGAAGTTAATATTGATCTGAAGCGTGCCATGGATTAAAGCGCTAGCTATGGAGAGTGCTGAGAGGGATTCACAGGTTTTGCAGAGTTTGCAACATGGCACCTTTCTTCACTTGGGGCAGGAACTTAGCACTGGGTATGGCGCAAAAACCAGGAGGCAACCGCGAAGTGGGAAACATCCTCTAATGCTCAAAAAACAAAAAGGAATACTGAAAGCCTCTCACCAGTGATTCAGAAAATAATTTGTTACCAATATGGGGATACCCATGTACCGGAAACCTGCAGATTTAAAGAGGCAGAATACCATTACTGTCACAAAAAAGGGCAAATAATAAAGCAATGAAATTGGGTGAAATCGAGACAGCCAATCAGACAACAGGCCAAGATGATTGAACTGCACAGTATAACTGAACCAGAAGCTGCTGATACTGATATCTATTCCCGATATAATGCCAAAGAAGTAAAAACTGAACCAATTACCTTCAAGTGAATGGGAAGCCTCTAGTCATGGAGGTTGACATCGGAGCATTGACCACAGTGGTGGGAGAATACCTAAGTGATGGTACCCAGCCACTGAATCTGGAGCAAACCACAGCTCAACTGAAGATGTACACTGGAAAGGCAATACAGGTTAAAGGCATTGTCTCTGTACCTGTATCCTACAGACAATAGTCAGCCCAGCTTCCAGTGATTATTGTGACAGGTAAAGGACCTAGCCTTTTGGACCACGATTGGTTAAAAGAAATTAAGCTCAACTGGTCCAAAATTTTTCAAGATACAACAGGAGGAATTCCTGAGCTGTTAAAAAAGTATGACAGCGTATTTTGTGATGAATTTGGAAAGATAAAAAGGTCTACAAGCAAAAATATATGTAGATTCGGAGGCAATGCATCACTTCTTTAAGGCCAGAGCCATGTCTTATACCCTAAAGGAGGAGGTGGATGCAGAATTATGCTGCTTAGAGAAGCTGGGCATCATGCAGCCAGTCCAATGTTCGGAATGGGCAGTGCCCATTGTCCCTGTGATGAAACCAGATCAAGCTATTCACATTTGTGGAAACTACAAAGTAACTGTGAACAAGGCTGCTAAATTAGATAAATATCCAATCCCGAGGATAGAACATTTGTACGCTAAGCTAGCTGGAGGAAAATCCTACACCAATCTGGACATGGGCCATGCATACCAAAAGCTAGAGTTGGACAGCACGTCTAGAGGGAATGTGACCATCAACACTCACAAGGGCCTGTATCAATATACACACCTACACTTTGGTGTATCCTCTGAATGTGCAATCTTCCAAAGGACCATGGAAAACCTATTGCAAGGACTTCCCCGAGTTGTAGCGTACCTAGATGACATCCTGATCACAGGTTCAATGGAAGCCAAACATTTGCCAACCTAAAAGAGGTTTTAAGAAGATTTTTGGAAGCTGGTGTACGATTGAAGAAAAAGAAATGTACTTTTCAAGTGACTGAAGTCACTTATTTTGGGTCATCAAGTGGAGCCTAAGGGTTGCATCTAGTAGAGGAAAAAGTCAGGGCAATCAAGGACATGCCCTCTCCTACCAGTGTCACTGAACTCAAGTCTTTTTTTGGCATGTTAAATTATTATGGTCGCTTCTTGCTAAATTTGTCAACAGTGTTAACCCCTTGATGAAGAACCATAGAGAGTCATGGAAGGTGCAACACGAAGAAGCCTTCATAAAACTCAAGAAGCTATGACAGTCATCATGTCTACTCGTACATTATGACCCATCAAAAGAATTAATATTAAACAATGATGCATCTCTCTACAGTGTGGGCACTGTATTATCACACAGAATGGAAGATGGCTCTGAAAGACCAATAGCCTATGTCTCCAGAGCCCTCTTTGCATCTGAGAAGGGTTACTCATAACTTAAAAAAGGGTTATCTGTAATATTTGGAGCAAAGAAAATCCATCACTATTAGTTGAAGTTTCACCATAGTGTCAGGTCATGAGCCACTAATGGGTGTATTTAATGAAGATAAAGCAATTCCGCTGATAGCCTCTGCCAGAATGCAATGAAGGACTTTGATCTTGTTGGCATATAAGTACATCTTTATGCGCCATTCGGGTGTGCATATCGCAAATGCCGATGCCCTTAGTCGTCTTCCTTTGCCAGATAGCATTATACATTATACATGCCCCAGCGCCACATGAAGTTGTACTTGTGTTGAATTTCCTGGATTCCTCACTGGTCTGTGTGAAGCAGATAAAGAATTGGACAAACCAGAGTCCAATTTTATCAAAAGTCCAAGAACAGGTATTGCAGGGATGGTCGAATGCATCAGTCTCTGAAGAGATAAAACCATTCTATATCTGTAAAACTTAGTTAAGTTGTCAAGATGGAATCCTGTTGTGGGGAGCAAGAGCCGTTGTCCCTTCAAAGGAAAAGAACCACTCTTGACAGACCTTCACAGTGCATATCCCGGCATTTCGAAGATGAAAATGCTGGCGCAAAACTATATCTGGTTCCCAGGTATAGACAGTGATATAAAAAACTGTTTAAACACTGTCTCCAGTGTCAGCAACAACAAAAGTTGCCCATTTCAGCTCCACTGCAGCCATGGGTGTGGCCTGGTCAACCCTGGGTTAGGCTACATATAGACTAAGTAGGTCCATTTTTAGGCATTTTTATTGATTATTGACACACATTCTCCTCATAAGGAGACCAAAACTGTACATAGTACTTCAGATATGGAATTATAATGGGGAATAAGGAAGAGGCATTAGACAAAGACAATATTTTGCATTTGTCTTCACAGCTGAACACACAAAGTGAGTGTTTATTTTCGCAAAATGGTGCTGCCCATTGACTGAGTGGAATCCTATCCAGGTAATTCTCTTTGAACCTATCCTATCCAGGTAACTCTCTTTGAACCTCTCCATCTCTTCACCAGTGACTGGACCAGTCAGATGGTGCCCTCCAATAACCTCCTGCAACGGTCTTTCATTGTGGTTCTCTGCTCTCCATAACATGACCCTCCAGCGAACTGTGGAGCTTGAGGATAGTAAGTTTCTGGTAGGAGATAGCTCATCAGTGGTGGAGCAGAAGCAGGATGTCAGAAAAGATCAGGAAGAGGAGGTAGGGGGAGATGACTTTGAACAGAGAGGAGCGCTAGCTGCAAAATGAGATGAGCTCCTCTTGCAACCCTCTGGGGTGGGGACCTCCTTCCTCCCCCTCATGGCCTCCAACATTCTATCCAGCTTGGCATCGATGAAGCGAGTGTTTGCATTGCCAGATGTGCCAGGCCTCTAGCCCTCCTGGGACATCTCACTTCCCTCTGGTGCTGTGGAATGTTGTGGCACAAACCCCAGACTTCTCCCTCAGGACAAGCAGCAGCCTCAGTGAAGCCTGCCGTGGAATGTCTAAATTAGTGCCAAACTTCATCTAGCCCACCTCTGTTCCCACCCCACTGACACTAAATGGACAGGAAACCTGTCTCCATATCAAGCAAGGACTCACCCTGTGAAAGTCAGAACTTTAATCAGTTTCCCACCAGAAGCAGGCTTCTGACTGGAAAACATACCCAACTCCTCTTTCCCGCCTCTATTGTGAAAACGCAGCTCCAAAAGTTGGTGCAGAGGAAAAAGATAGGTTGAGTGACTGGGCAAAGATCTGGAAAATGGAGTTTGATGTGGGAAAATGTGAAGTTGTTCATTTTGGCAGGGAGAACAAAAAAAAAGCAGAGTATTTCTTAAATAGAGAATAGCTGTATAATTCTGAGGTGCAGAAGGAACTAGCTGTTCTAGTACATGAGTCACAAAAAGTTAGTATGCAGGTACAGCAAGTAATTAAGAAGGCTAATGGAATGCTATCCTTTATTATGAGAGGGATTGAACATAAAAATTAGGGATGTTATGCTTCAGTTATACAGGGCTGCGCAAGTGAGACCACACCTCAAATATTGTGTGCAGTTTTGGTCTCCTTATTTAAGGGAAGGGTGTAAATGCATTGGAGGTAATTCAGAGTAGGTTTACTAGATTGATACCTGGAATGAGTGGGTTGTCTTATGAGAAAAGGTTGGACAGACTGGACTTGTTTCCACTGGAGCTTAGAAGAGTGAGGGGTGATTTGATTGAAGTGTACAAGATCCTAAACAGCCTTGATAAGGTGAACATCGAAAGGACATTTCCTCCTGTGGGTGAGTCCAGAAGTGGGAAGCATTGTTTTAATATTAGGGGCCGCCCTTATAGGACAGAGATAAAGAGAATTTTTTTCTCTCAGAGGCTGTGCAACTTTGGAATTCCCTACCTCAGAAGGTGGTGGAGGCAGGGTCATTGAATATTTTTAAGGCAGAGGTAGGAAGATTCTTGTTAGGCAAGGGAATCAAAGGTTGTTGGGGTTAGATGGGAGTGTGGAAATCGAAACACAAGATCAGCCATGATCATATTGAATGGTGGAGCAGACTTGAGAGACCAAATGGTCTACTCCTGTTCCTATTTCTTATTTTTTTATGTTCTTATGGCCAGGAGTTTGCCCTTGTCGGCAGGGGCCTTAGCAGGGGCGAGCGGGAGTGGTCAGTAAGCCAACTGCTACTCGCAATCACAATCGCTCAGCGCTGACTGTGAGCATGGGAGGTGGGGTGGTGTGGGAGTGGGTGCAAGCAGGGAACATCATGCATGCACGCAAGTGCGCACATAATTGCCCCCTGAGGCACAGAGCTGCCTCAGGGTGATGACGATTTTAAGAATTAAAAGTAGATAATTTTAAATTGTTAAAAAACATGTCCCCTCATGTGACTCTGTCACATGAGCAGGGACATGTTATTAATGAAATGTTTAATTTTTATTTAATTTTTAATAGCTGTTGGAAACCTCATCCCGGTTTCCTAAAAAATCTAAAGGCTGCTTGTCTTTTTCACCTGCCTGCCAACTGCAATGTTGGTCGGGCAGTGAAAAAATGAATTCAATTGGGACTTCAATGGCCTGAATAGGCTTGTTAATTGTCGGTGGGTGTGTTGCTGACTCCCACGCGCACTTGCCAAACAAAATATCGCATCTCATTGTACATTCATTCAGATCGGGCGGGCACGCGCCCGCCCGATGAGTTAAAAATTCTGGCCAATGTTCTAAGTATTTTTGTTCATTTTTTTAAAGCTGGAAAAGCACAAGAAACAATTGCAAATCATCATGAGTCATTAAAGTGATGTGACATAACAGCTCTATATAGAAGCTACTTCTGTGGTTTACAGCCCACACAAGTGTGCTAATTACTGTACTTACACTAGGACAAATCATAGCTTTTATACAAGGAAGTTTGTTTTTAACAATTTCACCTAATTATCAATTACTGAAAGTAAATGTGTTAACTTTTTTTGTTTTATGCATATTTTTAAAGAAAGACTTATATTTAGATTATGGTACCAAATTCTATATCATTGATACAATTGAGATTTGTTGCTTCGAACTGATTTAAACTGAACGATTGAATTGTTACTTGGCTACAAATCCACAGCAATTTTGTTTCTGTTGCAATTATGAGGCTTATGAGATTGTTATGTTTTGGGATTGTGTCTTTAATTTAAGGTAAAATGAAGGGGGTCATGCGACCCTTCTGAAGGCTGGTTTGATTGTTACAGGTTAAAGGGGGCCCGGATTGTTTTGATAGGAAAAAGGTACATAGTGTTTACACCTGGAGACAATGATAGCAGTGTGCTAACAGTGGATAGACTGTGAGTCTCCAAAGTCCCAGAAAAGTGTTGAGAATGTTGAGGCACAATTTTCACCTTGGTGGGTAGACACACGCCCGACCCGTTTGAGCGTAAAATGACTTGCGATGACGTCGGGCGAACGTCCTGACATCAACACGCAGTCACACAATAATTTGTTTGGTGTGCACGTGCAGGAATTAGTAGTGCACCCAACGACAATTAAGGCCATTAAAGTATTAATTAACTTAAATTTTTTTGCTGCCCATCCAACCTTACGATTGGCAGGCAGGCGAAAAAGCCAAGTGGCCTTTCCATTTTTTAGGAAATCTCATCCCACCCATGGAGGTTTCTAACATCAAATAAAAATAAAATAAAAAATTTTTCAATTTCATTTATGACAGGGTTCCTACGCATGTGACAGATTCACATGAGGGGACATGTTTTATGACATTTTTAAAATCGTTATTTCTCATTTGTAAAGCCCTTTATCTCCCTGAGACAGCTCTGTGCCTCGGAGATTTTCAAGCGCTCACTTGTGCACATGGACAAAATCCCCCACTTGCCCCACTCACCCTCCCCCCACCCCCACACAGGCACACTGAGCACTTCCACTCGCATTTCACGCTGGGTGGGCTTTAATTGGCCCGCCAGCGTGAAATTGTGCTCTGGCCTCAATCGCAGCTTCCAGGCACCCCCCCCACCCGCCCCCACTGAGCCTGCCCGACAAGGGCAGAGTTTGGCCCCTGGATTGTAAAGAGTTGTTCTTTAAACTGTCCATTTACATCCCAAGATTAAAGAGAAGTGGAATTCCAAGGATAGCTAATCAATCATGATACAAGGCCCATGTGATTCATATTGCCGTGGAAATAGGCTTTGAGAAGAGAAGGATTTCAAAGATAACCCTGAAAACTCAGAAACAAGTCTGCCAGGATCTGGGAGAAGAGACAGCATATGTAGGCAGCAAGACTGCTATTGGTTTACTATGCAGGGGTGTGGGTGGGACTTTGCATTTGGATTGAAAGGACCAAATTCATGAGGAGCTGAAATGAAGCTGGAATATTCACCTAGCATGAACCAGAGGAAGAATCTCTGGAGCAAAAAATTTCACTGTGAAGGACCGTTCTGAAATTAAAAATTCCCAGGCTGAGAAAGGAAAAGAACAGAAGTAAATCTTCAGGAGATAAGAATCACCTTTTATCAGATCTGGGTGAATTAAATGTCTACTTAAAGAACAGGGTAAAGTATATCTGTGAAGTGCATTTTTAGTTGTGCTAAAAACAATAAAGGGAATGTTCTGATTTGTGGTTTAAAGTATAAGTTGCCTGCAAAAATAGTGTTGAGTCAATAGTTCTTTCAGTCTTTTGTTTCAGCATAAGTCTTAAAGCATTAAATCTTGTCTTGTCATCCTTTCAGCTATTAACTGGAAATTTGAAATTCTATGGGGAGAATTTGTCCCCCATCGGGAGGGTTGTGCAGGGGGGGGCAGGGGCGGGAGCAGATTGGGTTTGCGCCACCATTCTACGTGGGCAGGCCAATTAAGGCCCGCCCAGCATGATGCACACCCTGAAGTGCTGAGCGCTTCCTGTGCGGATGGAGGGGGTTCCATGAGTTGGGGCCTGCGCGCAAAAGAGTGCAGAAATCTCCCTGAGGCACAGAGGTGCTTCAGAGAGATTAGTTTAAGTTTTAAACATGTAAATAAAGAAATTTAAAAATTTTAAAACATGTCCCCTCGTGTGACAGTGTCACATGAGCTGGGACATGTCAATGATTTTTTTTTAAATTCAGCGATGTGTTTGAACATTGTATTCAATTTTTAAACACTTCATGAAACCTCATCCCGCCTGTGGATGAGGGTCCATGAAAAATGCGAAGGTTGGGGGGGGGGGCAGCATTCTTAACTGCTTTAATTGATTTTTTAATGGCCTTTATTGGACGTTGACATTTCGGTGGGCGTGCAGCTGACTCCGGTGCCTGCCCGCCAAACGAAATATCGTGATGACGTTGGGACGCATGCCCGACACCATCGCGCATCATTTTACGCGTCGGCGAGTGGGCCCCACCTCCACTCACCGACCTGAAAATTCTGCCCTATGTAAAAGTTGTCCTTTTCTACAGATAGCATAACAGTTCTCAAAATGATTTGCGCATGCATATCATTGTTTTATTATCAGCTACGTTTAAACCAACATGAGCCATCAATATGGAATACAGGAGCAATTTTTAAAGTCTGTCTCCTATCTTACGCATTAACAAAATTCAGGCCTTAATTCTCCAAATTCTATGATAACCTAAAGGAATTTCAAAAATCAATACAGAAATGCACACCAACTTTTAATCCTTTTACAACAGTTTGCCCTTATTTCTAATTGAGGCATGTGGTCAGTGGAAGAAAAATAATAATATATAACCATAATATTAAATGTAAATCGGCAGACGCAGACAGGAGGTTGCTCATCTATAGGTAAGTTAACCCAAAAATCTAATTATGCCACTTACTGAATTTTGCCCCAGTGAAGACAAGAATTTGGTTCCACCCTCTGTGCTAGGTGTTTGCTTAAAGGAAGAAAATTATATTGAGTTCTGAAACTTTTACAAATTACAAAGAATTAATGTCCACAGGTAACTATCATTAGAATTAAGAATTTTTGTTAGCTGGTCATCAGCACATATTTTATGTCATTTATATACATATGCATGTAGTACCCTATTAAGGTGATAGATACATGACATTTACACATGCAGTTAGACTGCTGCCATCCCTGAAAATATATGGTGGCTTCCTGGTAAGGAGTTAGTGACTTGAGAATTTTATTACTAAACAGACTCACGTGATTAGTCATTTTTGATTTTTAAGAGCATTCACATTTTTAAATAGTTCCCAGTTTGCAAAATTGGCGAACTGTTCTATCAAAATGAATGGGGGACAGAAAAGAACAGATTTTCCATAATGTGCTATGCCTGAGATCTTTATAATTACATTTTCAAATGTTACTTTTCAGCGATATGTTTGAACATTTTATAAAGAATAGTTAGCATTCAAACATTTTGTGGATAAATTGAGATTAAATTGTTTAATTGGAACTTATTTAATAAAATGTTAGAGCTTTTTAATGTTCTCATCATCTTAACTATATGAAGTCAGCAGTATAAAAATCATTTTGTTCAGCTTAATTTCCCTCAAAATCTAAATCAGTAATTGCAAAATATTGGGAATCTGAATCTAAACAGAAAAATGCAACCACTTCATAAATGAGCTGATAACTTAATTAAATCAAATATGAATATGATATTATCTGAGTAATGTCATAAGACAAACTCAAAATAGCATACGTAATATTGAACATGATTTGTTCTTAAAGATTCTCCTGCAGGTCTCCAACCATTCATTATTTAAATACAGTTCTGAATCTGAAAATTCATGTTAAGTCAGTATTTAGAGCTACTAAAATAATTTAGAACTTTGACCTAATTTAGACCATTTAATTCTATTCATATCTGCTGTTTTAAGAAAGTAATGCTTGACATGTGAAGAAAGCTACTTGTTTAAATAAGTTGTGTGAGCATATTTTCATTCATCTCCATTTAATTATGTTCTACATTACAGCCAGGCAAAAAAATGGGACAAATCAAAAGGATTAAAAAGGATCTTCCCCTCCTGGAGAGGAAAGTCTTTGCTGCACCCACAAAGCTGTCATATCTAATGTTTCTGTCCTCCTAATTCTAGCAATCGCAATTCAAGGTCTGTCACTATATAAAACAAACCAGAGTCCTCTGTAAATGCCAGTAGTTGTTGTAGGTTTGGTAATGGGCTGCCTTTAACACCCATGTGATTAGTTTTGGATTGGTCTAGCAAAAGACAAGCACAAACATGATGGACCAAATAGGCCAAACCATAGAAAGGTTACAGTGCAGAAAGAAGCCATTCAGCCGATCATGTCTGTGCTGACCAAAAAGAGAAAAAAGAAAGTAGCTGCTCACTTTAACCCCTCTTTTCAGCACCTGATAGGTTACAGCATTTTAGATGCAGATACAGATATCTTTTAAATGAATAGAGTGTTTCAGTCTGAACCACCAACTTAGGCAGGGAACTCCAGATGCTCTCCACCCTCTGGGTGAAAATGTTTTGCCTTGTGTACCCTCTGCCAATCACTTTAAATCAATGCCCCCTGGTAATCAACCCCTCAGCTAGGGGAAACAAGTCCTTCCCGTCTACCCTATCCAGGCCCCTCATAATTTTGTATACCTCAATTAAGTCACCCCTTAGCCTCCGCTGTCCTAAGGAAAATAACCCTAGCCTATCCAACCCTCCTCATTGCTGCAATTTTCAAGCTCCAGCAACATTCTTGTAAATCTCCTCTGTATTGTCTCCAGAGCAATTATGCCCTTCCTGTAATGTGGTGACCAGAACTGTACACAAAATTCCAGCTGTGGTTTAACCAGTGTTTTATTTCCATCATTACATCCCTGCTTTTGTATTCAATAAAGAAAAGCATTCCGTGTGCTTTCTTGACAACCTTGTCCACCTGCCCTGCTACTTTTGTCCATGGACATGCACTCCAAGGTCTCTCACTTCCTCAAATCCTCTTAATAACTTCCCGTTTATTCAGTGTTCCCTTGCTTTGTTTGCCCTCCCCATATGCATGACCTCACACTCCCACTTTGAATTCCATTTGCCACACCTCCACCCACTCAACCAAACCATTGATATCATTCTGGGGTTGACAGCTATCCTCTTCACTATTAGCTACATGGCCAGTTTTTGTGTCATCTGCAAATTTCCCAATCATGACTCCCACTTTTAAGCCTAAATCATTACTATATACAACAAACAGCAAGGGCCCCAACACTAAGACCTGTGGAACACCACTGGAAGCTGTTTTCCACTGTCAAAAACATCCATTGGCCATTATCTCTGTGCTGTAAACTTCTATGGCTCTATGACTCTATCTTGGGCAGCATTCTTTGCTTCGATACATTCTTTTGCATCATATGAATTGACGGGGATATATAGAAGGCAAACCAAAGCTAATTTCCATTGCTGCACGCAACTTACACTTCCTGACATGTGAGAGCTTGGGTGTGCTCTAACATTCATTTAAAGGCAACAAGATGAGCACTGAATGATGGGAACACCTTTTCGATCTCCCTGCATCCCCCTCCGCCCACCTACCACCTCCCTCTTAAGCAGCTATAATTTTTCACTTGGCATATCCAATCACCTCACTGCATAGCCTGCACACTGCCTAACACATGCCACCATTGACAAGCCCTGGACCAATTCTATGACAGATGCTCAGCTGGCAGCAGGCAGACGCACTTTGGAAACCCGGAACCTGTTATACCCTGCTGCTAAGTGAATCATACCCTGCAAAGGTTTCTAAACTTCAATCTTTACACATGATACAAAGGCACATCCCATTCCTCGCAATCAAGCTAAAGCTTGTCCACCAGCAATCTAAGCAGACATCCCAGAGAGAACTCGCATGTCCAGGTTCACTAGGCAACTGGGGAGAGTCATTTTTAAGGGACAAGGAATGAACTTCTTAATTCAAGGGCCTAAACGCACCTCTGACATGGTTGGCTCCCCACCATCAAGTGAATGTATTAGTGAATGATACAGCAGTAACAGAAATGTCGCAAGGCCAAGTGTGGAGTGAGGTTTTATATCTTTGTAGGCTCAAAGGCAACATGAAGGTTTTGATTCATTCTGGACCTCAAAATGTACTCAAAAACCTGAGTACATTTCTAAGAAAGGATAGACCTTAGATTTGGGCTGCCAATTATAAAGAACTTCAGGCAAACTTTCAGTGGGAACAAAGTGCAGTTATATCCAAGCCAATTCCACTTCATTTTTGGCTCCACTGGGTTGTAACTTATGACTGGCAGAAAATTAACAAATCTAACCATTCTGAGCAGTGGTAATCACTGTTAAGCAATCAACAATTGAACCAATAAAAGTAAAAACTTAGAAACTTCTCTATTTTTGTGTCAGTCATAACATAGCCAAGTGAATCATAGAATCATACAGCACATCATTCGGCACACTGTGCCTGCTTGAGAGTCCTAAAAAAATCCTGCCTTAGATTTTCTTGCTAATTAACAAGAGCTAAATTAAATATCATGACTGACTGATGGTAGTTTAGAGTTTTCACTAGTTATGAAATAATAATGCTTATACTGAACCACATTTTTCAAACTACTTATGCTAGGCCCTGGTTAGAAGCAGCTGAGAGATAAAACTATGGCCTAGGTCTTCACTGACAAAATGATTGATTGACCCCAAATGTTTAAAAGGAGCTAAACAGCAAAAAGATAAATGTCACTGAAATTCAAGCAGAGCATGTGTATATGAGAGTTAAAAGATAATGCTTCGGTAGAATTCCAGATGCTCAGCTAGAGGGCAGAGAAAACAATAGTGTCTTGAATGCTAGACAAGACATCTGGGTGCCAAAGTCACCATGTTTTCCTTTGGTTTGGCCCGGCACTCATATTGAAAAGTCAATGCTTTGATACGGTTCCAAGAGTGTTTTTAAACAGATGGCCAAAGGGATCATGGGCACAGACCTAACCTGGACCAGCAGATGGGTAACTGACATCTCTTGCAATTTGGTAGCTCCACTAATAGTGAGGGCAATTATTGGGTTAAATCAATCTCCATAGGCTTTGATGTGTAGCAAGGGTAAAAGCAAGGGTGTTCTGAGAACTTAAGGCTTCGGGATATTTGTAGGTGCTTGGGACAATCTGACAGATCTTTGAAAATGAAGATTTAGCTTAATATCACACTGAAACAATACAGTCCCTTCCTTCCTCAATTCTGATTTCAGCCACTGTTAATGAATCTCAGAATATGTTCAAAATGGAATGTGAAGGCAGCAAAAGAAAAAGAAACAAAAATAAAAAATGCTGGAAAAACTCAGCAGGTCTGACAGCATCTGTGGGGAGAGAGACAGGGGTAAGATTTTGAGTTCGCGTGACTCTTCGTCAGATCTAAAGGGAGGTAGAGATGTGATGAAATATATACTGATTAAGGGGGATGGAATCGGTGGAAGATGGATAGAAGGCCGGCGATAGGTGGAGGCAAAGGAGAGATGGCAAAAGATGTCATAAAAAAAAGGTCAAAGAGTTGTTAATGGTGGTTGTACTGGCTAAAGGAGGTGCTAATGGTGACATTAAGAAAGCAAAATGTGATAATGGCCAGACCAGGGTCAAAACGTTATCTCTGTCACTGTCTCCACAGATGCTGCCAGGCCTGCCGAGTTTTTTCAGCGTTTTTTGTTTTCCTTTCAGATTTCCAGCATCCACAGTATTTTGCCTTTATAAAAGAAAAAGAAATACTACTTACTGAGGGGATCCCACCTGCTACCCCTAAATCCTTTCTTTACTGTGCAAAATAAATTTTACACAGCACTAGAACTTGATAGCTACTTAGATATCTTGATCTATGCCATGTGAATTACATCAAACAGTAATCCAACAGGAAAAAAGGCCATTGCTGCTTGAAGACACTCAGTAACAGTCGGAAATAAAGTATTCTTTTTATTTCTCAGGCTTATAATTCCCATCAAGGTGGGCTGATGAAGTAATTTAGAGCGGCCTTTTAATTTGCAGGATATAAACATCGCTGGGCTACTTCTCTAGGTATCTATTCCACTCTGAAGAGTCATACGGTACAGAAAATTACGCTCTGGGTGGGGGGGGGGGGCATGCAAGCGCCTGACCCAACCGAGCGTGAAGTGACGCGTGTTGACGGAGGCCGAGCGCGCCGATGTCAATGTGAAGTCACGCGATAGTTCAGTCGGCGGGCGCGCCGGAGCCAGCAGTGCACCCTTCGAGTGAAGGCCATTAAGTAATCAACTGAGCATAATTTATCACTGCCCATTCAACTTAACTGTTGGTGAAAGCAAATGCAAATAAAATAAAAGCTTTATTTTTTAATTAAAAACACGTCCCTGCTCATGTGACAGAGTCGCATCGGGGGACATGTTTTATTCAATTTTCCTGATGTTCAGTAGTTGTTTCAATATATTCTCCATCTCCCAGAAGTAGCTCCGTGCCTCAGGAAGGTTACTCAGCGCTCTTTTGCGTGCATGCGTGAACTGCACGCTAGGCCTGCTCGCCCTCCTACCCCTGCCCGCACAGGCAGTGCTCAGCGCTGCCGCTCGTGTATCGGGCTGGGCGGACCTTTAATTGGCCCGCCCACATTAAATCGCGGTGCGGCGGTCGGCTTCCCGACTGCCCCACCTGCCCCTGACGAGCCCATACTCCAAGGGCAAAATTCTGCCCACGATCTGAAGACGTTGTTTCTCTCTCCACAGATACTGCCAGGTCTGCTGAGTTTTTTCTGTTTTAATTACCCATTCTACTTCTTTGACAACCGTACTTTGTCATCACAACTTCGCTTCTGATGCAAATTTTTGATGAGGAGTTGCCTTTAAAGAAATGTTGCGCTAACTAATGCCTTTAATCAAACATGACAATTATGGTTGTGATAAATTAGTGGAGATTTTCCAGGCCCATTGAATTGTCTGGGTACAGTGAATATTGGAAAATCAGTTGGAGTGTACAGCTATAAAAACCTACCTGACTTTCCTCCATTAAAATTGATGCAAGTGCAGGAAAATCTCTATATGACAAAAAAAGAAAAAAAACCATTTAAAATAAAAAGGGGGAAACATTTGAGAAGCTAATTCAACTTACTTAGGCAGGATCAAATCCCTGGTTTGGGTGGGGTGCATCTGTCCACAATAAAAAAAAGTTAAGGAAAAGATTGCAGAGGCATGAAATGCACTTATAAAAATTCATTGGAAAAGAGAAGAGAAACAGCTATTTGAAAAGGAAACAAAGCACTAGGGTTCATATACAGAAGGAGAGAATTGAAAAACAGAGAGGTTATGTTACCAGAGCTTGTATGTTAGGCTAACCTTGGTTAGGCGGTGTTTAGTGTACTGTGAAAATTTTGGGTCTCCGTATTAAAAAAAAGGCTATAGAGGGACTGGAGAAAGTGCAAAAAGATTTACAGGAATAATACCACAATCTATCATGAAATGTTTAACAAGCTTTGATTCTCCTCTGTAGAAATGATAAAGCTGAGAGGGTTATCAGATAGAGACCTTTTAGATTATGAAAGGTTTTGATGTTGGTGTGCATGCCGATGTGTAAAATGACGCAGGGTGACGTCAGACGAGCATCCCGAAGTCACTGCACGCCATCGCGATATCTCATTGAGTGGACATGCGTTAATCTCCGATGCGCGCCTGCCGTTAATTAACAGGCCACTTAAGGTCCTTGAGGCGCAAATCGACGGCGATTTTTCGGCACCTGTGCAACCTTCAGGTCGGCACATGGGCGCAACAGGCAGGCGGGTAGGTGACATTTGTATAAACCTCATCCATGGACGGGATAAAGAGGGCCCAGTGGGGTTGCGAGTGTGCTCTGTCAAATATTGTTTTCTCAAAGTTACTGATACTTGCCTGTGTGATCTGCAAAACTTCAAAATGCATTCCAGCTGCTTTGTCTGGACTCACAACCTTCAGGTCAGCACTCTGCAGTGAGGAATCTTTTTTGGGCCTGCAGGTTTCAGGAAACCTTCCCTTAGCCTTGGAAATGGGAGCTGAACTTTGCACAGGAGGCACCTCCTCTGAGGAGGAAGGGAGGGCTAGAAGGGGGAGGAGGACAGGAGTGCACATTCAGCCTCCAGGGGAGCCACCTTTAGGAGGACAGGCGCAGGCACAAGGGGTACAAGGCGAAGAGGTAGGCTAAGGCAGAAGGGGCTGCAGAAGATGCCACTATCCTGCTGCCAGGGTATACAGGCAGCGAAGCAGCTACCTCAATATATCTGAGATGCAGTGCCGAAGGAGGCTCCGCCTCTCAAGGGAGACAGTCAACTATATCTGTCAGACGATTATGCCTGAGATCGCCCCTAAATGTGTGGGTGGACACCCCATGCCAGTGGCTCTGAAGGTCACAGCTCTCCTCAACTTCTATGCCTCTGGCTTCTTCCAGGGCTCGGTGGGTGATCTTTGTGGTGTCTCCCAATTAGCTGTCCACACTTGTGTCAAGCAGATCACAGATGCTCTGTTCAGGCGTGCATTGATCTTCATCCACTACCGTTGGGATTAGGCTAGACAGACACAGTGAGCCAGAGGCTTCGCGGCCATTGCTGGCTTCCCCCATGTTCAGGATGCAATAGGCTTCACACATGTGGCCATCAAGGCGCCAGCAGGTGAGCCCGGTGTCTTTGTCAACAGGAAGGGCTTCCACTCCATGAACGTGCAGATAGTGTGTGATCACAGGATGTTGATTCTACAAGTCTGTGCAAGGTAACCTGCCAGCTCCCATGACGCCAGCATCCTCAGACACTCCCAGGTGCCAGGGCTCTTCAGTGCTTCAACCCAGCTTGATGGATGGCTGCTGGGTGACAAGGACTATCCCCTCAGAAGGTGGCTTATGACGCCTCTCTGCCATCCAAGAACAGAGGCTGAGCAGCGGTAGAATAGGAGCAATGTCTTCATAAGGGCTGTGGTGGAGAGAACCATTGGTTTTCTCAAGATGCGCTTCCGATGCCTGGACCGCTTAGGAGGCGCACTCCAGTACCTTCCAGATTGTGTCTCAGTGATAGTGCTTACATGCTGCGCTCTCCACAATCTTGTGCTGGAAAGGGGGGGACGCTGTGGCCAATTAAAACGTTGATGCAGTGGCTTCGGCTGCACACAATGAGTCCAGCAGTGATTCTGAGGATGAGCGCACACAGGGAAATGATGAGGGTGTAGACGCTGACCCAGGCATACCCCAGGGAGGCAGGGACACCCAGGAGGCTTTAATCCAATGAACCTTCAGCTAGCATACTACATATGGACCACCAGGACAAGCCTGGGCTGCAGGCTCTATACTCGATACCTAAGTGCAAAATCTGCCTGGGTAGGAACATTAACTAAGGGCGTTGTTAATCAAGCTGAATGTCCCACAAATCACTCATAACATTTTTGGAAACCATCCACCTGCAGAAGAAAAGAAGCACCCTCAGCCATGGTGACATGTCTGAATTATTATTACAACCAAAGGAACATAAGAAAACAAAATGACAACGATGTTAAAAATTGCACCAACTCATAAAGACCTCATTGCGAACCAACACAAAAGCACCAGTGATAAACCCATGGTGTGCCTAATGTGCCTTATGTTTATGTTTTCAGGTACTACGTCTTGGTGCTGCCCCATCACTGGGAGTGGCATCTGAGCCAGCCTGCTCACTCTGCTGTCCTGTTGGCCTCGATGACCTTGGCAGTCGTCCTCTGGCCCGTGGAGCCTGTGCTGGCCCCGCCTGGGAGGGAGCTGCCAGTTCCACAGCTGGCATCTCCCCAGTCATTGCAGCCTCACCAGATGTGACAGTCACTAGCAGAGGGGCGGAGGAGCTGCCTTCCTCATCCGGACCGCACTAAGAGGAGGCCGCAGAGATGACAGGCAGCTGTTGCACCGACGGGAGGTCACTTCGGACCTCCCTGCTCACTGTGGATGGATGGGCACCGAGCTGGGAAACTTGGTGCCCAAATCATCTCCCACATTGGCACTGACCAGCTGAGACCAGCCTGACAGAGATGGTGTGACTCTGGTGAGTCCATGACTTCAGGGCCCTCAGGTGTGACAGGGGGGCCCCTGGTGCTCCTCCTCCCAGCTCTGCTCCACTGATGCTGAAAGGAAGAACAAGGACGTTGGATCAGTTAACATGGAGACAATGTCAATGTGCATCCCTGTCCCCCGGATCATCATGCACTCATCCTTCCATAGGTAATGGTCAAGCCATGTTGCAAACTTCAATCACTGAGCATTCAGCACTGCAATGGCTGTTGGGAGAACTATGGTGACTTCATTGCTGGGCAAACATACCAGCCCATGGCACCCCAGCCTCACTGACACTGGTGGACCTGGGCACATGGTGCCTCTCCAGATTTAAGGCCTCCTGCTCGAAGTGGCTGAGAATCGCCAACTGGGCCGGCCCTCCGTCAGTCCTCACCCGGTCAGCAGCATTATGTGTATTCTTCTCCTGAAAAGGAGAGAAGAGAATTGATTAGTGTTACTTGTACCTGGACTCTCTTCACACAAGCCCCATACCAACCAGAGTGAGACATGTCAGGGCTCCAGAGCCTCCTCACCCCGCTGCAGCTGAACACTCACACAAAGATGCAAGTCCTGTCCCCCACCCACCCCACCCCCAACCCCCTTGGCCAAATTGTGCCTACATCACATTAGGCACCACACGGTCTAACCTTCCATAAGAAGGAGGCGAAAGCACGTGGAGCTCAGGGGTCAGCAGATTGATCAGTGCTACGCCACCTTGAAGCTCCCCTCCCAGCATGTCATCACCATGACTTTGACATGTCCTGGAGTTCCAGCACTGCGCCCAGGTGCAGCTCCTCCAGGTTGCCCCCAAAACAGTCATGTGGGTCTCAGTGTACCACATGCTGCCGGTGCAGAACCCATCTCATCGCCAACTTCTCAGGGTGACCTCAACATGGGCAATATTTGCTGGCCCATCCAGCGAAGGACACATGCCATCAATGTTTCAATGCAGTCACTACACTCAGACTTGGGGTTTGTGGGGGGAGGTGGGTGGTGGCACCAGGGGGGAAAGCCTACCTGCTGGGTTAAGTGACAAATGCCGACTTGGCACTCACCCTTCCTGACTGCAACAGGTTGTTGAAGCGCAGGTGTCACTGGATCCAGATGTGTGGCACCATGTCACAGGAGCTCACCACTTCCACCACCTCCTCCCAGGCACGTTTGGCCATGTGGGGCGGACTCCTCTTCCTGTCCTGGGGTACGAGCGCCTCCCTTGTGCTGTCACCTCCTCGAGGAGGGCAGCAAGGCAATCATCAGAGAAATGAGGGGCACAGTGCCCCCCTGCCCTACCCTCCTGCCTGGCCTGCTCACCAGCAGCACTCTGGGGAGCCCTTCCACTGGCCGTGATTTGCAGCCTTTGAAAGGCTGCAGGAGCTTTTTAAAACAGACCCCCGGGTCGCCATTGGACCCGGTGGTCCTTGTAGCCCCGCCGACCCCCACCCTCTCCCGCTGTCCTCAGGAGCCGCGATTCACACTGGGCAGGCCTTAATTGTCCCGCCTGCATAAAATGGAGGCGTGGACCCGATTGCGGGTGGCGATTGGGTCCACGCCTGTCCGCACCCACTCCAGCACCGGCCGCCCGACAAGCAGAAAATTCTGCCCATAGTGAAGATGTTTCTACTTGTGGGGGAGACAATTCAAGGAGGTATCAATATAAGATAGCCACTAATAAATCCACTAGGGAATCCAAGAGAAACCGCTTTACCCAGAGGATAATAAGAATGTGGAACTCACTACTAAAATTCTCAACTCTCAGTATTATCACTGGTAGAGTTCATTGCTCTATTAATGAAGCATTCTTAAAGGGGAACCAAAAGTTTCTTATTGGTTGCATTTCAAACCCTTCTTAACTATGGAATAGTTTGCAGTTGTATGCAGATTTGCTGAGAAACCCTTAAGCTTAGTTAACCATTATTTTGAAGGAACTTTAGGAAGAATAACATTAATTTATATGATGCAGCCATCATTAATGTGGAGTGAAACTTCAGCTTTAAAGTGACAAGTTTCTGATTTAAAGCTTGATTTGAGTAATGTTGCAACATTGCCCATTTGCCTCTGGGTACAGCTGGAAGTAATATTTTGATCATCAATCACTCGTGTTAATAATAAATGCGCAGAATAATGCATGAAATATCTGCGCATGGTCTATGGCAGTCCTGCTGGCAGAGTTTAGCTTAAGCCGCATAAATGTTTCATCATCTCTGTGCAGGCTTTAATAACATACATAAGCACCAGGGTCTACAATTAGAGATTTTGCTTCTAGGAGTTGTTGTGCTTCCTCCAAAAATTATACTTTTGCTATAGCCAATTCCAGATTTATTACATGACATGAAACATCGGACAGAGGAGAGATGGTGTGGTGTGACTGGATAAAATCCGCTTCAGATGTAGTACTACGGCCTATATATCATTATGTTTGTTCAACAGGCTTTGATCGAAGTATAAATTCAGGAATCCCATTCTCTTGTTGGCAAGCCATGCGGAAGGTATGTTAGATAGAGTCTCTGGTGCCTTGTTGCACATGAGACAATACAAATCATGGGTACTGTCTGTCCAGAGGGGTGGAAGTAATGGGGTGGAATTTAGATTGGAGTTATTTTAAACTATCCTTCACTGTCAACAAAAACAGAATTACCTGGAAAAACTCAGCAGGTCTGGCAGCATCGGCGGAGAAGAAAAGAGTTGACATTGCGAGTCCTCATGACCCTTCAACAGAACTAGGTGAATCCAAGGAAGGGGTGAAATATAAGCTGGTTTAAGGTGTGTGTGGGGAGGCGGGGTTTGGGTGGGGGGAGAGAAGTGGAGGGGGGTGGTGTGGTTGTAGGGACAAATAAGCAGTGATAGAAGCAGATCATCAAAAGATGTCACAGACAACAGAACAAAAGAACACATAGGTGTTGAAGTTGGTGATATTATCTAAACGAATGTGCTAATTAAGAATGGATGGTAGGGCACTCAAGGTATAGCTCTAGTGGGGGTGGGGGGAGCATAAAAGATTTAAAAATATTTTAAAAATAATAAAAATAGGTGGGAAAAGAAAAATCTATATAATTTATTGGAAAAAACAAAAGGAAGGGGGAAGAAACAGAAAGGGGGTGGGGATGGAAGAGGGAGTTCAAGACCTAAAGTTGTTGAATTCAATATTCAGTCCGGAAGGCTGTAAAGTGCCTAGTCGGAAGATGAGATGTTGTTCCTCCAGTTTGCGTTGGGCTTCACTGGAACAATGCAGCAAGCCAAGGACAGACATGTGGGCAAGAGAGCAGGGTGGAGTGTTAAAATGGCAAGCGACATGGAGGTTTGGGTCATTCTTGCGGACAGACTGCAGGTGTTCTGCAAAGCGGTCGCCCAGTTAATGTTTGGTCTCTCCAATGTAGAGGAGACCGCATTGGGAGCAACGAATGCAGTAGACTAAGTTGGGGGAAATGCAAGTGAAATGCTGCTTCACTTGAAAGGAGTGTTTGGGCCCTTGGACAGTGAGGAGAGAGGAAGTGAAGGGGCAGGTGTTACATCTTTTGCGTGGACATTGGGTGGTGCCATAGGAGGGGGTTGAGGAGTAGGGACTGATGGAGGAGTGGACCAGGGTGTCCCGGAGGGAACGATCCCTACGGAATGCTGACGGGGGGTGAAGGAAAGATGTATTTGGTGGTGGCATCATGCTGGAATTGGCGGAAATGGCGGAGGATGATCCTTTGAATGCGGAGGCTGGTGGGGTGATAAGTGAGGACAAGGGGGACCCTATCATGTTTCTGGGAGGGAGGAGAAGGCGTGAGGGCGGATGCGCGGGAGATGGGCCGGACACGATTGAGGGCCCTGTCAAAGACTGTGGGTGGAAAACCTTGTTTAAGGAAGAAGGAGGACATGTCAGAGGAACTGCTTTTGAAGGTAGCATCATCGGAATAGATGCGACGGAGGCGAAGGAACTGAGAGAATGGGATGGAGTCCTTACAGGAAGCGGGGTGTGAGGAGCTGTAGTTGAGGTAGCTGTGGGAGTCGATAGGTTTGTAATGGATATTGGTGGACAGTCTATCACCAGAGATTGAGACAGAGAGGTCAAGGAAGGGTAGGTAAGTGTCAGAGATGGACCACGTGAAAATGATGGAGGGGTGGAGATTGGAAGTAAAATTAATAAATTTTTCCAAGTCCTGACGAGAGCATGAAGCAGCATCGAAGTAATCATCGATGCACCGGAGAAAGAGTTGTGGAAGAGGGCCGGAGTAGGACTGGAACAAGGAATGTTCCACATACCCCATAAAGAGACAGGCATAGCTGGGGCCCATGCGGGTACCCATAGCCATACCTTTTATTTGGAGGAAGTGAGAGGAGTTGAAGGAGAAATTGTTCAGTGTGAGAACAAGTTCAGCCAGACGGAGGAGAGTAGTGGTGGATGGGGATTGTTCGGGCCTCTGTTCGAGGAAGAAGCTAAGGGCCCTCAGACCATCCTGGTGGGGGATGGAGGTGTAGAGGGATTGGACGTCCATGGTGAAGAGAAAGCGGTAGGGGCCAGGGAACTGGAAATTGTTGATGTGACGTAAGGTGTCAGAGGAATCACGGATGTAGGTGGGAAGGGACTGGACAAGGGGAGAGAGAAGGGAGTCAAGATAACGAGAAATGAGTTCTGTGGGGCAGGAGCAGGCTGACACGATCGGTCTACCGGGACAGTTCTGTTTGTGGATTTTGGGTAGGAGGTAGAAGCGGGCCGTCTGAGGTTGGGCGACTATCAGGTTGGAAGCTGTGGGAGGAAGATCCCCAGAGGAGATGAAGTCAGTGACAGTCCTGGAAACAATGGCTTGATGTTCAGTGGGGGGGTCATGGTCCAGGGAGAGCTAGGAGGAAGTGTCTGCGAGTTGACGCTCAGCCTCCACGAGGTAGAGGTCAGTGCGCCAGTCCCCAACTTAGTCTACTGCATTCGTTGCTCCCAATGCGGTCTCCTCTATATTGGAGAGACCAAACGTTAACTGGGCGACCCCTTTGCAGAACACCTGCAGTCTGTCCGCAAGAATGACCCAAACCTCCATGTCGCTTGCCATTTTAACACTCCACCCTGCTCTCTTGCCCACATGTCTGTCCTTGGTTTGCTGCATTGTTCCAGTGAAGCCCAGTGCAAACTGGAGGAACAGCACCTCATCTTCCGACTAGGCACTTTACAGCCTTCCGGACTGAATATTGAATTCAACAACTTTAGGTCTTGAACTCCCTCCTCCATCCCCACCCCTTTCTGTTCCTTCCCCCTTCCTTTTGTTTTTTCCAATAAATTATATAGATTTTTCTTTTCCCACCTATTTCCATTATTTTTAAAATATTTTTAAATCTTTTATGCTCCCCCGACCCCCACTAGAGCTATACCTTGAGTGCCCTACCATCCATTCTTAATTAGCACATTTGTTTAGATAATATCACCAACTTCAACACCTATGTGTTCTTTTGTTCTGTTGTCTGTGACATCTTTTGATGATCTGCTTCTATCACTGCTTTTTTGTCCCTACAACCACACCACCCTCCTCCACTTCTCTCCCCCCACCCAAAACAACCCCCCCCCCCAACACACACACCTTAAACCAGCTTATATTTCACCTAGGATTCACCTTGTTCTGTTGAAGGGTCATGAGGACTCGAAACATCAACTCTTTTCTTCTCCGCCGATGCTGCCAGACCTGCTGAGTTTTTCCAGGTAATTCTGTTTTTGTTTTGGATTTCCAGCATCCGCAGTTTTTTTGTTTTTATCCTTCACTGTCGTTGGGTCTAAATCCTGGAACTCCCTTCCCAACAGCGCTGTGGGTGAACTTACACCATGTGGAATGCAACAGTTCAAGAAGGCAACTCAGCACCACCTTCTGAAGGGCAACTGGGGGTGGGCAATAACTGCCGGCTCAACCAGTGAAGCCACATCCCATGAATGAATAAAAGAAAACTATGATTATACCCCACTTAGAGTACTGTACTCTGGGTACTACAAGTCAGAAAGAACATATTGACCTTGGCAGGGGTGCAGTGGCAATTCAGCACAATGACACTGGGGCTTAAAGAGTTAAATTATGAGGATTGGGTGCATAGGCTCAGCTTGTTTTCCCTCAACTTTGGAAGATTAACGATGGTTTAATTGAGGTGGTTAAGATGAATAACAGGAAGTTTTAGGATAGCATGGGAGTGTAGGAATAAGGAAGCATAATTAGAGTAAAAACAGAAAATATGGGAAAGATTCAACAGGTCTGGCAGCATTTGTCGAGGGAGAAACAGAGTTAACGGGGTGAATTTTGCCAGCCTATTAAAGGTGGGCTGTGAGGCCAAAGGGCTGATAATATGGCAGGGGAAGGGGATGGCCTGGTAGCCCAACATCCTCCCACTGCCATGACATGTTGTTGGTGATGGGAGTGGCTATCCATTAGGTGGCAAATTAAGCCACTTAATGGCCCAAATAATGGCCCATTCCTACCCCCACAGGCATTTTACCTATGTCGGAAGGGCCCACTGCCGGGAGGGGTGACAGACAGGTAAATCCTGGTGGCCTCTCAGTGGGTTCCTGAAAGCGGTGGGATGGTGGGGGATTGACTTCCTTGCTGGGGGTTCTATGGCCCATTTGGGGCATCCTGGAAGCAATAGCCACCCCGTGCTCAAGGTGCTACCACCATAATAACAACACCTTCCCCCTGATCTCGGTCACCAGTGCCTACCCGCCTGGCCCCGGCTTCCCCAAAGAAACTTGCCTCTTTTTATTATGGTATCCAGCTAGGTAGGTGGGATATGGATCAGTCATGGTCTAATTGAATGGAGGAGTATTCTCAAAGGAACAAATGGCCTCCTGCTATTCCTGTGTTCTCTGTGTTCAAGAGCAAAATAATTGACATAATTTGAGTATCATTTTGCCTGACTTCCAGTAGATCATGGTTCTATACAGTTTATATTTACAACTCTATAACAGACTTAACTTGCCTTTGGACTCCATTTTTACCTGGACAGGTTGTTAGCCTAAATCACAACCTACTACCGGGGGACTGGTGCAATGCCTTTAGTTTGCCTCCTATGTTTCAACTTATTTCACTTGGGTGACCATATTAGGAGTTCGTGCTCCTGCCATCAAAGCTCTTAGGGTTATAGGAGCTGACAAACCTATGACATTGAGGTGCTGGACTAAAGGCAGGAGATATGGCTAAAACACTCCAGCATCGATATTTCAACCGGTGCTCCCTTTGGGCTTAGCTTGCTATAGGGTCATGGGATTGCTGAGTTTATCCTTGACATCAGGGCAGCATTTGATTGAATGTGAAGTCAATGAGCCCTAGTAAAATTAATGGGAATCAGAGGGAAAATGTTTCTACTGGCTATACTCAACTAACACAAAGGAAAATGGTTGCGGTTGTCAAAGACCAATTATCTCAGTCCCAGGACATTTTGCAGAGGTTCCTGAGGTCAGTATCCGAAGCCCAACCATGTTCTTCAGCTGATTTGTCGATGACCTCTTTCCATCTTAACGTCAGAAGTGGGAATTTCACTGATGATTGTAAAGTATTGAGTTTCATTTGCAACTCCTCAGATAATGAAGCAGTCCATGCCCGCATGCAGCAAGACTTGGACAGCATTCATGCTTGGGTGGATAATTGACAAGTAACATCCTTGCCACACAGATGACACCCCCAAAAAAGAGCCTGACTGCCACATTTTGAAATTCAATAGGTTTATTATTGTTGCTAATTTGTCCCCCACCTGACTCCTGATCCAACTCCACCAATCCTACATCTAATGGGGTCATCATTGACAAGAAACATGCGTATGAACATGCAAATTAGGAGCAGGAGTTGGCCCTTTAAGCTTGCTCCGTCATTCAATGAGCTGATTTTATTGTAACCTCAACCCCACATTCTTGCCCACCGCCAATAAACTTTCACCCCCTTGCTTATCAAGAATCTATCTACCTCAGCCTTAAAAATATTCAAAGACTCTGCTTTCATCGCCTTTTGAGGAGGAGAGTTCCAAAGACACAAAATCCTCAGAAAAAAAATTCTCCTTATCTCTGACTTAAATGAGTGACCCCTTTTTAAAATATTAGTGGCCCCCAGTACTAGATCATCCCACAAGAGGAAATATCCTCTCCACATCGACCCTGCCAAGAACTCACAGGATCTTATGTTTCAATCAAGCTGCCTCTTACTCTTCTCCAGCAAATAAAAGCCTAGCCTGTCCACCTTTTCCTCATAGAACAGCTTGCCCAATCCAGGTATAGTTTTGTAAACCTTCTCTGAACTGCTTCCAATGCATTTACACCCTTCCTTAAATATGGAAACCAATACTATACACAATACTCCAGACGTGGTCTCACCAATGCCCTGTATAACGGAAGCATAACCTTCTTACTTTTGTATAAAATTCCCCTTGCAATAAATTATAACATTCTATTAGCTTTCCTAATTACTTGCTCTATCTGCATACTAGGCTTTTGTGATTCATGCACTAGGATCTCTAGATCTCTCTGCCACATAAATACTGTTTCTACAAGTACGGTTCAGTATGGTGAGGAACTCACCTCCTGACTCCCCAAAGCCTGTCCACCATCTTACAAGGCACGAGTCAAGAGTGTGATGGAATACTCTCCACTTGTCTGGATGACTGCAGCTCCAGCAACACTCAAGGAGCTTGGCACCATCATAAAAAAAGCTGCTTGCTTGATCTGCACCCCAACCATGACCTTAAACATTTACGCCCTGGTAAACAGTGGCAGCAATTTTTACCATATATATGATGTGCCACAGCAACTGGCAAAGTCTCCTTCGACAGCACTTTCTAAACCTGCAACCTCTACCACCCAGAAGGACGAGGACAGCAGGTGCCTGGGAACACCACCACCTGCAAGTTCTCCTCCAAGCCTTACACCACATTGACTTGGAGCTGTATCGTCATTTCTTTACTGTCACTCAGTCAAAATCCTGCAGCTCCCTCCTGAACAGCATTGTGGGTGTACCTACACCACGTGGACTGCAGCGGTTCAAGAAGGCAGCTCAGCACCACCGCCTCAAGTACAATTTGGAGCCAGCAATAAATGCCGGTGTTGCCAGCAATGCTCAGAATCCATGAGCGAGAGAACCCTGCAAGACCAAACAGGCTGTCAATATTAGCTTCTTACAACAGAATGTAACGTGTTCAAACTTAGAGGATAGCCTATTTACTGAGTTTATTATGGATCTATAAATTTAAAGTTTGCATTCACCACTGTTTGTAATTTTATGAATGACATCATTCTGCACTTGGCTCTCAGATTGGGAATGTAATGTCAATCCTTTATTTGCTGTACATTGCTCTGAAAAGAAGCATATTTTGATTTTCAGAATTGCAGGATGCATCCCAGGACACTCACAATAACTGCATCTTCTGAGACACATTCCACCAAATTCAATTATTCATAACTGCTTCAATATCCATTTATGGAAGATTACTATTGATGTAATGCTAAATAAAACAAGTCTGTTGGCAGCTTTTTTTCCACTTGGCAATGTGAATCTCAGCCATGCTCCTTCAACACAGAACAGAGCAATTGTAACAGAACCATGTCGTAAAGCAGGCCTTGTGCAATTCTAAATTGAAATGGTACAAAACAATTATGTTGTCTCAATCTTAGAAAAGGTAACTCAAACTTTATCAGCATACACTATCAACAAGATATACAATTAAGCTTTGTAGAAAAAGAAGTCTGCAAGTGAGTGATGCATGTATAATTCAATTGCTCTTCAAGCTGTTAAATAATGTGCTTGATGGCATTTAGTGATTATTCTTCTTTCTGTTTACCAAGAAAATCCCTTACATACCTTTTTTCTAAATATGCTACCTTCACTGAATACTGATCTTAATTGTTCAAATGAAGATCTGGACTTGTTTTCCAATATGAAGCTTCTGCACTTGAAGCTTTGTTCTGCAATTAACTCTGGAGAATCAGATTACAGGGATTTCAACCTCTTGGTTTTAGCCAGGACTAAAATAATTGCCACATCCTAGTTTTAATCATCTACAATCTGCAATTCTACAACAGAGTCCTTTATTCCTTGATGTTCAACTGACATCAACTTCAGAGGCAATTGTAATAACTGCTGGACTTTATAAGCTGATTATGTTTTCAACTGCCCCTTAAACACAAGTTGAAATGGAGTTGTTTGGAGAGGGGGATGGGACCTCGTATGGAACCTGCTCAGAAACAAACCCATGGGACCCCATGTTGAGCCTGCCTGGAAACAAGCCCATGTAATCTGGTTGCCATGGGGCAGGGGCCCAGTTTAAAATTATTGAAATTAATTAACACTTGGACACAAGTTAGGATGCTGCTGCCCTAACTCTCAAGGATAGTCAGATTGAGAGTTTTGGAGAAGACGGCCCACAAGAGCTGCCACTATGTCATGCAGAAGAAAAGGACAGTTGTTGGTTTAATCACCAAGTAGGTGGCTAGTAAGGATGAAAACCCTGTTCAAGGAAACCAAGATTTTTTTTTTCTATTTGTTCATGGGATGTGGGCATGACTGGCTAGGCAAGCATTTATTGCCCATCCCAAATTGCCTTTGTTCAGAGGGCATTTAAGAGTCAACCACATTGCTGTTGGTCTGGAGTCACATGTAGGCCAGACCAGGTAAGGACCACAGATTTCCTTCCCTAAAGGACATTGGTCAAACAAGTTGGCTATTACAACAATCGACAATAGTTTCATGGTCATCATTAGACTTTTAATTCCAGATTTTTATTGGACTCAAATTCCATCATCTGCCGTGGTGAGATTTGAACCCAGGTCCCCAGAGAATTACCGTGGGTCTCTGGATTACTAGCCCAGTGACAATACCACTATACCATTGCCTCCCCAAAGAGGGGAGAGTTAAAGACCACAAAATCACCAGAAGGTACCTTGCAACGTGAAATCCATGTGATTATGCTCAAAGGGTTGAGTAAAGGGGACTTAGTTTAAAAGGGCACTGAAAGATTTACCCTGATGAAGCAAGGAGAGGAGATTCTGTTGAAGCCAGGAGGGGTTTTGGACTTTAATCACAAGATTACATCTCTATGAAGAGTAGACAGTAATGAATAGATTTGGCTTTGAGTTTTTGGTTGTGTAAGAAAGTTTCCAGGGAATACATTTTCTGTCATTTAGTGTATTAATTTGCTGCTAAGTAATGTTTCTTCTGTGTTGATTTTGGTGTTTTTGTTACAGTACAAGCCTTAAAATGTGAAATCTTGTTATGTGATCCTTTGAGTCACTGGGAAATTCAAATCCCTTTTTAAAAGTTATCAGTCTGTACACGGATCATGACACATTGCTACCACCTATTCCCAATCCTATAATAGAAATTGACATCTAAGCAGAAATTCAACAAATAGCTTTCAACTTGATTATAATCTCAAGAAAGATCATGAACTTATTACAAATAGGAGTTATGCTCTATCTTCCCTGGCAGTGAAGAAGGTAGGATTTTAATTTGAGGGGTAGGGAGCTAATTGTTTGCATATCAGCTTGCAAGACCAAACAAGAATCTTCAAAAGGATTATTTCTCAAATAGGAATTTCACCATAAAGTTCAAATACAAATATCACTTCAAGCAATCTTACTCTCTCCTGGGGAAGAATCCCCCCCCCACCCCCTGTTGGGGGTGGGGTGGGGGGGAGTGCGGGAGCAGGTGCTCCTCCGACTGCGCCTCCAATTGGGGGCGTGCCGCCATTTTACATGGGCAGGCCAATTAAGGCCCGCCCACCATCACATCTATCAGGAAGCGTTATGTGCTCCCTGTGCAGGTGGGGGTTGGGGGGAATCCCTCAGCCGAGAGCGCGCTCTTTCGCGCATGCGCATGAAGGAGCGCACTCATCTCCCCGAGGCTAAGTGCTGTCTCAGGAAGATTGGCACCAAATTTAAAAATAGTGAAGGAGCAAAAATAAAATTTCCCTGATGTCCCCTCATGTGACACTGTCACATGAGTTGGGACATGTTCATTCTTTTAATCAAACATTTATTAACATTTTAAATTTTTAAAGCCTGTGGATGAGGTTTAATGCTTTTTCTGAAGCCTGCCAGGGCTCTCGGCCTGCCCACCAACCTTAAGGTTGGAAGGGCAGGTCTATTAATTATTTCAATTACTTTTTAAGTGGTCTCAATAGGCCGTTGACAGGTCGGCGAGCATGCAACTGATTCAGCTGCACCCCCGCCGATCTGAAAATTGAAACGATGCGGGGTGACATCGTGAGTTCCGCCCAACATCATCCCATGTCATTTCACGCATCAGCAAGCAGGCCCCACCCACCCCCTGCTCACCGACCTAAATATCCTGGCCCTGGAGTATTGTGTCCAATTCTGGCCGCCACACTTTAGGAAAGATTTGAAGGCTTTAGAGGCTGTGCAAGAAATATTTACATGAATTTGGGAATGAGAGACTTCAGTTATGAGGTAGAATGGAGATGTTGTTAAAGAAGAGAAGATAGAAGGGAGATTTGATAGAAGAGATGAGGGGTCTGGGCAGCATAGATAGAGAGGAACCATTCCTTTGGTGAAGGGGTTGAGGCCAGAGGACACACATTTAAGGTGATTGGCAAAACATTGCAAAAACAATATTTAAGCAGCCGGTGGTTAGGCTCTGGAATGCTCTGCCTGAGTGTGTGGTGGAGGCAGATTCAATCATGGCTTTCAAAATGGAATTGGATAAGCACTTGAAGAGAAGAATAAATTGCAGGATTATGCAGAAAGGATGAGGGAGCGGGATTAACTGAATTGCTCCTGCAGAGAGCAGAACAGATACAATGAGCCAAATGGCCTCCACCTATACTGTAACCATTCTATGATTCTATGTTTCTAATTTAAATAAAGCAAATTAAAAGAAAAAAAGTCTCATCAGGCAGAATCTTTGCTTCATCATCCATATTGTTTGTTTGATCACATTTCTTGTGCAGCATTCATACAACGAACTGCCACATGTGTGCTAGTTTTACGACAAAAATTATGAGTCACTTCATCAGCAGATAACCCAATAGCTACCTTTTGTTTTGCTATCATGACTGAAATACAACTGGGGCAGTGGAGTGCTGCTGACAAAGGCGTGATGACCGGTCGCTCACATGATGGAAAGCTCCAAAACATGTAGCTATGTAGCAACAGCTAGCAGAAATAAACCAGTATTTTACCTGTCAGTAGTTGATGATTCTTTTAAATAGTATTGATGATGGGGCCCTTCCTGCTGCTTAACGCTTGTCCCCCTGTGTGAGGTTAAGAGAGGACATTGGCTGGAGTGTGGAGTTTTGAAGTTGCAGGGCTGGCATCAATTTAGCATGGCATGCTGATTTTCATTGTGACCTTCCTGCTCTGCATGCTTCCAGTGGATGTTAAGTATGCAGGTGAGAACTCCTTTACTAAGATGGGGTCTAATGAAGTTTGCATCAGGTGTATGTATTGCCACCTTGGAATCCTAAGGGCACTCGTAGCGCCACAAAAAAAAAACAGATGCTAACACCCTAATTCCATCCCCCTAAAGCAGAGTCCAAGTACCGTTAGTGTGTCATTAGCCCATAAATAATGGATGATTGTTCATAACAATACACTACTACATAATGAGAAGTGTAAATTTTGATTGCAGACCTGACTACCTTTAGAACAACATCTGTTGTTTCTGTGAATTCTATCAATTGATCTGAGACACATTCTATCAAAAGAGGGGGTGGGCTAATTTAAAATAAAAAAACATAGAAATTTCAGGGGGGTGTTTGAAATCCCCATCTGCCCCATCCACTTGTACCATTGTTTCCCCTTAGTACCTTGAGGGGGGATCATCTTCCTCAAACGACATCAGAAACTGACTTATATAAGTGAAATGAGGTTAATTTGTATTGGCAATTAATCAATTAAATGAGGATGCACTACTTCATGATAAAACATTTAAGATTGCTTTATTTAGATCTGCAGCATCAAATTTACCAATTATACTGAAGCATGAATATCGCATTGCTTGAAGTCACCTCATGCTAGGCTCAATCTCCCTTGAACCCATTAATGAGCTCACTTACATGCCATTGTTATTCTACCTAAGATTCCATTCTGTTGTCTCGTGAACCTGGAGATTCTTTGTGGAAGTTTTAGTGAGCAGCACTGCGGTAATCTATATTCCGACATCAACTGTATTTCCTATAACAGAGGGTAATATTATGTTAAGAAGAATGTTGTTTGGATCTTAAATATATATCCTTCATGTTGGAAATCATTAAATGCATTATGAGCATTGATTACCTTTATTTTTTCATGTTTTGTACATTATTCACTACAGCATTCTTTTGTAAGATCTACGCAATGCACCAATTCACTGCAGGCAGCCTAGATTTTATTTTCTTAACCAATTCCCATCTCTGCTCATCTTTTAAAGGAATTAAACTTTACTGAGGTACAGCTACATTGTAATCAGCACTTTCCAGTACCTGCTGTAAGCAATCATTACTGATCTGTGAACCTTGATAGCACATTGGGTTTATTGATCGGGGCTGCCCCTGCTCTCATCTGATATCTGCTCACATTTGCACCCTTCCTATTAGGGACACTGGTCAGGAAAGGAAACCTTTGACTTGTATAGGATCGGACACTGAGACCACTTACCCCATTACAGCTTAAACAGGGAAACAGTTGACTCTGTGAAGAGTAGGAATTGAGACTGGAATCTGTGGCTTAACTCAGAGAGAAACTGGTAGAGCCATCAGGGAACATGTGAACATTTACATATAGGTGCAGCAGTTCTCCCATGTTAATTTTTTTTCCCTCTTTCATGCACAGGGAAGAGCAAAAAAGAAAGATTTAGTTACTCATCTACACAAAATTGTATATCCTTTGTACATCCACATTTCCCAATATATCACCATTTAAATAATACTCTGCCTTTCTGTTTTTCACACTGAAGCATATAACTTCATATTTATCCATGTTATACTGCATCTACCATGTGTTTGCCGACACACACAACTTGCCTAAATTGCCCCGAACCCTCCTTGCATCCTCCTCACAACTCACAACCCCGCCCAGTTTTGTGTCATCAGCAAACTTGGAATTATTACATTTGGTTTCCTCATCCAAGTCATTTATACATATTGTGAAGAGCTAGGGCCCAAGCACTGACCCCTGCAGTACACCACTAGTCACAGCCTGCCATCCGGAAAAAGACCCATTCATTCCAACTCTCTGCTTCCGGTCTGTCAACCAATTCTCAATCCATGCCTGACCCACTGTGCTTTAATTTTGCCCACTAGCCTCTTGTGTGGGACCTTATCAAAAGCCTTCTTGAAAGCCAAATGCACCACATCCACCGGTTCTCCCTTATCTATTCTACTAGTTACATCCTCAAAAAACTCCAGTAGATTAGTTAAGCATGATTTCCCTTTCATAAACCCATGCTGACTTTGTCTAGTCCCATTAATGTTTTCCAAATGTTCTGTTACCATGTCTTTTATAATTATCTCTAGCATTTTCCCCACTATTGCTATTAGGCTAACTGATCTGTAATTCTCTGTTTTTTCTCTCTCTCCTTTTTAAAATAGTGGGGTTACATTTGCCACCGATCTGTAGGAACTGCTCCAGAGTCTATAGAATTTTGGAAAATGACCACCAATGCATCCAACATTTCCAGGGCCACTTCCTTTAGTGTTCTGGGATGTAGATTACCAGGCCCTGAGGATTTTTCAGCCTTTAATCCCACTAATTTCTCGAGCACCATTTTTTTTTTACTAATACTGATTTACTTCAATTCTTCCCTCTCACTAGACCCTTGGTTCTCTAACATTTCTGGGAAATTATTTGTGTCCTCTTTTTGCCAAGGCAATGAGGCAAATTGGATCCAGAATTGGCGGAGTGGCAGGGGGCAGAGGGTGATGGTCGAGGGGTGTTTTTGTGACCGGATGCCTGTGTCCATTGCGGTTCCACAGGGATTGGTGTTGGGTCCCTTGCTGTTTGTGGTATATATAAATGATTTAGGCTTGAATGTAGGAGGGTTGATCAGTAAGTTCGCGAATTACACGAAAATTGGGGGTGGTAAATAGTGATAGGATAGTCTTAGATTACAGGAGGATATAAACGGGCTGGTCAGATGGGCTGATCAGTGGCAAATGGAATTTAATCTGGATCAGTGTGAGGTGATGCACTTGAGCGGGACAAACAAGGCACGGGAATATACAATGAATGGCAGGACCCTGGGTAGTACCAAGGATCAGAGGGAACTTGGTGTGCATGTCCACCGGCCTCTTAAGGTAGCGGGAAATGTAGATAAGGTGGTTCAGAAGGCATATGGGATACTTGCCTTTATTAGCCAGTGCATAGAATATAATAGTAGGGAGGGTATGTCGGAACTGTATAAAACACTGGCTAGGCCACAGCTGGTGTATTGCATGCAGTTCTGGAATCCGCATTATAGGAAGGATGTGATTGCACTAGACAGAGTGCAGAGGAGATTAACCAGGATGTTGTCTGGGCTGGAGAGTTTTAGTTATGGGGAGAGATTGGATAGACTGGGGTTATTTTCCTTGGAGCAGAGGAGATTGAGGGTGGACATGACTGATGTGTATAAAATTATGAGTGGCATACATAGGGTAGACAGGAAGGAACTTTTCCCCTTGGTGGAGGGATCAATAACCAAGGGACATAGATTTAAGATAAGGGGCAGGAGGCTTAGAGGGGTTGTGAAGAACAATTTTTTCACCCAGAGGATGGTGGACATCTGGAACTCACGGCCTGAAAGGGTGATAGAGGCAGAAACCCTCATAACATTTAATACGTATTTGGATGTGCAATTGTGATGTCATGACATACAAGGCTATGGGCCTAGAGCTGGAAATTGGGATTAGAATAGTTTGACTGGCACAGACTCAATGGGCCGAAAGGCCTTTTTCTGTGCTGTGGACCTCTATGACTCTGACTCTTTTGTGAAGACAGAGCCAAAATACATGTTCAATTCTTCTGCCATTTCTTTCTTCCCCATTATAATTTCCCCCGTTTCTGACTGTAAGGGACCTACATTTATCTTTGCTAATCTTTTTCTCTTCAAATAGTTATAGAAACTTTTACAGTCAGTTTTACTGTAAGCTTACTTTCATACTCCATTTTCCCCTTTTTGATCAACCTTTTTGTCCACTTTTGCTGAATTCTAAACTGCCCTCAATCTTCAGGCTTGCTGCTTTTTCTGGCAATTTTATATGTCTCCTCTTTGGATCTAATACTATCCCTAATTTCTTTTATGGTTGAGCCACCTTTCCTGTTTTATTTTTGTGCCAGACAGGAATGAATAATTGTTGTAATTCATACATACATTCCTTAAATATTAGCCAATGACTACCCACCATCAACCCTTTTAGTAAGGCTCCCCAATCCATCATTGCCAACTTACGCCTCATACCCTTGTAGTTCCCTTTATTTAGATTCAGGGTCCTAGTTTTGGATTCAATTTCTTCACTCTCCATCTTAATGGACAATTCTGTCATTTTATGGTCATTCTTCCCCAAGGCACAACAAGATTGTTAATTAATCCTTTCTCATTGCACAATACCCAGTCTAGGATAACCTGCTCTCTAGTTGGTTCCTCAACATATTAGTCTACAAAATCATCACATATGCGTTCCAGGAAATCCTCCTCCAGTTTGGTTTCTAGTTTGGTTTATCTAATCTATATGTAGATTAAAGTCACCCGTGATTACAGTTGTATCCTTATTGCATGCATCTCTAATTTCCTGTTTAAGGCCTTCCCTTATATATCCATTATTGTTTAAGGGCCTATAGACAATCCCACCAATGTTTTCTTCCCCTTGGTGTTTCTTATTTTCACCCAAACAGATTCCACATCAGGATTTTCTGGGCCAATATCCTTCCTCACTTGCATCCTTGCATTGATTTCTTCCTTTACTAACAGTGCTTCCCGACCTCCTTTCCCTATTTGTCTGTCCTTTCTAAATATTGAATACCCCTGTATCATCCTTAGCCACCCTGCAGCCATGTCTCTGTAATTGCAACAATATCATAACCGTTTATATCTATTTGCGCTGTTAATTGATCTACCTTATTGCGAATGTTCCGCGCATTAAGATACAATGTCTTTGGACTTGTCTTTTTAACCTTGTTAGTCATCTTAGCTTTACCTTGCACTATGACCCTATTTGTTTTCCACTCTTATTTTTTTTTGCCTTCCACTTTTGCTTCTTACTTTTCTGTCTTTCATTTCTATCCTTGTTTCCTCCTCTTCTGTCTCCCTGCTCAGGTTCCCACACCCCTGCCATTCTAGCTTAAACCCTCCCCAACAGCACTAGCAAACACCTCACCCCCCCACCGCGCCACCCCCCCCCCCCCCCCCAACCCTCGAGGATATTGGTCTCGGTCCTGCCCAGAAGCAATCCATCCAGTTTGTACTGGTCCCACCTTCTCCAGAACTGGTCCCAATGTCCCAGGAATCTGAATCCCTCCCCTCTACAACATTTCTTCAGCCACTATATCCTGTTATTTCTACTCTTGCTAGCATGTAGCATTGGTAGTAATCCTGGGATTACTACCTTTGAGGTCCTACTTTTTAATTTACATCCTAATTCCCTAAATTCAGCTTGTAGGACCTCATTCATTTTTTACCTATGTCATTGGTGCCAATATGTACCACGGCCACTGGCTGTTCACCCTCCTCCTTCAGAATGCCCTGCAGCCTCTCCAAGACATCCTTGATCCTGGCACCAGAGAGACAACATACCATCCTGGAGCCTCTTTTCTGATCGCAGAAATGCCAGACCATTCCCCTTATTTTTGAATCCCCTATCACTATAGTCCTGCCACTCTTCTTCCTCCCCTGTTGTGCAGCAGAGCCATTTGTGGTGCCATGGTCTTGGCTCCTGCTGCTTCCCCCCTGAGAAGTCATCTCCCCCAACAGTATACAAAACGGTATATCTGTTAGAGAGGGGAGTCCTGCACTACCTGCCTTCCTCTACTCCACCTGGTGGTCACCCATCTTCTTTCTGCTTGTTCAGTCTTTACCTGCAGTGTGACCACCTCATTGAATGTGATGTCCTCGATGATCTCAGCATCACAGATACTCCGCAGTGAACCCACCACAGCTCCAGCCCCAAAATGCAGTTAGCCAGTAGCTGCAGCTGGATACACTTCCTGCACACATGGTCTCCATGGACACTGGAAGTACCCATGAATTCCCATATAGCGCAGGAGGAGCATATTATGGGTGTGAGCTCTGCTGCCATGACTTCCCTTTAGATTAAGCTCATTAGTTACTCCCCTTAAAGAATACTAACTACACTAGGGGCCTTATTCCACTCCAGATACACCCACTACAGTCCAAAGCTCACCTTATTTTTGTTTAAGTTAACGGATTATATCAGTTTAATTAGTAGAAAATGTAAAAGTAGAAGTACTCACCTGACCCTACTTACCAATCAGCTGCCTCTCTTGCATTGCATCACTTTTTGAATCGTGACATCACTTCGAACTCCACCACCTGAAGGTACTGAGGGCACACCTCTCTTTTCCAGTCTCGGCCTCTGTTTTTATTGCCCTTTTATACAACTCTCGCTGACCTCTCCTCTCCAGTCTAAAACTCACCTTCTTCCAACCCTAACAGCAACTTATAGTTAATTGCTAAATTAAAGAAAGGTTAGACTTTAGATAGAACTTAACCCTTAGCTTAACCCTTAAACTCACTCAGTCACCAATCTCCAAATAAAGCTGTCAACTGCAGCCAAACACAGCACACCAGTGCAGAATGTGGGTGCAGAGATCGCGATGTGCAATGACCATGCACCCAATTGAAGTGATGCAGGCAACATGCAAGCTTTGTGCTCCTTCTTCATTTCTATGGTTGTGGCACGGAGCCCACCACTGAACACACTGCTAAGTGGCTGCATGTTTCTGCGGGGGATTTATGTTCATGTGAGGCCAATGTCATCTATAGCTTGCTTGCAATTCTTAAAGTCAAAATGTACTTCTTAAAGGTGAGGTGCTTTCTGGTTGCAGTGTGAGCTGTATGTGGCTGGTCAAATTTCCAGAAGCACCCAAAATGGTACAACGGCCAACAGGCCAAGCTCCCAGATTTTCAGATGCTGCTCTGGAGTTGCTGGTATGGGAGGGAGTCCAGATGAAGGAGTTTCTTTTGTTTTATGGGACCAAGGAAGTCCTCCAGACAATTGTTTAGAAGACAATGGAATCAAGCGGCTATGGTGGTTGATGCCATCAGTCTGGTGTGAAGAAAATGGTTGCAGTAGGGCAAGAATCTCACACAAATAGTCAAAGGGTGGAACTTTCCATGTCAGCTGGCATCGGGCATGTTCAACGGAGTCAGTGGACAATGCGGTGAGAAAGCCAAAAATGAAACCGGTTTGCGATTGTCCGCTCAGTCCGTCGATGGCGGGCCATGTTTCCCACCATCGGATGTTAGGAACCTCATTGTTATACATCTGCATACCATTATAAGGCCAGCCCGCTGGACTCATCTCTGCCCCACACTGGATCATCTGCCCATGTTGGCGAGAAAACACACTGGCGCAGGACACATCTGACACATGCAGAAGTCAGGACATACCACCAGGGCTATGGTCATATCATGGACGTCCGAGGAGCAGAAGATGCTGAAGCCTAACGACAACAGGAGCCTGGAGGAATATCCATCGCATGCTGGGTGGCTTCTCGTGGACATGGGTCTGCTGCGAAGCAGCTCGTGGAAGGTGGAAAGCCACCGTTGAGGGTCGAGGGGGTGGAGATGAAGGTCCAGCTGCGTCTGGGAGGGGAAGGTGTACCGGTGGGTGGGAGAGGAAGTTCTTGAATTGGCTGGGCGAGGGAGAGGTGTCGGGGGGAGTGAGGCTGCGAGGTGGGAAACAAAGGTGTCGGGGGGTGAGGTTGGGAGGTGGTTACAAAGCTGTCAGGAGCGGATGAAGTTGCGGAGGTAGGAGTAAGGGGGTGGAAGGTGTTAGGGAAGGAGTTCGGAGGCGGGGTGGAGTAAGAGCGGAGGAAGAAATAAGGCTGGAGGAAATGGGGAAAGAATAAGGGGGGGGAGGGGGGAGGGTGGGGTGGGGGGGGGAGGTTCCAGGGTCGGAAAGGATTAAGAGAGGGGGCATTGCCTGGCATAAGAGTTCCAGGGGCGAAGGAGTTCCAGGAAGGGAAGGGCTTCCAGGAGGAATGAGTTCCATGGGGGAAGGGGTTTCAAGGGGGGAAGAGGTTGCAAGGGCGGAAGGGGTTCAGAAGGGGGGATGTCCAAGTGAATGTGCAAGGGAGGGCTCTGATGAGTCCCTGACTGCCTCCTAGGAAGCTAACTGAGGGTGGGTGTGGTATGAGGGAATGGTGAGAATGATCAAGGGCAGAGTGAGGCAGTACGGTGGGAAGGTGAGGATTCAACGGTAATGATAAGAGGGACAGCGAAGGTGATTGGTGGGGACTCGGATTCTGGGGATGGGAAGGACGATGTCGGGGAGGTGAATGTGGATGGGGGATGGGATTTTCAGAAAGGAAGGGAACGTGCATGTTCACCTGGGCATCCCTGAAGGAAAAGGGTTGTGACTGATAGGTCATGGAGGGGAGGTGGAAGGTAACACCGGGGGGCCGACAGTGATAGGGGAAAGGGAGTGGGTGAGTGGGGGAGGGGAAAGGATGGGGGAGCAAAAGAAAAGCTGTAGCTGGCTAAATCAAAAGTGAAACGAGAGTCGTGGTGGGCAAGGTCAGGCGCTGCATGGGAGTGTGATCATTGGATGGGCGGAGATGCAGCTCAGCTCAGATGGACAACTGAAAGCAAACCCCAGCAGGCAGCGTTCAAAATGCTCAGGACATTGAGATGAGTAAGATACGGGAAGGATCCGTTGCATGGGACAGTACTTGCACAAGGCTCCGAAAGGCCCTGACACACACACACACACACACACACACACACACAGATACATCCCTCCCTCCAGAATCACTCGCGCACCGGCTGTGTGCAGCTGAATTGCTAGTGAGGGGGATGCAGTGGGAGGAATCGCAAAGCCTGTCAATGAAGCTAAAAGACACCATTACACCATTGTTCAGTGAAAGTGCATGTAGTTCCAGAATGTCAAGTGACAAAATGCGTTCACCCATGAAACCAACTGTGATCAAAATTTTTTAGCTTTTGTATGCTTTAGACATCTAATTGCTGCCCTGACATCCATTAAGGTGGTGGAGACAGCCTGTGCAATAGTTGGCGTGTTTCTGTGGATAGCCAATGCCTTGGGGGCCTCAGCTTGCTCTGACTGTCCTCCTGTAGGCCAGCTGCTTCCTCTGTGGTGACAGCGGATGAGGTTGAGGGGGGGTCACTGAAAAGGTGACATGGAGGGAGAGGACAGCCTCTGAGGTTGCTGAGTGGATGACCCAGGGGTGTCCTCCTCCCTTCAGGTGCCCGGAGGCCCTGGCCTGACTCCCTGAGGGGGAGGAGCTCCTGGGGGGACGTCGAGGTGCCCTGTTTCCCTCTCACGTTGCCACCACAGGAACGCCCACGATGGAGTGCAGGTCTGCACAAGTCTCCACATTCTGCTGGACCACCATCCTCCCCATGGAGACCTCCATTTATGAAAACATGGGAACCACTTCATCAGAGAGCAGGTGGATGCATTGAGGGCTTCCAACAGCTGTGAGTGATGTTTCCACGCCTTCTGCTGACTCTCCAGGATGAGTTGGGAGGCCAAATCCAGAGGCTCATCATCTGACTCAGGCCTCACAGATGCCTCTTTCCCAGCAGTCCTCTAAGTGCCGGGGAGCTCAGCTAAACCTGCCTCCTCTTGCTGCAGACACGTGTCTGTGCAGTGACCACCAGATTGTGAACCCGAGCCTACTCTAGATCTAGGTCTCACCAAGGTGTATGTCTCTGCACTGGTGGAGGGTGTGGGTTAATGCTGTGATGGGTCTTCCAGGCTGCTTATTTCCAGCTCTTCAATGGAGGACGAGTCCTCTTGGCTGGAGGTGGGGGACTGGCTGGCTGAGGGTGTCAGTCACTTGGCAGAGCTCCCTATGAATCAAAGTAGAGGTAATTAGTCAAAAATAGGAGAGAGAGCACTCATATTTGCATTGAGAGAGGGATGATGTGCTGCAGGATCTTCACATGGGTTCTCACCACTGACCTCACCATCACCACAGGCACGGTTCACATCCTCACCAGTCAGTGTAAATGCATGCTCCTCAAAGTGAGTGAGGAGCCTAATGTGGATCACTCCACCTCTGGTTTGGGTCCTCTCTCTGCTGTTGTGAGCCAGGTTCTCCTGCATGAAAACAGATGGAGAGAGTGTGAGCAGAGCACATGGCACTGCCTGGAATGTTTGTGTGGTGAGCAGAGCTTTGGATGGGATGAGGACGCAAGTTCCAGAGTATATGAGTCTGATGGAAATGTGAGGGTGTGTTTGAAAGTTAATGGTATTGTCCTTTCAGGTGTGAGATCCCCGTGGATGTGTGATGGGTTTGTGAGTGTGTGAGTTGAAAGTGATGAGAAGAGTGACTTACCCTGGTGGAACAGAGCAGACCATTCATCCTCTTTCTGTACTGGGCGGCTGTCGTCTTTTGCAGGGCACTGTGGCTGACCACTGCTGCCACCGCCTCCCAAGTGGATTGGTGATGTTTGTTGCCTTGGAACCTCCTCCAAATTGGAAAGTTATGGAACATAATTTCAAACCAATGGACATGTTTTGACCTCGGGCTTGGAACTAAAATTTACAAAAAAAGATAAGATGCAGTCAGCAGTACAGGGCTGGGCAACAAGGAGTTAATTTGGACATTTAATTTAAAAAAAAGGGACTCATCAAAGACCATTACCTGCCATTATCTAATACAATCAAGAAGCCTGATTAGTTAAAACAATGGTACAAAGGACATATCACCAATAAAATACACTCAAGCAATTATGCAACCAAGGTCTGTATCCCAGGCAATAGTACTGTAATAGGGTCATTCAAACTCTCATTAACTTCAGAGCCAGGTGCTATTACTGTGTTGCTATTCTGCCACCTCAAGCAGCAGGAGAATTATCCATACAATGAAAACTAATAACATTTGTCTGGATACATCTTCAATGGAAAACCCTGTATTATTTCAACCAGCAGGAACTGATGACATTTGTCTGGACTTTGCATGGAATCAACTAAATGGGCATTGGAACAACAGAAAATATGTTGTGACATGACTCAAAAGTTAAATTATTATAATGGAAGAGCAGATTTAAGTACCTGGTCTGCAGTTGGAAGGAGGGTTAGGACTGGTCACTTTGACTCAGATCTACATTCTAGATCAGACAGATCAGCTCTGTTGGGGATTGTAAGTGTTTTCAGCCATATTGTGGTGATATTGCCCTGGGGGTTCGGGCTGCAGTTGGAAGAAGGGTCAAGTTTGGTCACCTTGACTCAGGCCTACAGTCTACACCGGACAGACCAGCCATGCTGGGGATTGTAAGTTTCAGTCAAATCATAGTGATATTGGTCTGAGGGGTTTGTGAATGTTTGGGGCAAAAACTTGATGTTTTTTGCTGGTAACTTGTAACTTGTTTCGTCATACCTTGGTGATATTTCTCTGAGGGCTTTTTCTTAAGGTTTCAGGACAAGACGTGATGTTTTGCCTGTGTTTTTTGTAAGTTTAAACTGAGTTTTGGGGACTTTGTGCGGAGTTAGCAGTTTTGTAAGTTTAAGCCTGAATCACGGTGACTTCATGTTGGGTACTAGGAACGCATTGTTTCAAATTTTGGGGTTTTGTACTGTGGGGCTGTGGGTGATTCAATAAACCAATTATGAATTATCAGAAGAAACTTGCCCATCCCTAGTTGCCCTTGAGAAGGTGGTGGTGAGCTGCCTTCTTGAACTGCTGCAGTCCATGTGGTGTAGATTAAGCCAAGGTGCTGTTAAGAAGGGAGTTCCAGGATGTTGACCTAGTGACAGTGAAGGAATGGTGATATATTTCCAAGTCAGGATAGTTAGTGGCTTGGAGGGGAACTTCCAGGTGGTGGTGTTCCCATCTATTTGCTGCCCTCGTCCTCCTAGAAGGTAGTGGTCATGGGTTTAGAAGGTGCTGTTGAAGGAGCCTTAGTGAATCCCTACAGTGCATCTTGTAGATGGTACACATTGCTGCTACTGTGCATTGGTGGTAGAGGAAATGAATGTTTGTGGGTGTGGTGCCAATCAAGCGGGCTGCTTTGTCCTGGATGGTGTCGAGCTTCTTGAGTGTTGTGGGAGCTTCACTCATCCAGGCAAGTGGAGAGTATTTCATTACACTCTTGACTTGCGTTTTGTAGATGATGGACAGTCTTTAGGGAGTCAGGAGGTGAGCTACTTGTCGCACTATTCCTAATCGGACATCATTACAGGCATTGGCTATAAACTGTGGCAAGCACTGCTACATAGGTTTTGGGTTTGAAGCACAGCAATCAGCATAGTGACATGATGGTAACCATGGTATTCTCTGCAGCAATACCTCACAAATTGCTGGGTAGAATATTATGAAATGGAGAGTGCACAAGCATAGAAACGTTAGCAGAGCAAGCTTAAATCACTTTCCCTTCACATCAAGAAAAGACAGATACAAATGCTTTCATTATGTATATGCTTTGTTCTGCATTGATTCATTAATAGGTTTATGTAACTGACATGAAAATGACATGAAACTTACAAGAATACTCCACAAAAGCAAGATAATTAAGCAAAAAATTACAGTTTCCATGTACAAATAGCAGATAATTGCATGTAAAGAATTTTTTTTTAAAAAATCAGCGCAAATGTTTGGACATATTTAATGTCTGGTGGTTTCTATAAATCATTAAATGTTTGTTGTATTTTCTGATAGAGAAGGACATTAATGAAAGGGGATTTGGGTCAGGGATATATCAATCAACATTATCAATTTTAATATTTTAATTGTTACCTATTTCACCTAACCAGGAAAATGACACTGAGACAATTTGATGCCACAGGCGATATTATGGGGGGAAATGAATCAACCATTACTTAATGCTACAACTACTGACAAGTACCTTTTAGGTGTATTTGACAGCAAAATGGGTGAAATGCAGTTTTGTAATTAAAGCAGAATAAATTCCTCCACTCAGCAGCACTATTTGCTTGTTCTGCTAGGCAAATTTCAAATGTCCACAGCAGGCTGTGCAGAGAGGTTAGAATCTCCATCTGTGATACTGCTACGATCTGAGGGTACCAATTATTAATACCAGCCTTTGGCAAGTTATCCAATTTTTCGGTCTGTTGAAATTTATTAAACAATCAGTGCATTGCGGGATATAATTGTTTGCAGCTCATTGTTCTACTGTATAGTCAGACAGTCAATGGCTATCATTATTAAAATGCTGAATGAGGAATCATATGGCACAGCCACATGAGCCACTGGGCAGCATAGTAGCTTTGGCTCATTATGCTTGGAGCCCTTTAAAATTGACTTTCCTCATTTCCATCATGAAAGTCAAAACATTGCTGGATCGCAAAAAAGACCCCACAATTTCTTCCTGATTGTGTCCTGCAAAGAGACAAGCTGTCCCTGGTTTCAATGGATCCTGATGTGTAGACACACAAATACGTGATCACTTCACTAACTCAAGCGTACACGTTCTTTTTTTTAAAATTTTATTCTTTCATGAGATGTGAGTGTTGCTGGCAAGGCCAGCATTTGTTGCCCACCCCTAATCGCCCTTGAACTGAGTGGACATTTCAGAGGTAAATTAAGAGTCAACCACACTGCTGTAGGTCTGCAGCTACATGGAGGCCAGACCAGGTAAGGTTGACAGTTATCCTTTCCTAAAGGACATTAGTGAACCAGATGGGTTTTCACAACAATCGATGATGGTTTCATGGTCACCTTTACAACAATATAACAATATAAGTGGAAGAGGTCCTGAAGGCAGATTTCAATGAGTTAGAAAGGAAATTAAAAAGCAGAGCCTCAAGAGCAATAATCTCAGGATTACTCCCAGTGCCACGTGCTAGTGAGCATAGGAATAGGAGGATTGATCGATGAAATACATGGCTGAAGAATTGGTGTAGGAGGGAGGGCAAAAGATTTCGGAGGCATTGGGACCAGTTCTGGAGCAGGTAAGTCCTGCAGAAGTTACATCTTAACAGGATTGGGACTGATATACTCACTGGGAGATTTGCTAGTGCTGTTGGGGTGGGTTTAAACAAGCTTGTTGTTTGGGAACCTGAGGGATGGCCCAAATTGGTAGAAGATAAAGCTGGTAACAGGAAGTGGTAGTGAGATTAGAGGGCAAGAGAAAGAAAACATTCATCCTTTATCTGCATTGGATGGTCAACCTCCACCATGCAGCATTGGCACTGATCAAAACTGCCATCACGCTGACCTCCACAGCATCCAAAAGGCACTCGAAGGACTCATCAATTAACTGGACGGCTGCAGTCTTCTTGCCTTTTGGGCCATGTGATCTTTGCAGCAGTCCGGGGCTGGAAGCATTGAGAGGTTATGCATGGCTGCACTTTAAATGGGGGCACCCGGTGAGATGAAGCGGCGAGGGACAGCATGACAGACAAATGAGAGCCCGCCCGCCATCAAAATTGCGTGTTTCCTGAGAAAGCATAATTAATGAGGCGGGATTGGGGCGATCCAGCATGAAATGAGAGGCAGTGGCATAGTGGCATTGTCACTGGGCTTGTATCCCAGAGAGCCATGGTAATGGCCTGAGGACCTGGGTTCGAATTCCACCACAGCCGATGGTGAAATTTGAATTCATTGATAACCATGAAACCATTGATGATTGTCATTAAAACCAATCTGGTTCAGTAATGTCCTTTAAGGAAGGAAATCTGTTGTCCTTACCTGGTCTGGCCTACATGTGACCCCAGACCTACAGCAATGTGGTTGACTCTTAAATGCCCTGTGAATAAGGGCAATTAGGGATGGGCAATAAATAACTGGGGATCAGCAGTGTTCTAGTCAGCAAGGCCCACATCCCATGAAAGAATTAAAAAAAAGAAAAAACGCCATTGCGGCTGGTGGGTAAAACTTCCTTTTTCCCGCCCGTTATCATACTTAGTGCAAATCTAGGAGGATTCACTGTTGGAGTGTATTGATTGAAAGGCTATCTGGTGTAGCTTAGATAAAGACATTACCACCCATTCCTGCTGTTTCAAAAGATTACATTGTTAACATTTCCCAAGTGCTGTTATTACAGCTGAGCACATTATGAATGTGTGGCTGAGTTTCAAAAGCTCAAAAAACACTTATCATAGCAGTGGGGGCATGGGCTTCACATTTTGATTGATAGCTTTAAGAGGCTATTGAAGAATCATCTATCTTTGATGCAGTTATTGAATAGAAGTTTGTTTTTATAACAGATTGACCACTTGACAGAGGATTTAAATTCTTTGAATGAGTTTCACGAATGAGAGATCTTTTCAGTATCAAGTTTGCATGAGTGAAACCACTCTTAGATTGTTAGAGGTTTATCATTTTTCATATCTAATTAGCTCCTGAGGTCTTCCAATAGTGGATAGTGGGTGGGGAGCTATGGATGTGGCATGGTGATTGAGGGATGAGGGCTAGAGGGCCTAACTGCCTTGTATAAAACTGGGCCAAAGTCTCAGAGAACCAAGGCAGGCCTTCTAACAATCCTGCCTCAGCTCTCGCCCCCTGCTTGCTTCCATGGCCACCTCTAAACTGGCTCTGGAGCTGGTAGGCTGGACTCCGACAAACTCCTGAAGCACCCCTGCACACCCCTTCCCATACCCTGCACTGCTGGACTGAAAACTATGCATGTGGGATCGTTTCCACGGAAACGTCCCAAATCAAGCTTCCTATCTCAATGGCAAAAATCCAGCCTGTAATGTACTTGGCCTGTATCAATGAGGTTCTTGCTGGTGTAAGTCTATGGCACTAACTTTCTGTAAATTAGCATTAAGGTAGCAGCCTTAATGAGAGTAAATAAAAATAGGGCTGGTATTTGCAATGGAAATTGCAAACACTGGTACAGCGGGTCTGCAGTAGAGTGCATTCCTTTGAGATTCAGCTAAATCTCCATTCTCTGTGTTACCAACACCTATCTTAAAATCTTAACAACAAGTTTAAGGATTGCAATGTATGTAACATACTAAGGAAATCTGTTTAAACAGCACCTTACCTTGGAGTTATCTTAAACCATGCAGCACATTACTTTGAAGTATAAGGATAGCTGCTATACAAGAAAATATCTTGAATACAGCAAGATTGGAATGAAGAATGTTTTACCTTTTTGGTTGCCCTTCCCTGGGCAACAGGAGACAACTTGCCTCTGTTGTTGTCTAAGCAAACCAACAGCCATTTTTCACACAGTCTGAACCCATGAGTATTGGTTTTGGTGATGTTGGCCGATGGAGGAATATTTTCCCAGTAGCAAAATTCCACCCTCATCTTAAAATCCTGATGAATCACTGGAACAGGATCCTAGTGACATGTCTTGTCTGACATATTGTACTCCCTCTGTACTGAACTTGAGTAAATTATATGCTCAAGTCCCACTGGAGGTCTGATCCACAACATTCTAACCCAAAGACGAATGTGCTTTCTACCCTTGGTGCACAACGGTTTAGAGGTGGCTTTCTGTTACATGTAGCCTCTGTTGTGCCTTACCTGGGCATGCTCACTGCTTTTATACTGTGTGAAAAGTAGGAGTGTGTTCAGAATTTAAAAGTAAGTTTTATGAGTTTCAATTCTGTGCACACTGTGACTTCACATATCTACAGAGCCACCTTTGCCAGGTGATTATCATTCATGTTAAAAATCTAATTCTTGACACTGCCCTTTAGGAAGGATATCAAAGCCTTAGGGTAGGGTGCAGGGATTTACCAGAATGGTACCAGGGTTGAGGTGCTCTGTGGACAGACTTAAGGGGAGAATTTTCTCCCCGCCGGGGCAGTCGGGGTGGGGGTGGGCGGGGGGTGGGCGCGGTGGGGCTGAGTGGGAGCGGGCGCACAGTTGATCGCCGCCCGCGATCGGCTGCATACCGCCGTTTTACGTGGGCGGGCCTTAATTGGCCTGCCCAGCGTGACGCGGACCCAGAAGCGCTGAGCACTCTCTGTCAAGGCGGGGGGGGGCGGGGTGGGTGGGGAGGGAGAGTCAGGGCTTCAGGTGCTCTGTGGACAGACTTAAGAAGCTGAGATTGTTCCTTTTAGAACAGTAAAGGTTAAAGGGAGATTTAATTGAGGTATTCAGAATTATGAGGGGTTTGACAGAGAAAAAATTGTTTCCATTGGCTGCAGAGTCAGTAGCCAGGGGACATATATTGAGGATTGTTTGTAAAAGAACCAGGGGGATAAATGTTTTTAGCAATTAAGTTGTTAAGACCTCAAATGCACAGCCAGACAGGGGGTGGAAGCAGATTAAATGATAATTTTAAAAAAATGATTGAAAATACACTGTTACATCCAGTCCCTGGGTGAGGTACCCCAATTTGTTATACTCCCAGGTAAGGAGGAATGAACTGGCTCCCCTTCTCTATTCACCCCCCTCGGTTGAATGCAACAAGGTTAATTTAAAAGGGATCTCTTCCTCCGTGGATACCTTTTTCTACTCCAAATGTATTTATGTTTAGAACTAGCCAATTTAACCAGGTTTTCTTGAGTTAAAGAAAGAATGAGTTAAGTACTAAAACACAAGAAAAATTAATAAAAACACAACACACATACACACAGATTAGAGTGAGAACTGCATCCAAAAATAAGTGAGGAGTAGATGGTGAAACATTACAGCCGTTGAGAGATTCCAGGGGAGCTAGTTTTGGCAGTTGAGCAGTTGGTTTGGAGATTCTTGGTTCTGCAGGTTAGCTGAAAGAGTTGTCCTGTTTTCTTTTTGACTGTGGCTTTGCTGACTTGTGTTTTGCTTCCATCAATCGGAGAGAGAATTTTTTTACCTGAAGCGCAGGGAAGCCTAGTTGATGTTCTTCAGCTGTGTCCTGCGCAATACATACTAGCAAAGTAGATGTTACACCAGGCTAGCACACAGAGACCAATGTTGCAGTTGGCTTTAAAACCCTTTTCTTGTGTATTCCTAGAAGGGAAAAAAAAACAAACATGTCTTTCACCCAGCAGCTGCTTTCTTTCAACACAAATTATGTTATGTTAGGCTATAACTCAACAGACATTGGTTCGTGCTGAGATGATAATCAGTCTCCATTTTCTCCGCAACCACAGGAGGTTACAGTTCAGTTTTTGCATTGCATCCCTTCCCTTAAAGTGTATTTGTCTGAAGTAGACCTTGACAACTTTTAGGTGAGATACTCCGTTCTCTGGACTAGTTGTTCAAGTGTAATCCACATAGGAATTTTTAAGCAAGTGGTTACTTTACAGTCCCATCTAGCTTTGGCCAGTAAGCCCTTTTTAAAAAACAAACACATCTTACTTAAAAGTTCAATATGTTCATAAGTAATTCTGGGCAATGGCCTGCTGTCATGGCAACTCTTAAAAGAGAAAATTTACAGGGCTCAGGCAAGAGAACAGGGGACTGGGACTTATTTTAAAACACTTTCAAAGAGTTCATTCAGAGGTGAAGGACTGTATGGTATTTTGTTTCTATCTACACCTTTTGACTGTTTCATTTGATTACACATTGTCACATTTTGTCACACTTTTGTGTTAATCTTTTTCATTATGATTTCTTGTATCTAAATACATAATGGAGACTGTCTATCTATACAACCTACTAATTCTCTAATTATATCTCCTGACTGATGGTGGTAATATAATGGCCCAGATTGCCTGGTTTCCAGATCATTGGAGATCATTGCCCAATCCAAGATGCACGTTAAGACCCTGCAAAAGTCCCGACATGCTTACCTCTGTTGGATTTGCCCAGGATGTTTTAACTTCTGATGGGCAATTCCCCTGCTCCCTGGGACCTTCACGAATGTCTCTGACTCTAAGCCAGAGTCGGAGACTCCTGACAGTTCCAATTTACTTACAAGGATAGTTACCCAGCAAATGTTAAACAGGAAAGTCCAAGGCTAATTCTGCGATAATTAAAGAACTGACATCCCTGTTTTACTTGCTTTATTTGGTTTTGACTACCACATGTAATGATGCGACAGATTAAATAAACCATCCTACTGCCTGATGTACTACGATATGTTTTTCAGGTGTCCTGTCCAGGACATCCGAAACCATATTAGCCTGGGTAATTTTCAGGCAGCCACATAGGCATGGAGCTGAACATCTGATTTTGGACTCCTCATTTCTATTGGTTATCCTGAGGTGGATGGATAAAGGGCCTGTTCCGCTCAAGCTTCATCGGCGTGGATGTGGCCCAGCAATTGCACAATGTTCAGCACCATTTGTGACTCCTTAGATAATGAAGCAGTCCATGTGCAAATGCAGGAAGACCTGGACAATATCCAAGCTTGTGCTGGCAAGTGGCAAGTAACATTCATGCCACACAAGTGTCAGACAATGACTATCTCCAACAAGAGAGGATACAACCATGGCATTACCATCACTGAAGTCCTACTATCAACATCCTGGGGGTTACCATTGACCAGAAACTGAACAGGACTAGCCATATAAATACTGTGGCTAGAAGAGCAGGTCAGAGGCTAGGAATCGTGCAGCCTGTCCAAGTCAGGAGGTGAGTTAGGAACAAGCCAGGAGTGTGATGGAATACATCCCACTTGCCTGGATGAGTGCAGCTACCACAACACTCAAGAAGCTTGACTCCATCCAGGACTAGGCAGCCAACTTGATTGGCACCCCATCCACAAACATTCGCTCCCTCCACCACTGATGCACAGTAACAGCAGCGTGTGACATCTATAAGATGCACTGTGGGAATTCACCAAGGCTTCTTCGACAGCATCTTCCAAACCCATGACCACCACCCTCTAGAAGGACAAGGACAGTAGATAGATGGGAACACCACCACCTGGAAGTTCCCCTCCAAGTCACTCACCATCCCGACTTGGAAATATATCACCATTCCTTCACTGTCGCTGGGTCAAAATCCTGGAACTTCCTTCCTAACAGCACTGTGGGTGTACCTACACCACATGGACTGCAGTGGTTCAAGAAGGCAGCTCACCACCACCTTCTCAAGGGCAGCGAGGGATGGGCAATAAATGCTGGCCCAGCCAGCGAAGTCCACATCCCATGAATGAATAAAAACATGATCATATCTACGTTGGTCTGGAGTATGTCAGTTTGATCATTTATGTTCATGGGAAATGAGACTGAGTTTACACATGAATATAACCATTGTAACAAGGTATTTGGAAATGATTGAACATGGCTAAGTACATTTTGCAAGGTCCATGTCTGCTATTCTGCTAGCACTGTACGTTATTTTGCTTCATAAGAATTTATTGATGGTATGCATGGTATGTGGTGACCAAAGGTAAAAGTGGTGTACATGTACGAGTTAATCACTGTAGAGTAGGGCTCATATGGGGATCATATGGGCCAGAATATTGTGCCTGTTGGGGAGTGCGCGCCCGATTCGAACGAGCGTAAAATGATGTTCGCTGACGTTGGGTGAGAGTCTCAACATCTTCGCACACTCATGCGATATATCGGTCGGTGGCCGTGCGCGGGAGTTGGCAGCACCCCCACCGACAATTAACAGGCCTATTAAGACCATTAAAGATCTAATTGAATTAAATTTTTCACTGCCCATCCAACTTCACGGTTGGTGAGCAGGCAAAAAGGCCAAGCGGCCTTTGGATTTTTTGCGAAGCCTCGTGAAAGAGTCACATGAGGGGACATGTTTTTTTCTAACATTTTAAAAGTTCATTTTTTACTTTTCAAAAATCTTCATTTCCCTGAGGCAGCTCTGTGCCACAGGCAGCTTTTCCGTCGCACATTCGTGCGCATGCGCGGAGTTCCCCGCTTGCCCTCCTCTCCCCTCCTCCCATTCACACATGCAGCGCTGAGCATGAAATCACGGTCACGGCCTGAACACGGGTAGCAGTCGGCTTCCTGACCGCTTCCGCTCGCCCCCGAGTGAGCCCGCCCGGCGAGCACAATATTCTTGCTATGGTGTCTCAATAAAGATCTGCTTTTGCATTGTTACAACTGTATGTGTGTGTGTATATGCTCTGTTGTGTAAAGTAACAAGATGAATTTATGCAAAAAAGCAGTCCAATTGCATTTTTTTTGTCCAAAGACAATATTCCACAAAGGATCACAGCCCACCTTAAACAGTTATCAGTCTGTAGCTACTGTCACTGAGCCTTATAATGATGTTGAACAAAATGCAACTACATTTAGCAATAGCTTCAAGGAGCATCTCCAATTACCTGCCTGGATGGCAGACCCGTAAATATTTTTTTTGAATTATGAAGCCAAATAACATTAGTTTCTTCAATGAATATTTATGTTTCTGTTAAAACTGCTCGTGGTGTTCTTTGCTGTTGTCCTGTCGAGATGATTTATGATATGCATAGAGTGCCTTTACTTACTTCTCACCATGTCAGTGTGCAGTGTGACATCTTTAACAACGTTCTGCAGCAGGCTTGCGCTATGTTTCATTCTTTACACACCATCAAAGCAGAAGGAGGAGAGGCATGTACTAGCATCATAAATATATATTGAAATCTCTTTGCTCCAGTATGACGTTTAAAGAAAATTTCAACTCTCAGCCTGCAATAGCCAAGACATCTTCAAGATTTAAGGGTGTCCGGACTCACATTCTGCTGCAAGGCAGGATAGCATGCATGGTGGACCATGTGACAATGCCATTACTTCAGGCTGTCCATTATAATGTTGCAAGAACCAATTTGCTCAAAGTGTAATGGAGCAAGAAATGGTCTCACTATTTATTGTACATAGAACTGCAACTCAGTTGAAAAAGTGAAAGGGGACAACTTGAAACTGACTTAAGGAATTCATTTCCAAATGAGCAAATTCTAAACTAATTCCACTGCAGACCAAGTTCACCAAGTCTGTGCAAATGAGGCATAAAATGAGACCTGTATAACATTGCAATAGACGGCCACAGTGCAGAGATTTTGACTGAGGTTCTGAACTCGCAGTCCATGATTATCATTGCATTAAAGTGAATGGACAGATAATCGCAAGCTGATGAGCACAGAAGCTGAAAACCATCCACTTACAGTGGGTATTGTAATCCTTAGCATAAGGATTTTGTGTTACCAGACCACTTAAGTGACTATCACACTGCTTTGTGGGCCACATTTAAAGCTCAATGTTCTCCAATATCTTAAGACACTGGTACTCTGATTTAGGAAGCATCAATACAACTGCAAGGAGCCATGTCCCAAACTTTCAGGCCTACTAAATTTAAACAGGACAAACCGACGACTATAAATTTAGGTCTCGGATAGAAAGGAGGTGTTTAGTTTTATGGATGAGATTTGCAGGGCTGATGAGATACAATTCTATTGGTGTCAATTGTCCTTTTTCTTTTTATTTGTTCATTCTTGGGAAGTGGAGGTCACTGGTGAGGCAAGGATTTTATTGCCCAACCCTGATAGCACTTGAGAAGGTGAGCCTTCTTGAACCCATGCAGTCTGTGTAGTGTAGGTATTTCCACAGTGCTGTTAAGAATTGAGTTCCAGGATTTTGATCCAGCAATGATTACGGAACGGTGATATATTTATTTATTTCCCAGTCGAGATGGTATGTTACTTGAAGGAAAACTTGCAGGTGGTGGTATTCACAAGCATTTACTTCCCTCGTCCTTCTAGGTGGTAGAGGTTGTAGGTTTGGAACATACGAGCCCAGGAGCAGGAGTAGGCCATTCAGCCCATCGAGCCTGCTCCACCATTCAATACAATCATGGCTGTTCATCAACTTCAATGCCTTTTTCCCACACTATTCCACATATCCCTTTATGTCTTTGGTATTTAGAAATGTGAATCTCTACTTTAAACATACTCAATGACTGACCTTCCATAGCCCACTGGGATAGACAATTCCAAAGATTCACAACCCTCTGAGTTAAAAAATTTCTCCTCATCTCGGTCCTAAGTGGCTTCCCTCTTATTTTGAGATTGTGTCCCCTGGTTTCAGACTCCCCAACCAGGGGAAACATCTTACCTGCATCTACACGGTCTACCACTTTAAGCATTCTGCAGATTTCAATGAGATCACCTCTCATTCTTCGAAACTTTAGAGAATACAGGCTCAGTTTCCCCAATCTCCCTTCATAGAATAGTGCTGCCATCCCAGGAACAAGTCTTCATTGCAATCCCTCTATAGTAATAATATCCTTCCTAAGGTAAGGGGGTCAAAGCTGCACACAGTACTCCAGAAGTGGTCTAACCAAGGTCCTTCACAATTGGAGCAAAACTTCACTATCCCTGTACTCAAATCTTCTTGCTATAAAGGCTAATATAACATTAGCTTTCCTAATTGCTTACTGCACCTACTTGTTAGCTTTCGTTGACTTATTGATGACAGCCCAGGGCCCTTTATACATCTATACTTTCTAATCTCTTATCATTTCAGAAACACTCTGCGCATCTTTTCCTCCTACCAAAGTGGATAACCTCGCATTTTTCCACATTATATTCCATCTGCCATGTTCTTACCCACTCACTAAGTCTGTCCAAATCTTCCTGTAGCCGCTTTACATCTTCCTCACAACATACCTTCCCACCTAACTATGTGTCATCCGCAAACTTGGAAATATTATATTTGGCCTCCACGTCCAATCATTGATACATATTATGAGTAGCTGGGGCCCAATTACGGATCCTTGTGGTACCTCAGTGGTCACAGCCTGCCAACGCGAGAATGCCTGTTAATTCCTCCGTTCTGTTTTCTGCCTGTTAGCCAATCATTAATCCATGCCAGTGCATTACCTCCTATCCCATGTGCTTTAATTTTGCTAACTAACCTCTTGTGAGGGACTTAATCAAAAGCCTTCTGAAAATCTAAGTTAACTACGTCCTCCCCTTTATTGTAATATCTTCAAAAAGCTCCAACAAGTTCGTCAAACATGTTTTCCCATTGATAAATCTATGTTGACTATGCCCAATCAGATCATTATTATCCAAGTGTCCACTTATCACACCCTTTATAACAGGTTCTAGAAGATGCTTTCAAATAAGTCTTGACAAGTTGCTGTGGACATAGAGTGCTGATAATTTTCTAAAATTTCTCAAGTTTCTAGAATCCTAGAACAGTACTATCAGATTGGAAAGGTAACACCACTATTCAAGAAATGGGAGACACAGTGAGACAGAAAAAGGCAGGTACAGCCCAGTTAGCCTGACATCAGGAAGGTGCCAGAATCTATTAAGAAAATCTAACAATGCACTTTGAAAATCAGAGAGAGTCAACATAATTTTACAGAAGGGAAATCACGTTTGACAAATTTATTAGAATTCTTGAAGCTGTAACTCTTGGTAGGTAAAGAGGAAGCCAGTAGATGTTGGATTCCCAAAAGACATTGAATAAAATGCCACAAAAAAATTGCAAGATAAGGGCTGATGGAGTTGAGGGCAATCCATTAGCATGGATAAAGGATTGATTAATGGACAGGAAACAAAGAGCTGGAAAAACAGGGCATTTCAAATCAATAACCTGAAACTTGTGGAGAGATGCAACAATTAGTGCTGGGGCCTCAGCTATTTCTCATCTATGTTAATGATTTAAAAAAAGAGATCAAGAGTAATGTATTCAATCTTGCTGACAATGCAAAGATAGGTGGGATTGTAAGCTGTGAGGGTGACACAAAGAGCCTGCAAAAGTTAAGTGAGTTTTTTAAATTCATTCATGGGATGTGGGCTTCGTTGGTTGGGCCAGCGTTTATTGTCCATCCTTAGTTGCCCTTGAGAAGGTGGTGGTAAGCTGCCTTCTTGAACCTCTGCAGTCCATGTGGTGTGGGTACACCCACAGTGCTGTTGGGGAGTTCCAGCATTTTGACCCAGCGACAGTGAAGGAACAACGATATATTTCCAAGTCAGGATGGGAAGTGATTTGGGAAACTTCCAGGTGGTGTTGTTCCCATCTGTCTGCTGCCCTTGCCTTTCTAGATAGTAGTGGTTATGGGTTTTGAACGTGCTGTTGAAGGAGCCTTGGTGAATTTCTGAAGTGCATCTTGTAGTGGTACACACAGCTGCTACTGTTCGTCGGTGGTGGAGGGAGTGAATGTTTCTGGATGTGGTTCCGATCAAGTGGGCTGCTTTGTCTTGGACGGTGTCAAGATTCTTGAGTGTCATGGGGGCTGCACTCATCTAGGCAAGTGGGGAGTATTCCATCACACTTCTGACTTGTGCATTGTAGATGGTGGACAGGCTTTGGGGAGTCAGGAGGTGAGTTACTCATTGCATGATTTCTAGTCTCTGACCCGGTCTTGCAGCCATAGTATTTATATGGCTAGTCCAGTTCAGTTTCTTGTCAATGGTAACCCCCAGGATGCTGATAGTGGGGAATTCAGTGATGGTAATGCCATTGAATGTCAAGGGTCGATGGGTGGATTCCCTCCTTTTGGGGGTGGTCATTACCTGCCACTTGTGTGGTGTGAATGTTACTTGCTAGGTGTCAGCCATGCCTGGATTTTGTCCCGGCCTTGCTGCATTTGGACATGGACTGCTTCAACATCTGAGGAGTCGCGAATGGTGCTGAACATTTTGCAATCATCAGCAAATATCCACACTTCTAACCTTATGATGGAAGGAAGATCATTGATGAAGCAGCTGAAGATGGTTGCACCTAGGAAACTACCTTGAGGAACTCCTGCAGTGATTTCTTGGAGCTGAGATGATTGAACTCCAATAACCACAACCATCTTCCTTTGTGCTAGGCATGACTTCAACCAGTGGAGTGTTTTCCCCCTGATTCCCATTGACTCCAGTTTTGGTGGGGCTCCATGATGCCATGATCAATCAAATGCTGCCTTGATGTCAAGGGCAGTCACTTTCACCTCACCTCGTGAGTTCAGCTCTTTTGCCCATGTTTGAACCAAGGCTGTAATGAGTTCAGGAGCTGAGTGGCCCTGGTAGAACCCAAACTGGGTGTCAGTGAGCAGGTTACTGCTAAAAATTGCTGCTTGGTAGCATAGTTAATGACCCCTTCCATTACTTTTCTGATGATGGAGAGTAGGCTGATGGGGCGGTAATTGGCCAGGTTGGATTTGTCCTGCTTTTTGTATATAGGACATACCTGGGCAATTTTCCACATAGTCAAGTAGATGCCAGTGTTGTAGCTGTACTGGAACAGCTTGGCTAAGGGCGTGTCAAGCTCTGGAGCACAAGTCTTCAGTACTATTGCCGGAATATTGTCAGTATCTAATGCTTTCAGCCGTTTCTTGATATCGCATGGAGTGAATCGAATCAGCTAAAGACTGGCACCTGTGATGCTGGGGACCTCTGGAAGAGGCCAAGAAGGATCATCCACTCAGCACTTCTGCCTGAAGATTGTAGCAAATACTTTAGCCTTAACTTTTGCTGGGCTGGGCTCCCCCATCATTGAGGATGGGGGCATTTGTGGAGCCTCCTCTTCCAGTGTGTTGTTTAATTGTCCATCACCATTCATGACTGGATGTAGCAGGACTGCAGAGCTTAGATCTGATCCATTGATTGTGGTGTTGCTTAGCTTTTTGTATCACTTGCTGCTTATGCTTTTTGGCACGCAAGTAGCCCTGCGTTGTACTTCACTAGGTTGCCACCTTATTTTTATGGATGCTTGATGCTGCTCCTTGCCTGCCCTCCTGAACTCTTCATTGAACCAGGGTTGATCCCCTGGCTTGATGGTAATGGTAGAATGGAGGACATGCCGGGCCATGAAGTTACAGATCATGTTCAAGTACAATTCTACTGCTGCCCATGCCCTACAACGCCTCATTGATGCCCAACCTTGAGTTGTTAGATCTGTTCAAACTCTATCCCATTTAGCATGATGGTAGTGCCACACAACACGATGGAGGGTATCCTCAATGTGAAGGCGGGACTTCATCTCCACAATGATTGTGCAGTGGTCACTCCTACTGATACTGTCATGGACAGGCAGGCAAACATGTTGGTGAGGGTGAGGTCAAGTATGTTTTTCCCTCTTGCTGGTTCCCTCACTACCTGCTGCAGATCCAGTCTAGCATCTATGTCATTTAGGATTCGGCCAGCTCGATCAGTAATGGTGCTATCAAGCCACACTTGGTGATGGACATTGAAGTCCCCCACCCAGAATACTTTCTGTGTCTTTTCCACCCTCAATGCTACCTCCATGTGGTGTTCAACACGGAGGAGCACTGACTCATCAACTGAGGAAGTGCGATCCATGGTAATCAGCAGGATGTTTCCTTGCCCATGTTTGACCTGATGCCATGAGACTTCATGGCATCCAGAGCCTATGTTGAGCACCACCAGGGCAACTCCATCATGACTGTACACCACTGTATCACCACCTCTATGTGGGTCTGTCCTGCTGGTGGGACCGGGCATATCCAGGGATGGTGATGGTGGTGTCTGGGACATTATCTGTAAGATATGATTCCATGAGGATGACAATGTCAGGCTATTTCTTGACTAGCCTGTGATCCAGCTCTTACAATTTTGGCACTAACCCCCAGATGGTAGTAAGGAGGACGTTGCAGGGTCAACAGTGCTGTGATTGCCATTGTCATGTTTGGTGCCTAGGTCGATGTCAGGTTGTCTGTCCGGTTTCATTCCTTTTTTGTGACTTTGTCGCAGGTTGATGCAACTGAGTGACTTGCTAGGCCATTTCAGAAGGCATTTAAGGGTCAACCACATTGCTGTGGTCTGGAGTCATATGTTGGCCAGACCAGATAAGGGCAACAGATTTCCTTCCCTAAAGGACATTCGTGAACCAGATGGGTTTTTACAACAATCAACAATGGTTTCATGGTCATCATTAGCCTTTTAATTCCAGATATCTTTATTGAATTCAAATTCCACCATCTATCATGACGGGATTTGAACCCAGGTCCCCAGAGCATTACCCTGGGTCACTGGATTACTAGTCCAGCGACAATACTACTACACATGACGGCGATAAAAAATAATGTGAGGAAGTGAGATTATTCACTTCAGTGGTAAGAGCAGTAAAGCAGTGATATCAGCAGTACATCATCATCCCTGTCATTCATTAACATATCCCATCTGTTAACCTTTTACACAACACCACCACCCAAGTATACTATCCCACCTTCAACAGCAAAATTAAACCATGTCTTTAACTATTTACATTGCATTTTTCATCTCCTTTTTTAACAACATCAGATTCTTCCTAGTGCCAAGTCCTTTTCTTTCGCTTCCCCCCCCCAACCCCCCCAAGTCACAGTCCTGGTGGGGTCAACCTCCCACAATATCCTCTGCCCCTAGGGAAGATGGCTTGAAGATATGAGAACTTCCTTCTGCATGACAGGACAACATCATCTGCAGAATAGGACAGTACTTTATCATATTGTTGTCAGCATCTCTGGGAAGGGGAGTGTAACTTTCAGGAAAACTGAACTGCAAGAACAACGAAGACTTTTCAACGAAGGACTTACTCAAGAGAGAAGGCTGAAGAGAATTGGGGTTTAGACCTTCTGGGACTACAAGAGCAGAACTGAAGAACTTGTTTCTCCCTCAAAGCACACAGGGGAAGAGCTTCAGAAGAGGAATGATCTTCAACTCCAGGGAAAACTGTCACGGCTGTATCACCCACTGCTGACTGAAGAGGCAAACAAGATCTGAGAGTTCAATTAACATAAACGACAAAGGGAAAGGAACAAATTCCTGTAAGATTGTCAGGAAAACAAGAAGCGATTATCACACAATAACATTTGGAAGGACTGTCTACTATCTGTCGGCAGTGGTAAGAGAATCACAATTCCCTCCATGTGAGGTTCCTCCACTATGGCCAATGGGAAGCATTGCTGAGGATATGGAGACAAGACAGCCTCATCTTCTGTAATGAGACAAATTTCCAGTGGACAATTCACTCTGGGACAAGATTGCTGTACAGGAAGGTACCAGCTCTTTAGCAGTGTGACCCTGTATGGATTCTGATCTGGACTCAGGCAAAGCATCCTCTCTGGAAGATTTTTCATGTACAACAGGAGAAAGAGTAGGCAATACGTTGGCAGGTTTAGTGGAACTAAGATCTGAATGTTGCTCAGCCATTAAAAACACAGCTGATTCTTCTAAAAAAAGATTGGAGAATTCAAGTGCATCCATCAACTGGAAAGATGAATCATTCTCTAGGACTTCAACCTCAAAGAGTACTGCAAGGGATTCTTCCTCATCACTCTCTAGGAAGAGCCAATTTAGATCTAGCAGGTTTTCATGGGGATGGTCACTGTCTGCTGCCGTGCCTTCTGTATCTGCCACCTCTAGCCTTACTTCATGAAGAACTGAGGGAGTAGTAACTTCAATCTCTGCCTGGATTCTAGTGGATGGTGTTCCTGTGAGAGAAAGGAGCTTACTGAAGATTGTGTAAACTTCATCAGCTTCTGAGGCTGAAGCTCCGCTGCTTCTAAATAAAAGGTTGAAGATTGTTCCATGAAAGACAGTGAGTCATTCCAATGTTGAGCAGCATCTGTTTTTTTTTCTAGAATCCCTAGAAGTATGCCAACATCGGCACTAAATAAGGACGCACATTGATTGTGAAGAACATGGAGAAAATCAACGACCTCTTGACCCTTGTAGTGAAGAGGAGCAATAATCCTGCCTTTGATTGGAAGGCCTATACTACCTGGACCTTGTAATTTGATGTCTGATGGATGAAAGGCAATTGGCTGAAGCCAGTCAAGGTCATTTACTAATATGTTAACAGCAGCTCCAGTGTCAATTTTAAAAGTCTTGAAGCCTTGAACTTGCACTGTAGCTGACCAACAGTCTGGACTATCAATTTCCCTTAGGAACTCTGTAATGTTGCCTTTTCCTAGACTTTCCATTTCCTGGGTGGATTGTATTTCATAAGTACTTTTCTTGTCTTAAACTTCAATTAAAATTGTTGGATTTGCAAAAATGTCCAGTTTTGCTGCCCTGGTAGCATTCTGCACCCTCTACTGGGCAGCCCTGATATCAATGTTTGATTTTTGCACCACAACACTTTTGTGCCCTTTTGCCCATTTTTGTGGACTTCCTTGTGGTTGGAGTCGCTGGGCCTACCTGGTCAATGAAGCTTCGGGCCTCACCGAATTATAGCCCGCTTTCATTCTCAAAGCTCAGCCTGCTTTGCATAATGGACCACTTGCTCAATAACAGGGTTCTGTGGCAACTAAAATAAGTGTCAAAGGCTTAAAGAATGAACTCAAAGCCTGCTGTGGACTCCTGCATCCCTTGCCGTGGGAGAATGTCATCTACTACAGGACCTACCGCATAAAGGAAGGAATTGTCTTGAAGCTTTATCTCCTTTTCGTGAAGGCCTGATGTTGCTTGATACTGGAGAAAATGGTGTTTCCATAACTCCCACTGCTGGCCTCTCTGCAGGCCCTCGAGGTAATCAAACAGGCAGGGCAAGGGCAGGGATTGCTCACCAGGTACGGTCATCATTACCTCTCTCCAGTTTGCCTCCTCCTTTTGCAGATTCTTTACAAGCTGCTATCAAAATTCTCTTCACTCTGTAGTTCCTTCGATAACACTGACGTGTCTTTTACATCGATGTCAACTGCCACCATGTTTAGAGGTGGTCCTTCTATATTGGACCCTAGATGTGAGACTTGTTAGTAGACAAACTGTAAACATACTCCGGTATCTGCTTAACACTTGTTTATTTGTACTACATCTAAATAGGTAATAGAGTAGGCACATAGCTCTTATGCATGATTCCAATCTTTCTCTCGAATCTAACACATGACTGACTGATGTCAGTGGTCAACCATCATCTACTTCATGTATTAGCTTGTCCCATCTGTTAACCCTTTATACTACAATCCATAACTCTAACGAACAGCAAGCCCACTCATGGCTGCCATTTGCCTTTTAAAATCACCCCCCATAATAAGTCATGCTTCCAGCCTGCTGCCAGTGCTATTAATTGGGCACTGAACTCCCCTCTGGGCCAATTAAGACATTTACATTTGAAAACCAATCACGCAGGCAGGGTCAGGGCCCTGAATTGAAAGTCCAGCCCCTGATGTGAGGCACAAAAAGGAAGAGAAGGCACAATCAAAAATAAGGCTTTGGAAGGCTTTGGAAACAGTGAATAGATGACAATGTGAAAATGTCATGGAAGAGATTTTTTAAGGGTGGGTGTTCAAACTGGTAGTCATTAATGGCAAGAGGGTTGGGAGTATAGAACAATCAATAGCTATAATTATTCAGGAAATTAAATGAAGAAATTAATTACACCATGGGAAAAATGTCCCTGCAGGCAATTAGAAGTTGTAAGAAAATGTTAGGTTCATGTTTCTGCTGGAGCCCTTCATCAGATCAACCTACTTTTCTTCTTCTTTCAGGCACTTCATTATATATGCATAAAAAGAGAACAATTAACAGGAGGGTTTAAGGCCCCCTGCATTCTCTCTGATACGTAACTAGTAATGAGCAAAAGGACCTGTCCTTTTCTACAGTTTTGTAGTCCTTTAGTAGATAGAAAGGGCAGAGGATTAGGAGAGGTAGAACTGAAAAACCATTTTCACAATCTTATAACAATGCTAACAATTAGGAATCATCCTGGGCTATTGAAACGACAGAACAGTACTCCACATACGATTGATTGTACAACTGCTATTATTTCAGCTAATGGTTCACACAAAAGAGAAATGAAATAGAGAAAATGTTACATGAACAAAAGATCAATGAATCAATGCTTCATTTTCTGCAGGAGTTTCCTCTGGGGGTGTGAAATACAGACATCTTCACTTGAATTGTCCCTACTCAGAAATTATCCAAATGAAAAATGAATCCGAATTATATCCTCAGTACATCATTATGATGGTTATGTATTTGTTCCCATGCAAGTCTTCTTATCTACTATCATGAGGAAACGTGAAGGTAGATTTAAAACTACTGGGGTAGACTTTTCACTTAGTTACATCCAATGAAATAGGCACAATTGATTGAACAAATGGGAAGGGTTCCATTACATCAGGTTGGCACCTATTTAATGCCCAATTTTCAGGGTGGGTTTTGTATCTAATTCATCTATCAAATTGCTATTAATTATGTTAAATTTAACCACTGATGGCATCATTTGGATGTGCATACAATTTACCAGCATAAACACTGATATCATGCTCAGTTTAAAGAATAATACAGATCTGCTTGAATGCTCTGTTTATAGAAACACATTTCAAAAGCCATACCATATAGAAGCACATTTAAGGAGCCCTATCACAATATTTGTAGCTACTTCTGAAAAATTTTCTTGCTCTTTTTGTTCTTTTTTTTTGTTTCCACTTCATTGAACTGCCAATGGGAGAGGAATAGAGGACCAAATTTTCAGGCAAATTTTAGAGGGCTACAAGAGCTCTAAAGTAGTCATTAAATTATCCTAAAATAGGCTGGCAAAGTAACAGTGTAAAGGGAATTCCCGAAATGATCAGTATGTTTCCAGCCCAATGAGGAATGAAGGAATACTGGACCAGGTTTTGGGAGTGAAATGGAACAACTGGAACATGTTTCAATGAGACAGCAATTGGGATACAGTGATCACAACATCATTAGGTTTAGGGTAGTTATAGAAAGGAGTGAAGAACAATCAAATGTGCAAACATTCAACTGGAGGAGGGCTAATTTCAGTGAGTTGAAAGGTGTTCTGGCCTAAATGTATGGGAGTCAAAGATTGGCAGGTGAAATTGTGAATGAGCAATGGGAGGCTTTCAAAGAGTTTGGGTATAATGCAGACACATTCTCATGAGAGGGAAATGAAGGACATCCAAAGCAATAACTCCCTGGATGACTGAAGATATAGATTAAAATGTAACAGAAAATGGAGGCTTACGATAAATACTAGGTTCATAACACAGCAGAAAATGCAAAAGTACATGGGAGAACTTACAAGGGAAATAAGACAGAAAAAGAGAGTGTAAGTGAACAGGTTAGTGGCTAACATAAAAGAGAAGCCAGAAGTAATTTGTAAACATATAAATAGCAAAAAGATAGTCAAAGGAATGAAAGGGCTGATTAAGGATCAAAAAGAAGTACCATTAGTGGAACAGGGAGGCAGTGGCATAATAGTATTATTGCTCAGCTAATTTTCCAGTGACCCTGGGTATCTGGGTTCAAATCCCACCATCACAGATGGTGAAACTTAAATCCAATAATTTGGGGCAGGATTTTGCTCCTGTCTGGCCAACTGCCACCCACGACCAGGACCGGACCGTAATTTCACATTAGCGGGCCAATTAAGGCCTGCCCAGCGTGAAACATGAGCGGTAGTGCCCACTGCTATGTGTACAGGCAGGGGAGGAGGGCGAGTGTGAACTTTGGGCAAATGCGTGCTTGAAAATGATGAACAGTTTTAAAAATTAGAAATAAAGATTTTAAAAATGTTATAAAACATGTCCCCTTACATGACCCTGTCACATGTTATAAATGAAATTTAAACATTTTTATTTTATTTTTATTTGATGTTGAACAGGCAGCGAAAAATTTGTTTTAATGACCTTGTTAATGCCTTAATTGGCCTTTTAGTTGTCGGCGGGCGTGTGCTGGAGTCGTCAGCACGCTTGCCGACTGAAATATCGTGCGACTGCGTGTTGATGTCGAGATGTTGGCCTGATGTCAATGCGCATCATTTTACACTTGAGCCAGTCGGGCCCGCACCCACCCGCCAAGGTAAAAATTCTGCCCCTGGAATTAAAACTCTGATGGTGATTATGGAATCATTGCCCATTGTTATTAAAGCCCATCTGATTCACTAATCTGCCGTCCTTACCTGGCCTGGCCTACATATGACTCCAGACCACAACAATATGTTTGACTCTTAAAACTGCACTCTGAACAAGGGCAATAAATGCTGGCCTAGCCAGTGATACCCACATCCAATGAATGAATTTTTAAAAAGTAGCGTAACTAAAGGCATACTTTGTTTCTGTCTTCACTAAAGAGCATGCTGTCAATATTATAGTAAAGGACGAGGCAGTAAAGAAGTTGGATAGGTTAAAATAGGTGAAGAGATAGCACTTAAGAGGATAGCAGTGCTCAAACTACAAAAATTGCCTGGTCCAAATCTGATGCATCCGAGATTGCTGAGGGAAGTAAGGGTTCCAGTCTTGCTTAAATGAGGAAGGTCTGCAAGATTGCAAATACTGTTAAAAAAGAGGAGAGGATTAAACCCAGCAACCAATGGTCAGTCAACTTAATGTTAGCATTGGGTAAAATTTTAGGGACAATGATCCAAGACAAAACTTATCCAAGACAAAATTAATTGCCATTGGAAAAAGTATGGATCAATAAATAGTAACCGGCATGAATTTTTTAAATGGAAAATGTGTTTGACTAACTTAATAGATGTTTTCAATGAAGTAACAGAGAGTGTTGATGAAGGTAGAATGGTTCTGAAGAAAGTTCTTTGACCTGAAAGGTTAACTTTGTTTTTCTCTGCATAGATGCTGCCAGCCTTTCTGAATATTTCCTACATTCTTAAAAATATATTTCAGATTTTCAGCATTTGAAATTTTGTTTCATTGTAGAATGGATGATGTTGTCCCTATGTAACTTTAAGTGACATTTGGTAAAATACCACTTCATAAAAAACATATGGTGCTGGATTTTGAGGTTGTCAGGTGTCTGCCCGCCCACTGTACATAAAATTCTGCCCATGCATTATAAAAATAATGGACAAATGTTTAATGTATGAAATTCTGTTATCTGCCACCTTAATGCATTTCTTATAAAATAACAGTTCTCCTACAGTAATGTTTGTTGCATAATAAAAACAGAAAATGCTCCACTCAGCAGGCTAGGTAGTATCTGTGGAGAAAATAAGATAGTGTTAACGTTTCAAGTCACTGATGCATTGTTTTGTAACACTTTGGGTGCCATAGATTGTGTATGATCTCAGTCACTGATCTCTCAGGATGGTTATATGGGCCACTGGTTTACTGTGACTGAATAAATCAAACTCTATTCTGCCCAATCAACCAAGTGCTTGTTATGTGGAGTGAATGTGACACACTCTGACACACAAAAAGCTCACATTTACATAGCATTGCCTTACAACTCCCAGGATGCCCCAAAGTATTTCACAAACAATTAACTACTTTGAAGGGCATTGATTGTTGTGTAGACAAGTACAACAGTTATTTTGGGCACTGCAAGAACACACAAGCAGCAGTGAGCTGTTTGAGAACTAATCTCTTTTACTGCTGTTTGTGGAGAGATGGATATTGACAAGCACCCTGTGTTCTTCCTTGAATAGCATAAAGAGAGCTTTAACACCCCCATAGCCACCAGAATAGGAATAGGCTTAAATTTAAACATCACATCCAGAAGACAATATCTCTGACAGTGCAGCACTCCCTCAATACAGTCGTGAAATGTCAGCCTAGTTTTTGCTCTCAAGTCTTTGGAGCAGGACTTGATATCAGCAGCAACTTGTATTTATAAAGCACCTTTAACATAATAAAATGTCCCAAGGTGCTTCATAGGAGCATTTAGAAACAAAATATGACACTGAGCCATATGAGAAGATACTTCAACATGTGAGAGAAAGCTTGGTCAAAGAGGTAGGTTTTAAGGAATAAGTTTGAAGGAAGAAAGAGAGAGGCAGAGAGATTTGGGAAGGAATTCAAGAGCACAGGGTATTAGCAGCTGAAGGCATGGATGAAAGGAAATCAAGGACACAAAAGAGGCCACAAATGGAGGAAGGCAGAGGATTATAGGGCTTGAGGAGGTTACAGAGTTCGAGAGAGGCAAGGTCTTGATGGGATTCAAGCACGAGAATGAGAATTTGAAATTTGAAATGTTGCTGCATCAAGAACCAAATTGGGTTAGTGCGCATATAGGGGTTTGGTAGGGGTTTGGTGCGAGTTAGGTTACATGTAGCAAAGTTTTGGATAAGTTGAAGTTTTGATCAAATTTTGATCACATTTTGTAAAATGGAGTGACTCACAATATGGTGAGTGGGATGAAAATAACATTCCACATTTGCCAATTGTAAGTGTTTCATTTATACAGATGAAAAATCAGCTTGGTATTTTAAAGTGCTTGTAGTTGTTACATTTAACAAGATTAAATATTTTTCTCCCTGCTTTTTTCTCTTAGGCTTTGTGTAACTGTTTCTACTACAGGAATATACCACACACACACAAACACACACACAAAAAAAAATGTTCCTTTAAAACATAATACTAATGCTGCCTGAGATACGTTTTCAGAGCTTTTATTTGTTCTCCATTTAAAAATCTGATAATATTCAGGCACTTTCTACTGCTTACCAGCAGCTTTTTGCTGAATCTCTCTGAAAGGAATAAAATCTAAAAGCTTGCAGCTTCTTTCTGCAACCATTTGAGACAAGTTATATGATACACATTAGGAAGAAAACCAGAAACTATCCACGGGGCTTTTAATTTAAATATTTTATTCTCATTGGAGAAAATGATCGAAAAGCAGAAAATCTACCACTAGTCTGAAAATGTTCCATTGCTTTCAGTGCTGTATGTCTATCGGTTGGTCACATTGATGACAATGCTTTCAGGCACTTTAACTTACAGATCTTTCTCCGATGACCTTCTTTCTACCATCTCATGTGGGCATAATAATTCCAGATGACCTACATTGCTCTATGTAGGATCTTTCTGTGCATACATTGGCTGCCTATTGCTACAGTACTTCAAGGAGTACTTTATTGGTTATAAAGTGCTTTGGGCATCCTGGGGTCATGAAAGACTTGATATAAATATAAGATCTTTCTTTGCTTTAGCTCACTGGAATCAGTGGCATGACTCTCTTCTGAATTCGGAAGCTAAATAAGAATGTGTAAAAATAACCATTGATCCTTTTGTATTTGTTCATTTGTTAATCGTAAAACACTGCCTGTCACACAAGATAAAAAATACTGATGATTAACTGTGATGGCTGCAAACATTTTTCCTAAATCTGCCTTGCCATGTCTATAAAGATGCCAGTGAAAAGATATATGATGTTAACAAAATGTTAAAATGGGAGGCACTGCTCATTGCAGTACTAATTAAATCAAAGTAAATACAATTCAGCTGCTGATGTAATTAATTATATTTCCACATTGTATGTGTGTGATCTAATTCAATCTTCCAATCGACACATCTCCACTCAATTTTCATTTTCACCTCCAGGGTAGTAAGCTGGTGCTTATAGAACACATATGAATTTCATTCCATTGCAATTAAAAATGGTGAAGACAAAAATATACCTCTGCCTGCCTGTCACGTCCTATCTCAACCATTTTTGATGGGGTTACGTTACTGTCTTTACCATTACCACTTTAAATAAGCTAAAAATTAAGCATAAAAAACATGGCTTCAAAATCCATGAAAAGGGGCTCATTCAGCTACAAGTGCTGAGGTGTGCCCACCCCAAAAACACATCTGACTAACCCATAGTTCATGGGGTAAAGGTTAGTGTTTCCCTTGAAGTTGTAACTGAGGGCAGCCACCCAACTAGTTGGGGCAGCTCAGGTATCTGCCTGTACCCATCAAGGAAGCTGGTAAGTGTGGCCAAAATTGTAAATCTTTTTAACTCCCAGTGCTGTTCTTGACATGTACAGTTGACAAGCCCAATCTAGGAAAACTGGGCTATTTAAAGAGTGTAAAAGGCTGCAAAACAGGATAAAGTGCTAAAAGCAAAACACTGCGGATGTTGGAAACCTGAAACAAAATCAAAAAATGCTAGAAAAACCCAGCAGGTCTGGCAGCATCTGTGGAGAGAAAGACAGAGTTAATGGTTTGAAGGGAGGTTGGATAGACTTGTGTTGTTTTCGTTGGAGCAGAGAGGCGACCTGATCAATGTGTACAAGATTATGAGGGGCATGGACAGGGTGGATAGGGAGCAGCTGTTCCCCTTAGTTAAAGGGTCAGTCATGAGGGGACATAAGTTCAAGGTGAGGGGCAGAAGGTTTAGGGGGATGTGAGGAAAAGCTTTTTTGCCCAGAGAGTGATGACAGTCTGGAATGCGCTGCCTGGGAGGGTGGTGGAGGTGGGTTGCCTCACAACCTTTAAAAAGTACCTAGATGAACACTTGGCACATCATAACATTCAAGGCTATGGGCTAAGAGCTGGTAAATAGGACTAGGATGGGACTAGGTAGATAGGTCAGGTGTTTCTCATGTGTCGGTGTAGACTCGATGGGCCAAAGGGCCTCTTCTGCACTGTGTGATTCTGTGAATCTGTGATTCTGTTTCGAGTCCGTATGACTCTTCTGCAGAGCTAGGATAAAGTGCTGGAGGTTCTGCAGAAGTCATCTCAAAAACAACAAAGTATGGATGCCTTACAAAGACAAGTGGATGAAAAACAATTGAGTAAATGATACTTATCTCCAAAGTGGATGAAAAGAATAGAACTGAATGTGAATGATACTTGGGACAATGTTTTGGAAGCTCAGAGATAGTGTTCATGTCTGAAGTTGTCAGCTGGAGTGCAGAGTGCTGCAAAATGCCCATGATTTAAATGGCCAACCTGGCGAGGAGCAGTGCTTCTTTTTAACCCCCTCATAGAATGTGGGCATTGCTGGCTGGCTATGCCAGCATTTATTGCTGATCCCTAATTGCCCTTGTGAAGGTGGTGATGAGCTGCCTTCTTGAGCTGCTGTAGTTCATGTGGCGTACATACACCCACAGTGCTGTTAGGGAGGAACCTCCAACGTTTTTCCCCAGCGACAGTGAGGGAATGGAGATAGAGTTCCAATCATGATGGTGTGTAACTTGGAAGGGAACTTGCAGGCAGTGATGCTCCTAAGCATCTGCTGCCCTTGTTCTCCTAGGTCGTAGGGGGTGCAAGTTTGTAACGTGCTGTCCAGGGAGACTTGGTGAGTTGCTGAGGTGCATCTTATAGATGGTGCTCATTGCTTATAGAGTCATAGAGTCATGGAGGTCTACAGCAGAGAAAAATGCCCTTTGGCCCATTGAGTCTGCGCCGATCAAACAAGTACCTAATTATTCTAATCCCATTTTTTAGCACTAGGCCCATAGCCTTGTATGCCATGGCATCGCATATGCACATCCAAATACTTCATAAACGCTATGACGGCTTCAGCCTCAACCACTTTTTCAGGCAGTGAGTTCCTGGTTCCCACCATGCTCTGGATGAACAAAATTCTTCCTCACATCTCCTCTAAATCTCCTGTCCCTTACCTTGAATCTTTGCCCCCTGGTTATTGATCCCTCCACCAAGGGGAAAAGTTCCTTCCTGTTTACCCTATCTATGCCCCTCATAATTTTATACACCTCAATCATGTCCTCCCTCAATCTCCTCCGCTCCATGGAAAATGACCCCAGTCTATCCAATCTCTCCTCATAACCAAGCACTGCTGCTGCGGTATATCAGGGGTGGAGAGAATGAATGCTTAAGCTGGTGGATGGGATGCTGCATCAAACAGGCTATGTTGTCCTGAATGGTACTGAGCTTCTTCAGTGTAGTTCGAGCTGCACTCACCCAGGCAAGTGGAGCGTATTCCATGACGCTCCTGACTTGTGCCTTGTAGAATGTAGACAGGCTTTGGAGAGTCAGGAGATTCATGTGAAGATGCAACTTTGTCTCCACAAGGACTGTACCATAGTCATTTCTATCAATACTGTCATGGACATGTGCTTGTCAGCCTCCATTTTACCAACTCTGCAATCACTGTTCCTTGTTGAGCGCACCTGACCATGGACCAAGCCCTATGGCTTTAGTTTGTGCCAGACTTAGTTGAACTAGTGTAATTAGTCAAAGACAAACAGATCAGAGTGGAGAGGGGAAGGGTGTTGAAATGGGCCAGACACAGGTAGGATCATATTAACAGAGATGTTTATTGAAGCTATCATCAATTCTGGATTTGATGTTCTCAATGTACAGCGCAATGAAGCTAATGGTGCTTGTCCGCATTTATGTGTAAATAATATAGCAGCTTAGACAAGGGTCAGATTTGTGATTAATCACGGATGCCCAAAGGTTGCTGCCTGAGTTACACCATTCTGCTTCTAGCTTTGCAAAAATAGCATTTAGCTGCCTGCCTCTGCAGTGAAATGCATTGAACAGCGTGAAGTTGCTGTAATGGCATGGGAGATATAAACTTAAACTTTCCACAGGAAGTTTAACCTTGTCAGCTCAAGTCTAACACATGGTAAATGTTAATTACTGCCAATCCACCCATATGAACTAAATTTACTGTCATGTTTTAGAGGTCATAATTATAAGTGTTAAGTATTCTTTTAAAAGTGTGCCAATTGTTAATTACAGCCAAACAAATTCTTTGCCACTGAAAATTAATTATTACAAATGAGGAGCTTCATTCCTTCCAGTTTTATATGTTGGAGATTTCAAAAATTATTTTTTTTTAACTTTTCTTTTCTATCTTTTTCTCTCTCCTTTATTCTAATATTTCTTTCCCTCTCCCTATTCCTTTTTCTGAAGCTGATTTTACATTGAATTCATGCACTCTAGTTTATAATTCCTTCTCAGTCCTTGCGCTGTCATTTTCACAACCCTTAATTTTGATTGGTTACAGAGATGCAATGCAGGTTGCCCAATTCACTCAGGTCTCAGGTGCCCTGTTTCCCTTGCTGTTATTATCAGCTCACACATGCAATGACTTGCCACTAAAAGAAATGTAAAAAGCTAAATATTGCGAGGGAAAGTCTAACAGCCAACACTGTTAAATGCCCTGTTACTGCAAAATCTGGGTCATGGCCTTTTAATTGCACTAAGTGAAAAGTCAGCAATAAAATAAATCCTTGAGTGTTCCTAAAGAGTTAATAACAGCCAGCCTTGCGATTGGCAGGTCACTGAATGCAAACTGAACATTATTTATAAAATTAAAAAAAGAGCATTGCTTTCTTAAGCATCTGACATTACATAAAGCAGCTAAATAAAAGACTGAGTGAGAGGTAATTAAAGTTTCACATGACATTGGATGATGATTCTAAATTTAACTATATTCTCTCAGCAGACCTGTGTTCAGTGCTCCTATCATTGAAGCTTAAGTACATCTCCAGAAAGAAACTTCTAAAGCAAAGCTTATCATGCTCCTTAAAATAGAAAAGAGCAGAATACCTTTGTGTATGAGAATCCAAACCCTCCATCTGTTATTCCTGCCTTTGCATCTTTGTCTAGTTTTTTGTTCTCCTTTAGCCAAAGTATTCCTGTTTGGAAAATTTACATATTAGAACACCAACAAGTTTTTATTTTGGGAGAGTGGAAATATCTTTATTCGCTAATACTCTTGTTCTTCAGCACCTCAAAACTGACATTGTGAATCCCATTTCTGCCGATAGGATAGGCTGGGTATGGTGTATTCCTCCATGACTAGCATTGCTGTCACTCTTTGATAGCAGGATAGGTGATTTAAGTGGATGATTCGGTGCTCTAACTTTTTGTTTCTGACAAACCCGGCAGAGGTGTTATTTGAGTGGCAACTGTCTGGGGACTTGAATGCACAACCTTCTTGATGGGAGTCATGTGGTCAACTGCTTCATCTATGCAGTCTGCTCTTTGTGAGCAACATCTTGATATTTCTCATTTTAACATGGCACACATTCACACAATTCACAATAAGTTATTGGATAACGGCACAACAGCCTTATCAAAGTTTAAATATTCACTATGTTGTATTTGAACTGACATTTAACAAATGTGAAATATTAATATAACTTTCCAGTTACATGCTTTATATTAAATTCATTGATATATTATTTCCAGATAGGTAGATTTAAATGCCCACCGCTCATTTTAAAGAATAATACATTGCATCGATCATAATTTTGAATCCATTTCACAAAACAACCATCCTTCATATTTTCTTTCATTACTGTATTTGACCTTAATTTAAAATAGAACATAGGAACAGGAGTAGGCAATTCAACTCCTCAAGCCTGTTCCACTATTTAATTAGATCTTGGCTGTATCATCTGTATCAGACCTCCATCGACCACCTTTGATCCACATGCCATGATAAAAGGAAGGACTTGCATTTATATAACACATTTCACAAACATCAGACACCCCAAAGCACTTTACAGTCAAATAAGTACATCTGAAGTGTGGGCACCATTAATGTAGGAAACATGGCAGCTAATTTGCACACATCAATGTGATAATGATGGCGATCAGCTTTTTGTAAAGTTGATTGAGGGATAGGTTTTGGTCTGGACAATATGGATTACAACTCTGCTCTTCTGTGGAATAGAGCCATGTGATCTTTTACATTTACCTGAGAGGGTGGATGGGGTTTCTGATAGAATACCACATCTGAAAGAGGACACTTCTGTCAGTGCAGTCAAGGAGTGTCAGTCTAGATTGTTGTGCACAAGTCTTTAAAGTCACAGCTTTTGGCTCAGGGGCAAGAGTACTACCAACAGAGGCACAGCTGACATCTTTACCAAACAAAAATCTATGGATGAGAAATTGCCTCAGCCAGAAGCTTTTAGAAGTAAAACCAGAAGTTGCTGGAAAAAACTGAGCAGGTCTATCAGCATCCGTGGAGAGAGAAACAGAGTTAACTTTATGACTCTTCTTTGGAACAGGAGTGCAGCAAGTTCAGAAGGAGACACGTTGAGGTGAACAGAGAAATTAAGACAGCTGATGGCTCGCCGAGAGTTCTCAATGAAAAGATCAAGAGCCGGTAAGAGGCCAGAGGGAGAGGTCCACGTAGGGGGAGAATACTGGGGGTAGATGAAAGGATCTGTTGAGCTAGGGGAGGACTGCTGCCCAAAGAAGTGAGCATGGAGATGAAGACGCTTGCAGGAGTGCAATTGAGGTTTTGCAACCATAAGGGCATAAGACAGAGGAGCAGAAGTAGGACATTCAGCCCAACGAGTCTGCTCTGCCATTTAATGAGATCATGGCTGATCTGATAATCCTCAATTCTACTTTCCTGCCTTTTCCCTGTAACCCTTGATTCCCTTACTGATTAAAAATCTGTCTATCTCAGCCTTGAATATACTTAACAATCTAGCCTCTACAGCCCTCTGAAGTAAAGAATTCCATACATTCATAACCCTCCAAGAGAAGAAATTCTTCCTTATCTCTGTTTTAAATGGATGACTCCTTACTCTGAGATGATGCCCTCTGGCCCTAGACTCTCCCACAAGGGGAAACAACCTCTCTGCATCTACCCTGTCAAGCCCCCTAAGAATCTTTTTCAAAGAATATGTTTCAATACGTTCACTTCTCATTCTTCCAAACTTCAATGAGTACAGGCTCAACCTACCCAACCCGTCCTCATAAGAAAATCCCTCCATACCCAGGATCAACCTAGTGAACCTTCTCTGGACTGCCTCGGATGCCAGTATATCCTTCCTTAGACAAGGGGACCAAAACTGTTCACAGTATTCTAGGTGTGGTCTAACTAGTGCCTTGTATAGTTTTAGCAAGACTTCCCTATTTTTATACTCTATTCCCTTTGAAATAAAGGCCAACTTTCCATTTGCCTTCCCTATTACCTGCTGAACCTGTATGCTAGCTTCTTGTGATGTACGAGGACCCCCAAATCCCTCTGTGCTATCGCTTTCTGCAGTCTTTCTCCATTTAAATATTATTCAGTTCCTCTATTCTTCCTGAAAAGCACATAATCTCACATTTTCTCACATTATTTCTGATTGCCATGTTTTTGGCCACTCACTTAATCTGTCTATATCCCTCTCTAGATTCTTAGTGTCACCTCACCACTTGTCTTCCCAACTATTTTTGTGTAATCCACAAACTTGACAATAGTACATTCACTTCCCTCATCCAAATCATTAATATATATTGTAAATAATTGTGGCCCCAGCACTGAGCCCTGTGGCACTCCACTGTTTACAGGTTGTCATCCTGAAAATGACCCTCTTTATCCCAACTCCCTGTGTTCTATTAGTTAGCCTAACTTCTACCCATGCTAATACACTACTCCAAACACTGTGGGCTGAATTTTGCTGTTGGTGAGCAGGGCGGGGCCCGCTCACAGACGTGCAAAATGACACGGGATGACGTTGGGGGGAATGCCCGACATCATCCAGCCCCATTTAAATCTTCAGGAAGGCGGGGGCACAGCAAAATCAGCTGTGCGCCCGCCGACCTGTTAATGGCCAATTGAGGCCAATGACAAGATAATTAAAAAAATTAAAGGACCTGCCCTAAAGGACCTTAAGGTTGGTGAGCAGGCGAGGAGCCCTGATGGGCTTCTGAAAAAACATGAAACCTCATCCACCAGCGGGATGAGGTTTCACGTAGGGTTTAAAAAACTCTAATAAACTTTTAGTAAAAATTATTAACATGTCCCATCTCATGAGGGGGACATGTTAAGGATTTTTTTATTTTTCTATTTTTAATAATTCAACAACTTTCAGCGGTCTCCCTGAGGCAGCAGTTAGCCTCGGGGAGATGTGCGCTTTTTCGTGCACATGCGTGAAAGAGCACACTTTCGCATTTGGGGCATTCCTCCCCCGCCTGCACAGGCGCAGTGCATAGCACTTCCCACCGGGCATCACTCCATGGGCTTTTATCTTATTAAGTAGTCTTATGTGTGGTACCTTATCAAATGCCTTTTGGAAATCCAAATATATTACATCTACTGGTTCCCCTTAATCTACCCTGCTTGTTACTTCCTCAAATAATTCTAAAAAAAATGTTAGGCATCATTTTCCCTTCATGAAGCCATGCTGACACAGCTTGATTATATTATGTATTTCTAAGTTGTCTGCTATTACATCCTTTATAATAGACTCTAACATTTTCCCTATGACAGATGTTAAGCTTCTAGCCAATAGTTACCTGTTTTTTTATCTCCCTCCCTTTTTGAATAATTAAAAATTGGCAGTTTTCCAGTCCTCTGGGACTTCTCCAGAATCTAAGGATTCTCAGAAGATTGCTACCAGTGTATCCACTATCTCTGTGGTTATTTCCTTTAATATCCTAGGGTGCAACCTATCAGGCCCAGGAGACTTATTGGCTTTTAGCCACATTAGCTTCCCTAGTGCTTTCTCTCCCATGATAGTTATTGTGTTTATTTCCTTCACACCTAGAGCTCCTTAATTATTTAGTAATTTTGGAATGTTATTACTGATTTCTACCATGAAGGCTGGTGCAAAGAATTTATTCAACTCCTCTGCCATTTCCTGGTTCCCCATTATTATTTTCCCAACCTCATTCTCTAAGGGGCATATGTTCACTTTGGCCTTTCTCTTCATTTTTATATATTTAAAGATGTTCTTAGTGCCTGTTTTATATTACTTGCTAGTTTACCCTCAAAGTTTATTTTATCGCTCTTTATATTTTTTGATCATCTTTTGTTGGCTTTTAAAACTTTCCCAACTCCCTGATTTACTGCTGTTCTTTGCCACATTGTATGTTTTTTCTTTTAATGTGATACTGTTCTTAACTTCCTTGGTTAACTGTGGTTGGTTTATCCGCTTCCTAGAATCCTTGTTCCTCACTGGGGTACATCTTTGTTGTGAGTCATGATCTATTTTCTTAAACGTTCTAGGGAGCAGAGTCAGAGGGCGGAGTTCCAGAGAGGTGAGTATAAAAACCTTACCTCGGGGATTCACAGCCTAGTTCCAGGGAGCAGAGTCGGAGGGCGGACCTCGGGTCTTAAAAAAATAATTAAAAGTAACATCACGGTAAATCTGTGATCTGATTGGCTGGTAGGGAATCTACACTGAATTTGAAACTAAAACATTGTTAAACTAATTAAACCAAATAAATTAATTACTTAATTAATATGTAGAGGGTATCTAGACCAGAATCAGAGGATTACTGTTCTTAGAATTTAGCATTTATAGTAGAAATCTAGCCCTAGGGAACGTATAGTTAATAAGGAGTCAATAAGCAGTTATTAGATTTAAATTAATTTATTAACTAGTTCTAGAAATGGCAGTTGCTGGGATGAAGTGCTTCACCTGTGGGATATGGGAAATCTGTGACGCTTCAAGTGTCCCGGACAACTACACCTGCAGGAAGTGCACCCAATTGCAACTCCTCAGAGACTACATGGATCGGTTGGAGCAGCAGTTGGATGCACTTAGGAGCATTCAGGTTGCGGAAAGCATCATTGACAGGAGTTTTGGAGATGTGGTCACACCCAAGGTACAGCCAAATAGATGGGTGACCACTAGAAGGGGCAGGCAGTCAGTGCAGAAATCCTCTGTGGCTGTCCCCCTCTCTAACAGGTATACCATTTTGCATACTGTTGGGGTGGATGGCCTATCAGGGGAAACAGCAGTAGCCAGAGCAGTGGCACCACGGCTGTCTCTGTTGTTCAGCAGGGGGAGTCAAAGCACAGAAGAGCAATTGTCATAGGGGACTCTATAGGCGTTTCTGTGGTCGTGAAAGAGACAACGGGATGGTATGTTGCTTCCCTGGTGCCAGGGTCCAGGATGTCTCTGATTGGGTACAGGACATTCTGAAGGAGGAGGGAGAACAGCCAGAGCTCGTGGTACACATTGGTACTAACGACATAGGCAGGAAGAGTGACGAGTTCCTGCAGCGGGAGTTCAGGGAGTTAGGCAGAAAGTTAAAAAACAGGGCCTCCAGGGTTGTAATCTCAGGATTACTTCTTGTGCCACGTGCCAATGAGGCTAGAAATAGGAAGTTAGTGCATCTAAAAACGTGGCTGAACAGATGGTGTAGGAGGGAGGGTATCTGATATCTGGATCATCTTCCGGGGCAGGTGGGACCTGTACAAGAAGGATGGGTTGCATCTAAACTGGAGGGGCACCTCCAGTTGGCTGCAAGATGTACTGGTGTTACTCAGGAGGGTTTAAACTAGTATGGCAAGGGGGTGAGAACCAGAGCAATAGGTCAGCAGGTGAAATAAATGACTGGGAACCAATGAATATGGCCAGTAGGACTAAGAGGAAGAGCAGACAGGGAGAAATTACTGAACACAGTGGGACTGGGGGTCTGAAATGCATTTCGTTCAATGCAAGAATTATAACAGGCAAGGCAGATGAGCTTAGAGCTTGGATTAGTACTTGGGACTATGATGTTATTGCTATTACAGAGACTTGGTTGAAGGATGGACAGGATTGGCAGATAAACCTTCCAGGATTTAGATGTTTCATGCAGCATAGAGAGGGATGTAGAAGAGGTGAGGGAGTTGCACTGCTGGTTAAGGGGAATATCACAGCTGTACGACAGGAGGACACCTCGGTGGGCTCATGCAGCGAGGCCATACAGGTAGAGCTCTGGAATAGGAAGGTGCAGTCACAATGTTGGGGTTTACTATAGGCCTCCCAATTGCCGGCGGGAGATTGAGGAACAGTTATGTGGGCAGATTTTGGAAAGATGTAAAAGCAATAGGGTTGTTGTGGTGGGTGATTTAAACTTTCCCTATATTGAATGGGAATCACTTAGTGCTAGGGGTTTAGATGGTGCAGAATTTGTAAGGTGCATCCAGGAGGGCTTATGTAGATAGTCCAACTAGGGAAGGGGCAATACTGGACCTGGTATTAGGGAATGAACCCGGCCAGGTGGTCGAAGTTTCAGCAGGGAAGCGTTTCGGGAAAAGTGACCATACTTCTGTAAGTTTCAAGGTACTGGTGGATAAGGATAACAGGAGTCCTCGGGTTAAGGTGCTTAATTGGGGGAAGGCTAATTGTAACAATATTAGGCAGGAACTGAGGAATCTAGACTGGAGGTGGATGTTTGAAGGCAAATCATCAACTGACATGCGAGGGGCTTTCAAACATCAGTTGATAAGAATTCAGGACCGACATGTTCCTGCTAGGATGAAGGATAAGCATGGCAAGTTTCAGGAACCTTGGATAACAAAGGATATTGTGAGATTAGTCAAAAAGAAAAGGGAAACATTCATAAGGGCTAGAAGGCTGGGAACAGATGAAGCCCATGGAGAATATAAAGAAAGTAGAAAGAAACTTAAGCAAGGAGTCAGGAGGGCTAAAAGGAGTCATAAAAAGTCACTGGCAACAAGGATTAAAGAAAGTCCCAAGGCCTTTATACATATGTAAAAAGCAAGAGGGTAGCCAGGGAAAGGGTAGGCCCACTCAGGGACAGAGGTGGGAACCTGTGTGTGGACCCAGAATAAATGAGAGAGATACTAAATGAATACTTCTCATCAGTATTCACCAAAGAGAAGGACTTAGCGGTCGATTTTTCTAGGGAAGAGCGTGTAGATAGCCTGGATCATGTTGAGATCAAAAAAGAGGAGGTGTTAGGCGTCTTGAAGAATATTAAAGTGGATAAGTCCCCAGGGCCAGATGGGATCTACCCCAGAGTACTGAGGGAGGCAAGGGAGGAGATTGCTGGGACCTTGACAGAAATCTTTGTATCCTCACTGGCTACGGGTGAGGTCCCAGAGGACTGGAGAGTGGGCAATGTTGTTCCATTATTTAAGAAGGGTAACAGGGATAATCCAGGAAATAACAGGCCGGTCAGCAGTAGGGAAATTATTGGAGAAGATTCTTCGTGGCAGGATTTACTACCATTTGGAAGCAAATGGATGTATTAGTGAGAGGCAGCATGGTTTTATGAAGGGAAGGTCGTGTCTCACTAACTTGATCGAGTTTTTCGAAGAAGTGACAAAGATGATCAATGATGGAAGGGCAGTGGATGTTACATACATGGATTTCATTAAGGCCTTTGACAAGGTCCCTCATGGCAGACTGGTAGAGAAGGTAAAGTCTCACGGGATCAGAGGTGAGCTGGCAAGATGGATACGGAATTGGCTTGGTCGTAGAATACAGAGGGTAGCAGTGGAAGCTTTTCTGAATGGAGAGCTGTGACTAGTGGAATACTGCAGGGATCAGTGCTAGGACCTTTGCTGTTTGTAGTATACATAAATGATTTGGAGGAAAATGTAACTGGTCTAATTAGTAAGTTTGCAGACGACACTAAGGTTGGAGAAGTTGCAGATAGTGAAGAGAATTGTCAAAGGATACAATGGGATATAGGTCGGTTGGAGACTTGGGCGGAGAAATGGCAGATGGAGTTTAATCCGGACACATGCGAGGTAATACATTTTGGAAGATTTAATACAGGCAGGAATTATACAGTAAATGGCAGAACCCTTAAGTGCTTTGACGGGCAGAGGGATCTGGGTGTACAGGTCCACAGGTGACTGAAAGTGGCAACGCAGGTGGATAAGGTAGTCAGGAAGGCATATGGCATGCTTGCCTTCATTGGCAGGGGTATTGAGTATAAAAGCTGGGAAGTCACGCTGCAGCTATATAGAACCTTGGTTAAGCCACACTTGGAATATTGTGTGCAATTCTGGTCGCCACATTACCAGAGGATATGGAGGCGTTGGAGAGGGTGCAGAAGAGGTTTACCAGGATGCTGCCTGGTCTGGAGGTTATTAGCTATGAGGAGAGGTTGGAGAAATTCGGATTGTTCTCACTAGAGCGACAAAGATTGAGGGGCAACTTGATAGAAGTTTACAAAATTATGACTGGCACGGACAAAGTAGATAGTCAGAAGCTTTTTCCCAGGGTGGAAGAATCAATTACTAGGGGACATAAAATTAAGGTGAGAGGAGAAAACTATAGAAGAGATGTGCGGGGCAAGTTTTTTACGCAGAGGGTAGTGAGTGTCTGGAATTCGCAGCCAGAGGAGGCGGTGGAAGCAGGTACGATAGTGGTGTTTAAGAGGCAGCTTGACAAATACATGATAGGATGGGAATAGAGGGATACGGACCCCGGAAGTGCAAAATGTTTTAGTTGACGGGCAATATGATCGGCGCAATCTTCGAGGGCTGAAGGGCCTGTTCCTGTGCTGTACTTTTCTTTGTGCTTTGTTCTTTGCCTGCCATTGCACATCATTATTCGTCCTTTCTGCTAAACTTCTTTCCCTGTCTATCCATCCAACTCTGCCCTTATTCCTTGGTAATTACCCTTATCTAAGTTTAGCACAATTGTTTCCAAACCTAACTTTCTCACTCTCAAACTGAATGCTAAAATCTACCTTGTTATGGTCACTGTTTCCTAGGGGATCTTTTACTCTGAGATCATTTATTAAACCTGCCTCATTACAAATTGCCAGATCCAAAATAGCCTGATCCCTGGTTGCATCCACAACATATTGTTCTAAGAAACTGCCCTGAATACACCCTATGAATTCTTGCTTGTAGCTATCTCTGCCAATTTAATTTTCCCAACCTACATGAAGATTAAAGTCACCCATGATTAATGTACTGCCTTTTTTACATGCCTGCAATATCTCCTGATTTATTTTCTGTCCTACAGTATAGGTACTACTGGGGGCCCTATAGGCTACTCCCACCAGTATCTTCTTCCCACTGTTATTTCTTACCTCTATATGGATTCGACATCTTCTGATCCAAGATCATTTCTTGCTATTATACTTATTCCATGTCATACTAACAAAGCTACCCCACCACCCTTTCCTTCCTGCCTGCCCTTTCGAGAATTCACATACCCCTGAATATTTAGTCCCCAGCTTTGATCTCCTTGACACCATATCTCAATAATGGCTATAAGATCGTACCCATTAACCTCTATTTGTGCCATTAATTCATTTATTTTGTTCCGAATACTATGTGCATTTAAGAGCCATTAATTTTGCCTTTTTAACATTTTTTCCTCCTTAGACCCTATTTATTGCTTTTTTTATTATGTTTGTACACTCTGTCCTTTCTTGTCACACTCTGGGTATCATTACCTAAATAGCTGCCCTGCAAGGCTGCCATATCATTTTGCTTTGTAAGCCTACGTATTCCTTTTCCAGAACCTCCCCCAATCCCACCCCCACCACAGCACACCCCCCAGCCCTCTCTGCAGCCCTAGTTATTCAATTCACCAGGACACTGGTCCCAGCATGGTTCAAGTGAAGCCCGTCCCACCGGACAGCTCCCTTCTACTCCAGTACTGGTGCCAGTGCCCCATGAACTGAAACCCATTCCTCCCACACAAATCTTTGAGCCATGTATTTAACTCCTTGACTTTATTTACCCTATAGCAATTTGGCCATGGCTCAGGTAACAATCCCAAGATCATTACCTTGGAGGTTCTGCTTTTTAATTTAGTTACTAACTATTTAAATTCTTACAGCAGAACCTCCTTTCTAGTCTTATAAACGTCATTGGTACCAACATGGACGACGACAACTGGATCCCTCCCCACCCACTCCAAGTTCCTCTCCAACCCTGAGGAGATGCCCTTAACACTGGCATTGGGCTGGCAACACAGCCTTCGGGACTCACGTTCACGGCTGCAGAGAACAGTATCTACACCCCTAATTATACCGCCCCCTACTGCTACTACGTTCCTATTTCCTCCCCCCACTTGAGTACCATGGTGCTGTGGTCAGTTCACTCATCCTCCCTGCAGTCCCCTCTCTCGTCCATACAGCTTGCAAGAACCTCATAACTATTGGACAATTGCAGGCTCCTTGAACTCTACCCCCTGGGTCCCCATACCTGCCTCAACTGCAGTCACACCCTCCTGTCCCTGATCACAGACCAAATTTGCATTACTTAATCTGAGGGGTGTGACCGCCTCCCGGAGCAAAGTGTCCAGGTAATTCCCACCCACCTCCCACCAACAACACCACCCCCCCACCACCCCCCCCCCCGCCCCCCCACCCACCCCGATGAAGCGAAATGTCTGCAGCTCACACTCCAGCTCCTTAACTCAGATCCAAAGTTCTTCGAGCTGCAAACACTTACTACAGATGTGTTCACTCTGGGTCACCATTTCCATGTGTCCCCTACATCATCAGCCACTTCCTGTAAAGAACTTGTATTGTTCAGCTAGCAGAAGGGCACAAGTGAGGCTGACCTCAGGTACATCGGAAGGCTGTCATCCTACACCTTAAACAGCCCAACCAGCTGATTCCTAATTTGGAGATTCTGCAAACTCCAGTCTTGGGCCCTGCGCTAGCATATATTACAGTAACACAGGCCGTTAAGGTAATATTTTGGAACTTTGCAAAGTCTCTAGAAGTATTCTGCAGTGTTGTTAGAGGTATTTTGGTGAGTGCCTGGATTTGCCAGAGAGTTTTGGTGTATCCTCACAGTGGGTACCAGAGGAATAGGTAATATGCCCATGCATAGGCTGCAACAGATATTGGGGCAACAATTGTAGTACAACTAGGTAAGTTTCACGGGTTTGGAAGGTGCTGTCAAAGAAGCCTTGGCAAATTGCTGCAGTGAATTTTGTAGGTGGTACCTACTTTCGTCAAGGTGCACCAAAGGTGAAGAGCGTAGATTCTTAAGGTAGGTGGGGTGAAAGTCTGTTTTGTCCTGAAGAGAGTGAAACATTTTGAGTTGGAACTTGTTGGAGATGCACTCATCTAGGCAAGTGGAAAATATTTCATGGCAGTCCTAACTTCTGCCTCATAGGCAGTGGAGAGGCTTTGGGGAATCAGGAGGTGAGTTACTTGTCCTGGAATTCCCAACCTCTAATCCGCTCTTGCAGCTACAGTATTCATATGGAACAGAGTGAAGGGTCAAAAGAAGGGAGGGCGAGAGCATGGTGGACCAGAGCAGCATAAAATGAGAGGCCAAGAACACAATGGTATAAAAAAAGAGGCTGAGAGCAAAGCAGCAAAAGCTGGGAGTGGAGCAGGAAAGAAAAGAGATGCTGAGATCAGAGTGCAGCCGTGGAAAAGGAGAAGATAGGAGCACAGTGGAGCACCTTAAAAGAGAACTCTGGAGCAGAGCAGTGTGAAAGGAGCATCCAGGAGTAGAGTGGATACACTGCTACCCGTGTTTGGACTGTGAGACTGAGCTGAATGGGGGAGAATATAATAGATAAAGAGCCCTGTGGGTTTACTATACTGGTTAACTTTTAATTTAATTTAAATTAATCAACTAAAAAGAAAGACTAGATCAATTAATTAGCATAAGGCTGAAATCCAATTTGATATTTTATCATATAATTATAATCAATGTTCAATTAGCTAATCAGATCTAGGCGATAAAGTTAAAATAAAATTGCAAGGGATAGTAAAACTAGAGGATTCTGAATTCTTCGGTAAATTAACTTCTAAGGTGTATAGATAATAAGATTTAAGTTAAAACATTTAAGTTAATTCCCTATAACATAATGTGATGTCAGCACAAGGGAAGTAGCTGACTGCTGTGTAGCTGGTGAGTATTTAAGTCTTAAGTTTATTTCTATTAAGCCAGTTAATACTCTAATAAATAGAGGTGTGGCAGGTCAACTCAATCCCAGGTAGTGCACAAACTATTCTGTGTATAAAGCACTGCATGACTGATTAACAAGGGCAGAGTGGGACTTCTGCCCCTCATTGAGGTTGAAGTTCCAAACTCTGGAGCTCCTGGCAGCTCTATCAGTTCTGGCAGCATGTGGAAAGCATCAGTAGCCACTGCCAAGGCCTTGGATCCCTGGAGCAGGTAGGTCCAGAGTCTTAGACTGGGAGGGTTTGGCTTGGGTAGGGAGAGGGCAGTTGGGGGAGAAGGAGGTGGGTTTAAGGGAGGGAGGGGATAGAAAGGAAGGGGGTTTCAAACTAAGGCAGGCTGCCCCGCAATCAGCAAAGGACAGCTTCTGAAGAGAGACCCTTCCTTCCTTTCCGCCCTTTAAAAATCAGGCTTCGCACTCCCACCCTGCTGCCCACACCAAAAGTTTTCTGACATGGGGGGCATATTATCAGCATCAATTGGCTTGATAACAAGCCTAATTGATCCTTAATTGTTCATTTAAATATGGTGGACCGGCTGCCGATTCTGCTGCCCACCCATCCCACGTTATGGGGTGAGCATGGGGATGGGCGGGAAGGCAGCAGGATGGGCGGAAGGCAGGGGGATGGGCGGGAAGGCAGGGGGATGGGCGGGAAGGCAGGGGAATGGGCGGGAAGGCAGCGGGATGGGCGGGAAGGCAGCGGAGTGGGCAGGAAGGCATGGGGATGGGCAGGAAGGCAGCAGGATGGGCAGGAAGGCAGGGGGATGGGCGGGAAAGCAGCGGGAAGGCAGCGGGATGGGCAGAAAGGCAGCAGGATGGGCGGGAAGGCAGCAGGATGGGCGGGAAGGCAGCAGGATGGGCAGGAAGGCAGGGGGATGGGTGGGAAGGCAGCAGGATGGGCAGGAAGGCAGGGGGATGGGTGGGAAGGCAGCAGGATGGGCGGGAAGGCAGGGGGATGGGCAGGAAGGCAGGGGGATGGGCGGGAAGGCAGCAGGATGGGCAGGAAGGCATCAGATGGGCGGGAAGGCAGCGGGATGGGCAGGAAGGCAGCAGGATGGGCGGGAAGGCAGCAGGATGGGCGGGAAGGCAGTGGGATGGGCGGGAAGGCAGCGGGATGGGCGGGAAGGCAGCAGGATGGGCGGGAAGGCAGCGGGATGGGCGGGAAGGCAGCGGGATGGATGGGAAGGCAGTGAGATGGACGGGAAGGCAGCGAGATGGGCGGGAAGGCAGCGAGTTGGGCGGGAAGGCAGGGGGATGGGCGGGAAGGCAGCGGGATGGGCGGGAAGGCAGCGGGATGGGCGGGAAGGCAGGGGCATGGGCGGGAAGGCAGCAGGATGGGCGGGAAGGCAGCAGGATGGGTGGGAAGGCAGGGGGATGGGCGGGAAGGCGGCGGGATGGGCGGGAAGGCAGCAGGATTGGCGGGAAGGCAGCAGGATGGGCGGGAAGGCAGCGGGATGGGCTCCCGCCCCATTTTACTTGCCCCCCCACCCCGCCAGCAGGAAACCTGCCCACCAAGGGCACATGAAATTCAGCTCAAGATGTTTCTCATGCCCTGACAACCACATGTGAAAGAAATGTCATCAATTGGAGCAGCTCAAGCTCCAGGTTTCGGACAGTGAGCAACAGCTGGAGTCACTGCAGTACATCCTCGAGGCTGAAAGTTTTGTAAATAGCACATTTACAGATGCAATCAAGCTGAAGCTTAAGGGTGCACAAACTGAGAGTTAATGGGTGACTGACAGGCAGCCAAGGAGGACCAGGCAGGTAGTCTAGAGGTCCCTTGAGTGCATCTCACTCTCCAACTAGTATTCTGTGCCGAATACTGGGGAGGGTAATTGTTCTTCTGGAGAGTGCACTCTGAGGGGTGAGTGTGAACAGCCAGCACTCATGCTCCTTATCAGTGCCAAGGACATAGGTGGATAATGGGATGAGGTCCTGTAGGTAGATTTAAGGGAGCTAGGAAAGAAACTAGCAAGCAGGACCTCAAAGGTCATAATCTCCAGATTACTCCCAGTACTATGTGTCAGTGGATTTAGAAATAGGAGGATAGAGCAGATGAATGCATGGCTGGATAGATGGTGGAGGAGTGAGGGCTTCAGATTCTTAGGAGATTGGAATGAATTCTGGGGAAGGTGTGGCCTGCACAGGCTGGATGGTTTGCCACTAAGCAGTGCCAGGACCAATGTCCACGTGGGGCAGTTTGCTTTGGGGAGGTTTTAAAGAAACTTGGCAGTGAGGATGGGAGTCTGGATATAGCATTAGAGAGGAAAAGTACAATGCACGTGCATTGGGAGAGATAGATAGCATTAGAGTAAGAAATAGTAAAGTAGTTGGTGAGGTCAGAGCAAGATGGAATGCAATAAGACCTAAATTCTGTGCACTATACATTTGTGAACGTGCAGAATATGGTGCGTGTTGGTGCAGGTTGAATGTAAGAATATGAGGTCAAGATGATAATGGAGACCTGGCTAAAGAAAGGGCAGAACTGGTTTTGAATATTCCTGGATACAAGGTGCTCAGGAAAGATAGAGAATGAAAGAAAGGAGGGGGATTGACAATATTGATTAAGAAGAAAAATACAGTACTGGAGAGAGAGGATGTCCTACAGAGGTAAAGGACAGAATCTATTTGATTAGAGCTAAGAAACAATACTGGGTGTATTTTATAAGCTGCTAACTAGTGGGAAAGATATAGGGGAACACATTTACAGGGTAGTTACACAGTGACAAAACACAAGAACACAAGAATTAGAAGAAGGAGCAGCCATTCATCCCCTCGAGCCTGCTCTGCCATTCGATAAGATTGTGACTGATCTGATTGTGATATCAACTCCACATCCCTGTCTGCCCCCATACTCTCGACTCCTTTGTTGATCAAAAATCTATCTTACTCAGCCTTGAATATGTTCAATGACCCAGCCTCCACTACTTCCTGGGGAAGAGAATCCCACAGATTAATGACTGTCTGAGAGAAAAAGAAATCTCCTTATCTCATTCTTAAATAGGAGATCCTAATTTTTAAACTGTACCCCTTAGTTCTATAAGCCTCCAAAAGGGAAAACATCATGTAGCATTCACCCTATTAAGTCCCCTCAGAATCTTATATGCCTCAAGAAGATGAGCTCTCGTTCTTCTAAACTCCAATGGCATAAGCCCAAAAGATAATCCCTTCATCCCAGGAGTTAGTTGAGTGAACCTTCTCTGAACTGTTCCTAATGTAATTTTATCTTTTCTTAAGTAAGGAGACCAAAGCTGTACACAGTGCTCCAGATGGGATCTAAGGCCCTGTAAAGCTGCAGCACCACTTCCCTACTTTTATGCTCAATTCCCCTTGCTTATCACCACAGCAAAGGCTGAGCAAGCCACTCAGTTCAAGGGCAATTAGGGATGGGGAACACATGCTGGCCTTACCAGTGATGCCCAGATCCCATGAAAGAAAAAAGGAAAAACAAGGCAAATGGAGGAGCAGAGAGGCCTGGGTTATTCTTCATATATATGCAATGTGCAAACATTGTTGTAGTTGGCAGAGCAGATTGAGAAATTGGTTCATAAAGCACTGGGGATCCTATAAATAGAGGCATATATCTCAAAAGCAAATAATAAAGGTGAGCCTTTATTAAATTCTGGTTAGCTATCAACAGGGGGATAGGTTTCAATTCTGGGCACCATACTTTCAGAAGAATGTGAAGGTGTTAGGAAGGGTGCAGAAGAGATTTAGGAGAATGATTCCCTCGATGATGGACAGTTACATGGATGGATTGGAGAATGGAGCTCTTATTGTTAGAGAAGAAAAGGTGAGAGATTTGATAGAGGTGTTAAAAGCCATGACAAATCTGGATTGCATAGATAGGGAGAAATTGTTCATATTGGGTGAAGGGTTGGAAACCAGAGGACACTGATTTAAGTTGAATGGCAAAAGAACCAAAGGTGACATGAGGTTTTTTTTTGTAGCGCATGGTTATGATCTGGAACGCGCTGCCTGAGAGTGTGATGGAGGCAAACTGATTTATGACCTTTAGAAGGGAATTGGAGAATTGCCTGAAGAGAAAAAAAAATGCAGGGCTATGGGAAAAAGGCAATGGGGTGGGACTGTCTGAGCTGCTCTCGCAGAGAGCTGGCATGAACACGATGGGCCAAATGGCTTCCTTCTGTGCTGAAATAATTCTATGATTCTAACTTGATACTGTCTCTTACCTCATTTTCTGACCATAAAAGCTTAACTACACAAGTTGAATTTTTCACACTGCTTGCAGTGTTACTGATTATGATGATGGTGTTGATTCAAAGCACTGTAGCTCACTCACTACATTCCAATTAGATTCAAATGCAAATGAACTTGAAGTAAACAGTGTAATTATACCCTCCATGAATGATGATCCCATTTTTGGTGCTACGTACATAATGCACAAATAGTAAACTAGCACTCTGCTTAATATAGCATGAGATCTATCATGTTCACGCCCATTTATCAAACTGAATGGTCAAAGCAGGAGCAGCATTTTGCTTTCACTTGCCAGACAGGGTGCAAATATCTACTTAATGATGAGTGTAAGAGGATGTGTCAGAGCCACAGTATTGCAGAAAGTCTGCATCATGAACGACTGACACCTTACTACCTGCCAGTACAAGTAAAAGGCAGTCCAATTGCACTATGATTCATAGTCAGCCCTGTTAGTGACAGTGAAACGCTTGCTCCAAAAACAAATGAGCACAATTAATTTGCTCTTCCATCGTGTGAACACATAAGACAGGCAATCACATTAGCACACAGGCCTCGGTAATATAACTATTTATGGGGCGTTGCTGCCCTCTACTGCAGAAGATCTTTGTGATTTGCTGACTGCAATATTGATAGCATGCACAGGCACCAAGGGCAATAACTATAAGACTGCTTTTTTTGCTCCCCAATGACTGCCTTTTAAAGATTGTGCTATATAAAGAAGTGTTGGAAATAAATATGATGCGGCACGGTTTCTCCAAGTGCAATCTTGGCAAACCCTGAAAAACACTAAGCAAGCTGTCAGTCAGAAAGACTGGATGAAATGTGCTGGGCTGGAACTTCAGTATGTCAGGGTGAAAAATGTAATAGCCATGGCTCAGCCACTTGCACTCTCACCTCTGGGCCAGAAGGTTGTGGGCTTGTGTTCCACTCCAGAGACCTGATTACAAAATCTAAGCTGACACTCCAGTGCTGTATTTGATGTGCTGCTAGAGGATGTTAAGCCAAGATGTCTGGCCCCTCAGGTGGATGTAAAGATCTTATGGCATTATTTTAAAGAAGAGGAGGGACTTTCTCCCTGGTTTCCTGACTAATATTTATCTCTCAATCAGCACATTATGGAACCTTGCTGTGCGCAAATTGGCTGCGACATTTTGTAACACTTACAACAGTGACTATATTTCAAATAACAATTCATTGCTTGTAAGATTGCTTATAAGCAATGTGGTTGACTCTTAAATGCCCTCTGAACAAGGGCAATTAGGGATGGGCAATAAATGCTGGCCTAGCTAGCGAAGCCCACATCCCATGAATGAATAAAAATAAAATGCTTTAAGCTAGCCTGTGGTAATAAAAGACAATGCATAAATGCTAGTTCTTTTTTAAAAAACATTGAATAATTGCAAAAAGTGCCTTCTGATCAGATCAAAATTTTATAATTAAAGGCTTCTATTATAGTATGATTGGATCAAAATTATGTTTGAAATAGAATACATTCATCAAAAGTCAAGCGTAACTTAAAATATATGTAAATGTGTGATGTCCAAAATAAAATTGATTAATTCAAAGGTTATAACAGAAACATTCTTAATCAGTATGATTAGTGAATGCACAACACAAGTTCAGGTTTTCACTAAAGAGCAATGTCTCTACAAAGTCTCTCAAGGCTCCAATGAGGTGTCAATGAGGGCGCTGACACTCCTGGTGCAAAGGTACCGGGGTTAGAGCTCATGAAACTATCGTCCATAGGAAGAGCAGGCAGATCATGACATCAACCGTGCTGAATGGGAGGGACTGTTCCCATTTTGGACCTTTACTGTCAAGCCCACACTCTCTCTTAATCTCCCACCACTGAAGATGTATTCAGTGACTTGAAGGACAAGCTGGCTAATGTTATAGAAAGGAATAGTTAGCTACCTACAATCAGTGACTGGATTACTTCTTCAGCATGAGAGAGTCTACCTAACTTCCCTTGAAATTTAACAACATTGCCATTGTTGAATTCCACCCTATCAACATCCTGGGAGTCACCATTAAAATGAAACTTAACTGGACCAGCCATATAAATACTCCGGCTATGAGAGCAGCTCAAAGGCTGGGAATTCTGTGGTGAATAACTCATCTCCTGGCTCCCCAAACCCTCTCCACCATCTTCAAGGCACAAGTCAGAAGTGTGATTTTTTTAAAAGTTCATTCACGGGATGTCGGTTCCATTGGCCAGGCCAGCCTTTATTGCCCATCCCCAGTTGCCCTTGAGAAGGTGGTGGTGAGCTGCCTTCTTGAACCGCTGCAGTCCATGTGGTGTAAGTACACCCACAGGCCTGCACAGTGCTGATGGATTATACTCTACTTGCCTGGATGAGTGAAGCTCCAACAACATTCAAGAAGCTCGACACCATCCAGGACAAAGCAGTCCACTTGTTCAGCACCCCATCCGTCACCTTCAACATGCACTCCCTCCACAAACCAACCCACCCCACGTTTGCAGTGTGTACCATCTCACAGCCAGACAATTCACAGCAGCAACTCAATAACACTTCTTCAAAGGCACCTTTTAAGCCCTTAATCTTTACCATCTAATGCAGGACGTGCATGGGCACTCCACCACTTGCAAGTTCCCCTTCAAATCTCACAGCATCTTGAGTTAGCAGTGTATCAATGTTCCCTCTTTGTTGTTGAGTCAAAATCTTGGAGCTTCTTTCCTAACAGCACTGTGGGTATAACAACACCTCATGGAATGCAGCACTGCAAGAAGGCAGCTCACCACCACCTTCTCAGGGGCAATTAGGGATGGGCAATAAATGCTGGCCTTGCAAGGGAAGCTCACATCCCATGAATGAAGAAAGAATAAGTTTAACTTCTAAGTAAGGACTTCAACCGTATTTAAAATTGTCTTCAAAATCAGTCTGTGGTCAATAAAACACTGTGCCATAAAACAATAAAACTGCATATAACAGGTAAAATCAAGTAAATAATTGATGAAGAGATGCATTTCTGACAGAAAAGATTTGGAAAATATAAGACGTGTTAGGTTAGGCAGAAAATGTAAAGGCAAAGTTTAAAAAATTAATCAAGAGAAATAAGAATATGCTATATGGCCAATCGAGCGTGCTCTGCCATTCAACAAATTCAGGTCTGATCTTCTACCTCAATTCCATTTTCTCAGCTTATCTCCACATCCACTGATTCCTGTCGGGCTGAATTTTACAGCTGGGTGTGTTTTTGGTGGGGTTGGGGAAGCGGGGGCACATAAAATACGAGGGGTGGCGAGCACCCCCTCCCCCTTCCCACCCACCCCCTAGGTGCCCCCCATAAAATGGTAGATGGGCGTGCGGTGAAATCGGCAGCCCGCTCACCATTTTTAAATAAATAATCAATGGTGAACCGAGCTTATTAACAATCCAGTTGACTCATCTAATACTCTGCCTACACCACAAAATGGCGTGAGCAGGTGGGTGGGAGTGGGCAAACTATTTTTTGAAAACATTTGGTAAAGGCAAAAAGGAAAGGGGAGCACATCATTTGGGGAGAGACCTTCGCATGATGGGGGCACCTCCCACCTCCCCTTTGACGTCCAAAGCGGGCCCTCCCAACCCTAGGAGCTCCCTCCTCCCTAGACTGCCAAACCCTTTCTGTCCAATACTCCCGACTTACCTGAGTCTGGCCCCATTGCTGCTTTCTCTGTGGCCCTGACTGCAGTCCTAGCAGTGCCCAACAGATTGGCCAACAGCTCTCGAGGGCAGGACATACTCCGGTTGAAGTGGGGCAAGTCCCACTCATGGCCTGTTTAGCCTGCAGACAGCGTGTGAGCAGGTCAGGGGCAGGCTTCTTTTCAGTACATCATCTGCCTGCCAACTCTTGCAAGGGGGCAGGGCGGGAGGTGAAGGCAAGCAGTTCACCCCAGCCCCTTCCGTCAAATACAGCTGTTCATGTCCAGAGGTCCACCACTGATAGACTTGAATGTACTCAATGCCTGAGTATTCACAGCTCCCTGGGAAGGAAAATTCCAAAGATTCATAACCCTAATTAATTGTAATTGGGATGGCTGATTATTTTTTATTTCTCAAATAAAATTGCTTCAAAAGTGTGTTCCTTTTCTGTTGAAGGGCCAGTATGAAAGTTAATTTCAGCATCACAGTTCTTGAGCTAGCAACTTGCAAAACTATTTTACCCGGGGTAATTCCATGAAGTGTCAGGGACACAGGCTGGGATTTTGCACACCCGCTGGCATGAGCGGACAATATGGCGACATCGTGAAGCCAGTTTGCTGTTGTCCATCAGCTCATCGATGGTGGGCCGCATTCCCCACCGTCGGATGTCAGAAACCTCACTGTAATGCATTTGCATTTCACTATAAGGCCAGCTTGCCAGACTCATTACCCGCCACCCGCTGGATCGTCTGCCCATGTCAGTGGGAAAGCATGCCAATGTGTTTCACAACAGCATGTATAAGGTGTGCACCTGGTGTGCTGCACTTTGTTCAGGGCAGCCTGCCTTGCTTGGGTCAGCACTCACAGTCATCAGCGCCAGGCTTCACAGGCAGCGCCGCATCACTTTTAGGGGGGCTCACAGCAGGTCTCTACCTACCAGATCAGCCAAATTTGGGTGGCTTTTCAATGGCTGCAGGGCTAGGGCTTGCTTGGGGAAGGGGGAGAAGTGGCCTCAGGCAAGGGAAGAGGCTGCAGGACGATAGCTGTGCTGAGGAAGGGGGGTACCCCAGGGTGTGGGTAGGGGCACATGTTGATATGTACTCATTGTTGACCTCAAGATGGCGAAAGCTGAGGAGGCAGTCTGCAGAGGAGATGAGACCAGATGGACATGGCGGTCTATGTGTGTGAGAATCGGCGGTGATGTCCCTTGAGCTGGCAGTGAATGAGATGCTAGTGCATAAGCGATGGGCTTGAGTGTGTGAGTTTAGAGTGATGAGATGGTTGCCGTGCCCTGACTGCACAGATGAGATCATTCATCCTCTATCTGCATTGGATGGCCAACGTCTTCTGTGCCGCATTGGCTCTGACCACCACTGCAATCGTCTACCAAGCTGGGGTAGTAAAGACGCTGCCCCTCCTGTGGTCAGAGCAGGGCTAGAGGACATCACAACGGGCCACCACGGCTTCCAAAAAGATGCTTGAGGGCAGCCTTCTTCTTGCCTTTCGGGGCCATGGGCTGAATCTGACCTATGTCTGGTGGGCTGGGCAGGAGCGGGCAGGGGTGGGCACGGAACGCTCAGCGCTATCTGTGCGGGTGGGGAGAGGAGGGAAAGTCTTGGCCCATGCTCTTTCGAGCATTGAACTGCCTCAGGGAGATTCAGTAGATAATAAGTTTTTTAAATAGTAAAGTAAAAAATTATTTAAACATGTCCCCTCATGTGACAGTATTACACGAGCTGGGACATGTTTGTGAAGTCAAGAAAATATATTTATTTATGTTATACAGGTTTCAGGAAACCTCATCCTGCCCATGGATAAGGTTTCCTGAAAGACACAAAGGCCGCTTGGGCTCTTCGCCTGCCCGCCAACATTAACGTTGGACGAGCAGTGTTGTTCACAACTTTAACTGCTTTTTTAACGGCCTTAATAGGCCCTTTGAAAGCTCGGCGAGCGCGCAGCCGCCTTCGCCACACACCCGACGAGCGAAATATTGAAATGACACGCAAGCCCACCGAGGTGGCAGCACGGCAGGTGAATCAGAGCCCGCCCGCCATCGAAACGGCGTGAAGACCCGCCATCACGGCTGGCGGCTAAAGTGACATTTTCCCGTCGGCTACTGCACTTACTGCAAATCTGGGATGATTCCGCCCCTTGTCCTTCCAGGTGGGAGAGGTCACAGATTAAGGTGCTGTCAAAGGAGCCTTGATGAATTTCTGCAGTGCAAATAAACTGGAAGAATTTCCATATAGCTCATAAAATAAGGCAGAAATTCAATTCTCAGTGTACCAATGAAGCTCTCTTTCAACACTCATGTACATGACAGATTATGTGAATTTATTAAAACGTCAATTATATTGGAAGCATATAAATGATGGAGCCCCTTCTGAAGGAACATAATAGTTAATCCTAAAGCCATTATTTATAATTGCATGTTTTACGAAGTTAATGGCTTATACACTTTGAGGACCGATTAAAGCTCCAGTGAACTAAAGTGTGAAAGAGTGACTTAAAAATCTTTCCTTTTAGTTAACTTCAGTAGCAATGAGGCTCACCAAAAGAATTATGCAGCTGTTTTACTGCCAGACAGTGCTAATCAGGATATTCTTGACAGTATTAATTTGCAGATATTAAAGTAATGTAAAATTTAGTGGACTGTGAAAATTCTGCAGCAACTGAATGTGTTTTATGTCACATTTTAAACACTGGAAGATTTAGGTATATTGGAAATCTGCTTGGAAAAAATTGACAAGGGGAGGATTCTGCCATTATAGCCTTTTTATTGCCATGCAGACATTATCATTACACCTCAATTCAAGAATTTTGCATAATGAAAATATATGAGGTAAACTATTAAGTAAAATTATTGCATTAAATGAAACACATGCGTAGAGCAATAGATCCGCTGCAACACTTCACACCCTAAGTTGGAATGTAACAAGTAAATTCTATACATGTTAAATGTGGAAACTAAAATCAATCAGAAGATACAAGTGTATCTGAGTTTTGGAAAGGTTTTGATGATTAAAGAGACAAGTAAGTGAAGTAAGTTTTTAACCAGTTCCTGGGAAATTGAATGCTGAAAATCAAGGCAGATTTATTGTTTTGACCACTAGCATACTTAATGCATGAAGCATGCAATAAGTGAGAATCTTAATGTATTGCCAATGGAGCTTAAATACTCTGCTTGCAGTAAATCAGATGAGCAGCTGCTTTGTATGGGCAGGAGTGTTGTGCCATGCAATCCATAATATATTATTCTGCTGCAGAAAGTTAATCCTGAGATCAGGGTGTGTGGTCTAAGCTGTTGTGAGCGCCAGGTCCTGCACTTCCCCCAAAGTTTTAGTGAGGCATTGTTGGGGGCAGAGCTTTTCTCCATCCCAAACTAGGCCAATGGTATAGGGCAACAAGGCTGGGGGCTGCCAATCTGATCACATCTGTTTCCAGCTGAGCAGGTTAAGTTAAAATTACTCCCAATGACTTTTTTTTATCATTTTACATATAGATGTGGTAGGTACAGTAACTTATCTTTCTGTCATCATTTTATATCAACAACTAAAGACAGGCAAATCAATATTTAAGTGCCCAGGTAGCAAGGACCATGTAGTTACAAATAATCTCTGATGGCCACATGGCTACAATCTGTATTAATGGGTTAAATTGAAAATTGTCATGGACAGAATGTATTTGTTTCCTTTCCCTCCCCATGGTGAGTATGTTTGTGAGAGAGGGATATGTGCTTTCTTACCCTCAGAGTGATTGCCCCGATGGACTGAATCCAGCAGCAAACTTTTGTGACTTCAAAATAAAGAAGGTTATTTGTTTCCTATAACTTACTCCAGGTGTTTAAAACTCATCATCTTACTCACTCATCTCACATGTACTAGCATACACACAAAGAATAGTTCCAGGTGAAAGTAAAACAATATGGTTATGACTTATAATTATCTCAGTATCTCTTGTGGAAGGCCTGTAGTTTCTTGGATGAAGTTGATACTTTTGTTGAAGTGAAGGTCAAGGTATTGCTGTTTATTATCTTGGCTGCTTTGATGACATGTAGCTAGTTTGATGGTTTTTAATGGAATTCTCTTTCTGCAAGCAGCTTTTGCTGAATTTAAAGCAGACAACCAAAGTGTCTTCCTCATCATGTGTCTTCCACAATTTCAAAGTCTCTTTTCAAAACAAAGAATGGTGTGCCGATTACAGCTCCTGTGTTGTCATTTGACACATTGAAAGTTTGAGATGGTCAGTATTTTTATACTTGAATGACCCATTCAATTGACAGTACCTTTTGAATTAGCTTCAGAAAAAGGTGGTTCAACATTAGCCTGGAAGGTTCCTTTGATTCCCTCTTAAGGCAGGGAAGTAGTTTCAGTCCACAAAAGAAGTCAGGTGATCCTTGGGCAGCCATATTTCACAGCCTTTTGTTCAGATTTTCAGATAAAAAGTATTGGCTGAAATTCCAAAACATACCGGACAAAACCCAGGTGCAAAGAAATTTGTCTCATTATTTTCTAATGTGCCTTAAACGCACGTAAGATTTCTCCATGTTATGCATTGTGCAGCGTTAAAATGTTCCATCTGCCAGTGCAGGACAATCACCATTTGTTATAATAGCCAAAAAAAATCTATTTTTGATGACAAAATTTCAAAGCTTGAAAATTTAGAATGGCTCAAGTTGGGAAAGATAACAATTATAATATATATTAAAGATAACTGCAAGCTATGTTGGTGCAGAACCACATTACATTTATGTCTATTATGTTAAAACAACATAACATAAGAGATACATGACACAGTGTAACTGGACATTTTTGCTCTGACCATATCCATTGAAAAAATGCATTGAATTCACAGAACCACAGAACTGTTATGGTGCAGAAGGAGGCCATTCAGTCTATCATGTCTGCACCAGCTCTTCATATGAGCTTTATGACTTAGTCCCTTCCTCCTGCTTTTTCCCCATAACCCTGCACATTGATTCTATTCAAATAATCATCTAATGCCCTCTTGATTGCTTCAATTGAACCTGCCTCCATCACACTTCCAGGCAGTGGGCTCCAGATCCAGACCACTCACTGTGTGAAAAAGTTTCTTTCTCACACCACATTTGCTTCTTTTGCAAATCACTTTAAATTTGTGCCCTCTCATTCTTGATCCTTTTATGAGAGGGAGCAGTTTCTCCCTATCTCCTCTGTCCAGCCCCCTCATGATTTTGAACACCTGTATCAAATCCCCTCCTAGCCTTCCCCTCTCCAAGGAGAACAGTCCCAACTTCTCCAATCTATCTTCATTACTGAAGTTTCTCATCTCTGGACCGTTCTTGTAAACCTCTTCTGCACTCTCTCCAGTGCATTCACATCCTTCCAATAGTGTGGCGCCGAGGACTGTACACAATACTCCAGCTGAAGTCTAACACGTGTCTTTAACAAGTTCAGCATAACCTCCTTGCTCTTGTACTCAATGCCCCTATTAATAAAGCCTAGGATACTGTATGCTTTATTAACTGCTCTCTCCTCTTTTCCTGCCATCTTCCATGATCTATGCATGGATGCACCCAGGTCCCTCTGCTCCTGCACACCCTTTAGAGTTGTACCCCATTTTTTAAATATTCTCTCTATGTTCTTTCTACCAAAATGAATCACTTCACATTTCTCTGCATTGAACTTCATCTGCCACCTATCTGCCCGCTCCACCAACTTGTCTATGACCTTTTGAAGTTCTGTACTGTCCTTCTCACAGTTTACAGTGGGGAACTCCACTACAAACCTTCCTCCAGCCTGAAAAAGATCCATTAAACATTACTCGTTGTTTCCTATTACGCTGCCAATTTTGTATCAAAACTGCAATTGTTGGCAATCAAAATCCAAAGCAAAAACAAGGCAACCCCATTGGCATCTGCAAAAAGAAAAGATAAATTAATCTTTAGAGTGTAAACGTTTATCAACTGCTAAGATGGTCAGAGGAAAGAGGGTGGGAATAATGAAAAGTACAGACACAGAAAGATCCTCTGAAGAAGGGTCATACAGACTCGAAACGTTAACTCTCTCCATAGATGCTGCTAGACCTGCCGAGTTTTTCCAGCATTTTCCTTTTTTGTTACAGAAAGAAGCCACTGTCCATCCAGCTGATCTCAATAAATAATTTCAGTTGCCCTCCCTTAGATACCTATTTAATTCCCCTTCAACTCCCTTAATTTACTCTGTTGATTGAATGGATTTTCTTGTAGTACAATGCAGTAAAAGATCTGGTAGCCATGGCTGCAGAGATAGGCCCTGGCTTCCAAAGATCCATCCAGCGCTTGGCTTCCTTTGAAAAATTGAGTTAAATGCTGGAGTTTCTTAAAATAAAGGTGTTGTGGCAGGTCCTGATTTTTCTTCTTTAATTAATTCTCAGGAGGTGGACATCTCTATCAAGACTATCATTCATTGTCTTTTCCTCTTTGCCCTGAAAATGCGATGCTGGGCCTTCTTCTTGAACCACCGCAGTCTGTGGGTTAGTTGAATACAACTGAGTGATTTGCTGGGCTACTTCAGAGCTAAGTCAGAGAGCCCACATCTTATTCTGAGAATGGAGTCAAATATCAGTCAGATATGTTTCCTTCCTTAAATGAGATCAGTGAACCAGTTGAGGTTTTCCCACAATCCAACAGCATCACGGTCACTCTCAATGGCAGGTTTTTATTTCCAGATTGAAGAAAAAAAAATTAATTCAAATTCTCAAGCACTCATGGAGGGATTTGAACTGATATTTTCTGAATGACTGTTCAAGTAAAATACGCTACTGCATTCAGAAAGACGTGCAGCTTGTTTGAATGCAGAAGCACATCGAGGGAGTGATATCCATTCCTGTCGATGTACATTTGGCCATTACAAACTTACAAACATATAAATTAGAAACAGGAGTCATTCAGCCCCTCGAGCCTACACTGCCATTCAATAAGATCATGGCTGAACTGATTATGATCTCAACCCTGTATAGAACCTTGGTTAGGCCACACTTGGAATATTGTGTGCAATTCTTGTCACCATATTACCAGAAGGATATGGAGGTGTTGGAGAGGGAGCAGAGGAGGTTTACCGGGATGCTGCCTGGACTGGAGGTTATTAGCAATAAGGAGAGGTTGGAAAAACTTGGATTGTTCTCACTAGGGCGACGGAGATTGAGGGGCAACTTGATAGAAGTTTATAAAATTATGAGTGGCATTGACAGAGTAGATAGTCGGAAGCTTTTTCCTGGGGTGGAAGAGTCAATTACTAGGGGACATAGATTTAAGGTGAGAGGAGAAAACTATAGAGGAGATGTGCAGGGCAAGTTTTTTACGCAGAGGGTAGTGAGTGTTTGGAATTTGCTTCCAGAGGAGGTGGTGGAAGCAGGTATGATAGTGGTGTTTAAGAGGCAGCTTGACAAATACGTGAATAGTTTGGGAATAGAGGGATACGGACCCTGGAAGTGCAAAATGTTTTAGTTGACGGGCAATATGATCAGCATGGGCTTGGAGGGCTGAAGGGCATGTTCCTGTGTTGTACCTTTCTTTGTTCTTTGTTTGTCCACATTCTGCCTACCCCTAATAATCTTTAACTCACTTGTCCACATTGAGGAATGGAGCATATAGATGAATAACATCTATTGACCCTTTGGGCCTTTACAATCTCACAGGCAGTAAAATTATAATGCTGTGTAGTGTTGTCTTTATTGCTTATTGGTTATGCTATTTTGCAGCAGAAGGATTTGAATCTAACAGAAGGTAGCGACAAAAAGAACAGATGTAAAAGGAAAATTCCTCATTGACAGAATGGGAGTGGAAATCAAGATTTGTGTGAAGGCAAACAAAAGCTGGAAAGTAAAAAGGTGAAAAAGAAGCAGTGATACCTGCAATAAAAAAATGACCCTGATCTCAAATAATACAAGTAACCATGGTGGTGAAACTCTTAACTCCATTAACGTTAGGAGAAAGTAAGCATGTATTAAGAGCTCCGATTAACTGATCACCTATGTTCAGCACAGTTCTGACCATTTTTATCGCTTCAAAATGTAAGAAAATATTCACTTGTTAAGGCTTTATTAATGTTATTAGGCCAGTGAAGGCCATTAAAAAGTCAATTGATGCTGATTTTTCATTGCCTATGCAATTTTGTGCTCGTCGCACAGGCAAAATGGGCAGACAGCTAGCCAACAATTTCAAAAACCTCATCCACAGCAGAGGATAAAAAGGGTTAGCAGCATTGCCAGTGTGAGTAATGAGGAGTTTGGTTGATAACAAAAACAGAACTACCTGGAAAAACTCAGCAGGTCTGGCAGCATCGGCGGAGAAAAAAAGAGTTGACGTTTCGAGTCCTCATCTAGTTTTGTCGAAGGGTCATGAGGACTCGAAACGTCAACTCTTTTCTTCTCCGCCGATGCTGCCAGACCTGCTGAGTTTTTCCAGGTAATTCTGTTTTTGTTTTGGAGTTCCAGCATCCGCAGTCTTTTGTTTTTATAGTTTGGTTGATAGTTTGCTGCTGGTGACTTATTGGTATATGGCAGCTTCAACTCAGTTCGGGGCTTCATTATTAGAATTTCCAGGCTTCATTTCAGGACTCCTTGTTGCCTCCAAGGACTCCAGAGAATTCAAACCCTTCCCTTCCAGGTATCAGACAGCCTTCTGTTACCCTAGTAATAGGGTTTGTGGTCTCCGCTGGTGGCACCTCCTCTGAGGAGGAAGAGAGGGGCAGAAGGGAGAGGAGGCCAGGCATCTCAATGCAGCTTCCAGGGGAGGAATCTGTGGGAGGAGAGGTGCAGGTATGGGGGGTGGGGGGTGGGTGGGGGGCGGTGGTGGTGGTGCAGGGCCAGCTGGCAGTCCAAGGTGGAAGGGGCCACAGGAGAAGCCACTATCCTGCAGCCAGTGTTTACAGGCAGTGATGCAGCTACCTCAATATGTCCGAGGTGCAATGCCGAAGGAGGCTCCAGCTCTCCAGAGTGACTGTGACGTCAGTCTGTCAGATTATTGGGCCTGGGATCAGCTCCACCTGTGTGGGTGGACACCCCATGCCAGTGGTTCTGAATATCAGAGTGACCCTCAACCTCTATGCTTCCGGCTCTTTCCAGGGGTCAGTGGTGGATCTGTGTGGAATGTCCCAATCAGCTATCCACAGTTGCGTCAAGCTGATGATGAAGCTCTGTTCATGCGGGTATTGAATTCCATTCATTCCCATATGGACAAGGCCAGCCAGGCTGAATGATCCAGCGGCTTTTCTGCGATTGCTGGGTTCCCCTGCATCCGGGGTGCAATAGACTGCACACATGTGGCCATCAAGGCACCAGCAGGTGAGCCCGTGCCTTCGTCAACAGGAAGGACTTCCACTCCATGAACCTGCAGATAGTGTATGACCATAAGATGCATATTCTATAAGTCTGTGCAAGGTACCCTGGCAGCTCCCACGATGCGTACATTCTGAGACACTCCCAGGTGCTTAGGCTCTTCAGTGCTCCAGCCTGATTTATTGGATGGCTGCTGGGTGACAAGGGCTATCTATTGTAAAAGTGGCTTATGACGCCTCTCCACCATCCAAGAACAGAGACGGAGCAGCGGTATAACGGGAGCCATGCCTCCACAAGAGCAATGGTAGAGTGGACCATAGGTATTCTGAAGACTCGTTTCCAATGCCTGGACTATTCAGGGGGCGCACTACAATACACTGATAGTGGTTGCATGCTGCGCTCTCCACAATCTGCCACGGGCAAGGGGGGATCCACTGGAGGAAGAGGATGTTGACACAGCTGCACAGGCTACAGATGATGAATGCAGTAGTAAGTCAGAAGAGGGCCATGCTGAGGGTGTGGGGGCAGACCTTGGTAACCTCCAGGGAGGCAGGGACACGAGGGGTGCCTTGATCCAACGCTCCTTCAGCTAGGCTGCCAAATAAGCGCTACCACCTCATGCCAGGGCTGCCATCTCCAACCTGGATGTCTGAAGTGGCCCTTTCCTGTGACCCCAAAGTCCACTCAGTGCCTGTACAATAAAGTTTAGAGCCACCCACGTCCAGCATTACATTCTGGCGTACCCTGCACCACATTCAATAAAAAAGATGAAGCATACTCAGGCCATTATGACAAAAGAAAATTTATCTCATGTTGACAGTCAAAACAAATTAACAGAACATTCTCTGGTCTTCAACCCCAGGTCACTTAAATTGAACAAATCATTGCACAACAGAAAATCACACATGACTGTTCCTCTTGAGCTCGTGGTGCAAACGCATGTTTGCGAGTGCTACGCCCTCACTGTTACTGGCACTGGCATTGGAAGCAGTCTGCTGACTCTGTTGTCCTGTTAGCCTTGATGACCTTGGTGGTCATTGTCTGGCTAGTGGAGCCTGTGCTGGCCCAGCCTGGGAGAGAGCGGCCAGTTCCACGGCTGGTATCTCCCCAGTCAAAGCTGTCTCATTAGATGCCACAGTCGCTGGCAGAGGGACAGAGGAGCTGCTCCACTCACCCAGAGCACCCTGAGAGGAGCCTGCAGAGAAGACCGGCAGCTCGAGCACCAATGTGAGGGTGTTCTGGACCTCCCTGCTCACCATTGATGGGCAGGCACCTAGTTGGGATGCTGGGTGCCTCATCCATCTCCCACACTGGTACTGACCACCTGAGGTCAGTGCCTGTGTGAGGGTTTGCAGGTCCGAGAGCAACCCCAGGAACCCCTGATTCTGTTCCTGGAGCTGCCTTTCCATGAGAGTCGCCACTCTCTCAATGGAGAAGGCGCTCAGCCATGAGGGTCACCACAGTGCTAATGCTCTACATGGACTCCTCCATAATGGAGGTCATGGCAAGCATACCCTCCCACATATCTCACTGGACATCCAGCATCTGCTGTCTAATGGGTGACTCCAGAGGCTCACCATCTGCCTTCAACTGAGCATCATCCTGGTCTCTGGCAGTCCTCTGACATCCGGCGACCTGGGCACTCTCTGCCTCTGCCTGCACCTCAAGTGAGTGTGAAATGCCCTCACCGCTGTGAACCAACATTCTAGCTGAAGATCTAATGCCCACCTAGGTGCTGGTGTCTGCGCTGGTGCATCTGGAGACTGGTGGTCCTCTGGCATCAGAGGTGGGTTTTCGGGGACCCGTGATTGATTGCGTGGTGGCAAACCTAAGGGAGAACACTGACATGTCATTAGTTTAAGTCATCACACTGTCACTGTGCATGCCTGGCACCCTGCTGAGAACATGGAGATCTGCATCATGGTGCCATCATCTTTCAATGATCAATGGGGACTCCAGTTTCGAGGCTCCCATCAATGGTGAGCCTACACAAGAATGCTTGCACCATTCAAAACTCTTACCTCTGTGCACTACGCTCTAACCTTTGTCTGACACCCCAGCCTCTCCACGACCGGTTGACTGAGCTGTGTGCTGGCTCTCCAGCTCCAAGGCGTCCTGCTCAAATCTGCTTAGGATTTGGAGGTTTGAGGTGTCTCCACTTATCTGTGACCTTTCAATGTTGTTGTGGCTCCTCTTCTCCTGAAAGGACAGAGGAGTATTGATTAGTCCACCTAAAGCAGTCTGGCCAACCCCACCTGAGGAACACCTTGCAGGGTATTTTCGAGTCGTGGCCCTCGAGCCGCAAGGCACTCAGTCCAAGCAGCCAGGGCTCACCCCCTTGGCCAGCACTGGCATCATTGACAGTTGGCACTCAGGCTGTAGCACCCCTGAGCTCCACGGGCAGACTTCAACAAACTCACCCATGCCAACACAGTACACACCCTTCCTGGGCACAGCAGGTCATGGAACCGCTTGCGGCACTGGACCCAGGCGTGCTGCACCGCATCATGGCTGCTGACCAGCACTGTCACCTCCTCCCAAGCTCTTTTTTTTAGGTGCAGTGGCTTCCTTCTTCCATCCCTGGGGACAAAGTTGTCCCTCCTTGCACCCACCTCCCCAGGACAACTATGAGACACTCATCAGAAAACAGGGGGCCAAGTGCCCACCTGACCTGCCCTCCCGCCTGGCATCTGCAGTCGCATTTGTATCCATAATTTTTACTTTCCTGCTGACAACACCAAAGATTCCTTTGTCGCTGGCAGCCTTCCACGGCCTGACTGCCAACTTTAAACCAGCCGCCGGATAACCATTGGACCCAGCGGCCAACAGGCCCCTGCCCACTCCTTCCTGGTCATTGGGGAGCCGCCATTCACACTCAGCGGTCCTTAATTGGCCCGCCAGCACGAAATCGTGGTCAGTGGCCAATCGCAGATGGCAGGCCGTTTCCCGGCCACTCCTGTGCCTGCCGACTTCAAATTTCTGGCCATGGAGCAGTGTTCCATACCGGGTTGCTGAGACAATCCGCTATCCCATCCCCCACAGGAGCAATCTTTGTCCTCCCCAGCGATCTGGGCTGCAGCTTTCTCGAACTCTGTGAGGTCAATGATATTGGCCATGCCTCCTCCCACCTGCCCATCCCACCAACGTCTCTGTGGATTTGGAGGTTTGAGGGGCCTCCACTTATCTGTGACCTTTCAATGTTGTTGGAGCTCCTCTTGTCCTGAAAGGACAGAGGAGCATTGATTAGTCCACCCTCAACCTGCAGCACCATAGCAGTCTGGCCAATCCCACCTGAGGAACACCTTGCAGGGTATATTCGAGTCGTGGCCCTCGAGCCGCAAGGCACTCAGTCCAAGCAGTCAGGGCTCACCCGCTTGGCCAGCTCTCTTGTGGGCAAGTTTGGCCTAGATGAAGACACAAGCAAGGCATGTACTGAGAAGGGATGGAGCATAGGTTAGCAAAGATTTATGCCCCTTGCGTGCGATGAGCTCTCCCCAACAGGCCTGAGGATCGAGAGTGCGCAGCACGATAGGTGGGGTGGTGATGATATAAATAGTTGCTTTAGTCTTTCATAGCTGATTTGTCCCCTGGTAACGGTTGCCTGGGGTCTCTAAAGAGAGTAGCTATTTGAGCACATGATGCTATGATGAGAGTTTGATATTAGGAGGTGAAGGATGGTTTACCCTGGCAGAGTGGATGAAATCAATCATCCTCTTCCTGCACTGGATCTCGTTCTGGGCATGGAAGGAAGGAGTGGGTGTTCCTGAATGTGGCTCCCCCCTGCCTTTCTCATGCAGGCATTAAAAAATGGCTGCTCAACCCCGCCTGACTGCCCATGCGACTAAACTTTGGCAGGGACATCTTATTATTCAGGTCACTAGGCTTGCTAACAGGCCTAATTGAACTTTAATTATTCATTTAAATACAGTGGGTGGGCTGAAGATTTTGGCACCCGCACACCTAGTGTATTATGGGGACTGGGTTGGAGGTGGGCAGAAAGATGTTGGGCTTGCCACTCAACCCCATCGCCAAAAGCACATCTGCTGGGGGGACACATAAAATCCAACCCATGTCTCTGTTAGAAATCTCGCATTTTGCATTTTATGATTTTAATAACTGTTCTTCAGCTGAGTTGAAACTAGTTGCACCCATATCCAGGAGATTGAAACCCAAAACTTCAAGAGCAGCTCGAGAAGCATTGACGAAACAAGCTGCTACTACGTCTTTGGCCTCTGCCCCTGCTCTGTTCTCTCCTCTGTAACTTCCTTTAAATAGTTACTTAATTTTCCTTTAAAAGATGAAATGGATACTGCCTCAAAGTCGGAGGAAAGCCTATCAAGTTGCATTTTTCCTGCAGTACATACTGGGAAGATTTTAATTGTACTTACAAGGTTTCACAAGGAGCTTTCTGTTCTACATTTTAACTTGTTCCACTGAGCAACCATGTGTCTTAAGCCAACTTAAGCCACCATAGGTCCTTCCGTAACTATGCAGGTTGTTTCTTGATGGCCTGAACAGAGAGGCCACGGTAGCTTTCCTGCCAGCTGAAGGCAGCAGAAACTCAGGTGAGGCCCAAACGTTAGGATTTCTTCTTAAAAAACTTTCTGTGTGTATCCATGTAGAGCAGAAGCGCTCCTCTGGGCCGCACAAGGAAAGTTTTGATCTCTCCTGCTGTGGATTCCCATGAGAGGCCCCTGAGCCAATCCCACCATTTACCTGGAAGCAGGATAACATGGTTTGGGCCTCATTCCTGGATCAGTAGGGGAATTTACAATTTGCCTTGTTACGCACAAGCCACAATCCCACCAGTGTCCATCACAGCATGTCTACAATTTTGATAAACGTCTCCCCTTGATATTCAATGGTATTACCATTACTGAATCCCCCACTATCAACACACTGGGGGTTACCATTGAACAGAAACTCAACTGGACTAGCCATATAAATGCTATGGTTACAAGAGCAGGTCAGAAACTGGGTATTCTGCAATAAGTAACTCACCATCATTCTCCCCCACACATCTGTACTCACTTGGATGAGTGCAGCCCCAAGAACACTCAAGAAGCTTGACACCATCCAGGACAAAGCAGCCCGCTTGACTGGCCTATCTACCACCTTAAAACTCAGTCTCTCCACAATTGACAGACAGTGGTAGCAGTGCGTACCATCTTCAAGATGCACTGCAGCAACCTGTCAAGGCTCTTTTGATAGCACCTACCTAATCTGTGACCTCTACCACCTATAAGGACAAAAGTTGCATATGTAAGAGAACACCACAAGTTCCCTTCCAAGGCACACAGCATCCTGATTTGGAGCTATTTTTTATTATTCATTGATGGGAGGTGGGCTTTGCTGGCTAGGCCAGCGTTAATTGTGCTCCCCTAATTGCCTTTGAGAAGGTGAGCTGCCTTCTTGAACTTGAAGTCCACGTGTTGTAAGTAACCCACAGTGCTGTTAGGGATGGAGTTCCAGTATTTTGACCCAGTGAAAGAACGGCAATATATTTCCAAGTCACGTTGCCATTGGCTTGGAGGGGAACTTCCAGGTGCTGGCATTCCCATGTGTCTGCTGCCCTTGTCCTTCTAGATAATAGTGGTTGTGTGTTTGGAAGGTGCTGTCTAAGGAGGCTTGGTGAGTTCTTGCAGTGCATCTTGTAGGTGGTACACATTGCTGCTACTGTGCTTCATTGATGGAGGGAGTGAATGTTTGTGGAAGGGGTGCCAATCAAGCGGGCTGCTTTGTCTTGGATGGAGTCAAGCTTCTTGAGCATTGTTGGAGCTGCAGGCTAGTAGAGAGTATTCTATCACATCCTAACATGTGCCTTGTAGATGGTGGACAAGATTTGGGGAGTCAGGAGGTGGATTACTCACTGCAGGATCCCTTAGTCTCTGACCTGCTCTTGTAGCCACAGTACTTATATGGCTAGTCCATTTCAGTTTCTAGTCAATGATAACCCCCAGGATGTTGATAGTGGAGGCTATACTGCTGTTCCTTCACTTTCACTGGATCAAAAGCCTGAGGCTCCTTTAACTGCATTGTGTGTGTACATCCATTAGATGCACTGCACAATTCAAGAAGGCGTATCGCCATCACCTTTTCAAGGGTAATTAGAGATAAGCAACTAACGCTGGCCTTGCCAGTGCCGCCCCCATCCCATGAAAGAATTTTTTTAAACATTTAAGCTACTTTTACTTCTATCTCTTTGTTAACATTTTCTCTGTCACTACAACTTTTACAAAGAGAACTTTCCATCATGACCTTATATGTGCTACTGCTTCACAGTGATATTTATTCTTTGCCACTGTACCCTTTGTTAAGTTGTGCACTTTCTTTCTCACTTCATTGTTGACACTGAGTTCTTTATCCCTGTCTAATAGTCAAGTTTTTATTTCCTCCTTTCCCTATTTGAACTTGCCCTCTCTCATCAAAAATGTTTCTGCTTAATTCCTTTAAAAGCTCACCAGGACTTGTACCTAGTTGGCAAATTGGTACACACTCAGCTAGCAATGATAATATGATTGCACACTTTGCAGCTGGTTTAATGAACTTCTCTACATTTATACCCATTAGCAGCTCATTAGCTGATTCAAAAATGTTAACGCATCATTATTGTGGTTTGGTCATGACTGGCTGAACTTCCTCATCACCAGCATTGCAATTGCACTCTCTGGAAATGCACATTTGTATGTTACTAGTGTCATTAGTAAGTCATCAATCTAAACAGAAACAAATGTGTTGCCCATTTTTCGAAGGAAAATTAGGTATTTCAGCCCTTGACTTTGCAGGCAGTGTCAAGCTCTTTGTGCTTATAATAAAGAACCCAACACTAACAACCTCATGAAATATTCAACAAAGAAATCATACAGCTGTGCAAAGGAAGAATCTTTCCTTTGACCACTGTTTGAGAGAAAAAAAAAAAAGCAGAAATCTTGGTGTAAAACTGCACTAAGACTAGTCTGGATTTCATTGAACAAGTGCAACAGAACCAAATACAATCAATTAAAACCCTCACCACCAAGCATCAATTCAGATGTCACAAATGTGTTCATGCTATGTCTGCATCAAACAATGGTTGGACGTACATCAATAAACACCATATCACTAGGGTCTTTACGTTGTTTCTTTTGAATTTCATGTTGGGCTATCTCTACAACAAGCCAGTCATGAATATTTTCTGGGTTGTAGATCTCCTTACAGATCACTCCTCACTGCCAAATGCTGCTCAGAAGCTAAGCCATTTACTTGCTGCTTAAATTAACTCTTAAATACACTGCTAACAGAAGCTGAAAATGTAAATGTGCTCTGCCAATTTAGAGCATCAGCGAAGGCTGCTTCTTGACTGGGCTTTGTGCTACTTATTCATACAAGCATCTTTTGCATGTATTTTTGCCTTGTAAGATACCTAAATGAAGACTGCAAAATTAAGAAGGCTCCTGCAAAACTAACAATAGTAATTATTTTTCCTGCTTTACAATACTGGATATGTTTAACAGTCTCCCTGGAATAGCAGTTGATGCAATTCGTATTAACCTCAAAAAGAGTTAGATAAGTATCTGAGTCAAAAGTGACACATCAATATTGCACCAAAAATAAAGAAAGCAATGAAAACAAGTCCTGCATTTGTATAGCAGCCTCAGGAAGTCCCAAACTGTGCTACAGCGAAGAAAATACTTTTGAAGTGTAGTTGTAATGTTGCGACGTAAAAATATAGCTGTCAATTTACACACAAGGTCCCCACAAATAGCAAGGGAATAATGACCAGATAATCTGTTTTTAGTGGTGCGAGTTGAAAGCAAAATATTTGAATATTTGCCGTGTTGTAGATCTTCTATCAGGTCACTCCTCATTGCCAAATGCTGCTCAGAAGCTAAGCCTTTTCCTTGCTGCTTAAGGAAAGATTGGTTAGGATACCAGTGACTAGAACAGACTCGGCTGAGATGTTCTGGAACACAAGGGTTGCCATGTTGCTGGAGTGGCGGGATTCTGTGAAAAATAGCCAACAAGGGTTGAATAAGTAACAGTATAATTACCGCTGAAGACCTGGGAATATTTTTGAAGCACTTTTTTTTTTCAGGAGATTAAACAGGGAGGATGCACACCATGAGAAAGATATGTTTTCTTATGTTTTTATCCATACATTTTGGCTGAATAGTTATTTGAAATCATTTTTAGTAGGCTCATGAATCAAAAGCTATTGCATGTCACTTATAGCATTGTACTCAGGCTTCTCAAAATATACAATAAAGAAATAAATGGGAAAACATCTATATTTTTCAGTTAATCTTTGGGCATTTAATCACCATCTCTAGAAGTATGGCAGTGTACACATCACATCACTTTTGTCTCTGCTGAGAACAAATATATGTCCAATGTTCCAGAATGGTGCAGTTTGCTATGTGCTGTCTTCTTCTGTGTATTCATGTAGCAATGCTGCAGTAAAAGTTCATCACTGAGGGAGCTGTTGAAATGTGCAGCACCCTTATACTAGTGATGTGCCAGCTGAGGATCCTAAATGTGCATCATGCTGCACTCTGTGTAGTGTACAACTCTCACTTATGATAGATATTCCCAAAAGTGATATACTGTAGAGGTTTGGCAGTGAACCAGCTTGCTATCCTTCACTTCTACAGAGAATCTGCAATGCTACACTGTGCAGTGCACACCTTCACCTTCACTTAGGATTCTATTCAGCTTCACCAATGCATTCATAGAGGGAATTCTTCAAGGGATTCCTATGTAGAATAAAATATCAAAACAGAAACATAATGCTTGACAAAGTCACAAGGTGATTTTAGACGTGCATCTGGATACAAGTGACATATAGTTTTGATAATCTTATGTTGACTGTCTAAAAGCAAACGTGATTCATATTAAATTTCTGCTGGGATTCCAGTCCCTGAAGGAAATGTGGTTTTGTCGAAGTGGTTATTAAGAGGTGAATTTGACAAAGATATATTGTTTAACCTTTCAAATGTACATGAGTGATTTACATACAGAATTATATTTATATTCATGTATGTATTAGAACAATGTTAAGCAGACAGTAAAATGGGAACACTGATTTGTAACTGTAGGGTCCACAGATTGTAGCTATGAGTTATCTCTTCTAACTTGAAACAAATTTGAACTGTACATCACAACAATCTTACGCAGTGGCCTAACAATGTTCAGTGCCATTCAAAATATTTTGCTGTAACCAAAGAAAGCGATATTTTATTTATCTAGGATAGCTAAAAAAAAACACCTTTGATGCTTAACGAAATGATATGCTAAATCAGAAGAAGAAAATAACAAATCCCAACAAATAAAGTCAAAGGGAAGGGTGGATTATAACGATTGTTAAGGGACAAAGACATTATGCATGGCAGAGCATATTAACAGTGGTTCCTTAGCAAATTACTCTTGGCTCATAGCAATTTTTCAATGTAAACAAAGGTAATTACTCATGAAATATCTTACAGATAAGAGAACAATGAGGTTGCAAGAATGTTAATAGTGTTATAGTTAGCCTCTAACTATATGTTTTATCATGGTACCTATTACAAATGATTGTACACTTGACTCTAACAATTAAATGCTTGAAGCATAACTTTGATCTTAGCATTTAACATAAAGACACCTAAATCTACTTGTATGCCATTCCATCCTATTCAAATTTCAGATTTACTATTTTAATCAATGTCTCTCGTTCTTTATGTTTGTTGCTTGTTCTCGATGCATTAACAGACAAATGCTTTAGTTTGGCATTTCTTTCCATTCTTTTGTTCTCCCAAATCTTGTATTTGCTTTTACTGTTTTGCCCTGCTTAACCTGATTCACATTTCTACTTTCTTAATTCTGCGCACCTACGGTTTACTTTCCCTTCCAAATTGTTTAGTCTACTCTCTTGTTCCTCTCCAGCCTGCTATACTAGTTTAAAGGTGGATCAAAGGGTCACATTCAGGACAGTTTCTTGGCTTTAGTTTGGTTTCAGATTGGAAACAAATGGTCCAAGAACAATGCCATCTTCATATCATGGGTTGACATTGACATCATGATTGTCACCGTCCAGGACAAAGCAGCCCGCTTGATTGGTACACATCCAGAAACATTCACTCCCTCCACCACCGATGCACAGTAGCAGCAGTGTTTACCATCTACAAGATGCACTGCAGGAATTCACCAAGGGTCTTTAGACAGCACCTTCCAAACCCATGACCTCTACCACCTAGAAGGACAAGGGCAGCAAATAGATGGAAACACCACTACCTAGAGGTTCCTCTCCAAGTCACTCACCATCCTGACGTGGAAATATCCTTCACTGTTGCTGGGTCAAAATCCTGAAACTCCCTTCCTAACAGCACTGTGGGTGTACCTACACCACATAGACTGCAGCGGTTCAAGAAGGCAGCTCACCATGACCTTCTCAAGGACAACTAGGGATGGGCAATAAATGCTGGCCCAGCCTGCGAAGCCCACATCCTGTGAATTAATTTAAAAAATGATTCTTTAAAACATTTTCTTTTCTTAATTAACAGTCACTATCCATCAATGAAATGCACAGAGGCACCAATGGGTTTTTAATGGTTTCTTTGTGAAAGCTTTGTGATGCTTCATGATTTCCTTTGCTTATTCTCATTCACCTTAAGAAACGGTTTGCTGTCTCTTACATTAGTTTCTCCTGTTGGTTCAGTTCAAGATTTGGTTTGTAAGGCCCCAGGTATAACTATATCCAGGAGAATGTTTGACTCATCTGCTTTCCAAAATTCATTGTTTTCTTCTAAAATAAGCAATCAAACTGCACTTGGATTGTCTATTAGGATGGTTGCCATGATTATGTTCCATGTGGGTCACATTCTAAAGAGAGAAAAAACACACATGTGTTGGGATGGTGTTGGTTATAGAGCATGTCTGTTAAAGAAGTCTTTGTAATCTTCTGTATATTAATAGCAAATCTTTATTAACTCATTGTAGCTATATTCATATATACAGTAGGGTACAAGAAAGGATCTATCTCCATGTCTATGTCTTAACACGATCCTGTTCAACACCACACTGACCCTAGATCTGCATCATGTGCCTTCTTACATCACAGTGTGGGTGGTACTGTACGCAGTCCCACAATAACTGTGTGTGTGCCAGGCCCTTATGTCACAACATGCAGAGCTTGCAGACCGGAGTGACAAGCATTGTTGTCAGTGGATAACCTTTGTTACCCAGTAACCACTCTTTGCAGTGATGGTTGAAATACAGCTGGCACTAGGAATGCTGCAGAATGAAAATACTGGGGCATTGATCTGCATGATATGCTACCCATTTCCAGATAGTGGCAACACGTTAAGAGAGTTGAATCCCTTTTGGTTAAAGCACATAGCAGAGTTGGCATGAGGCACATAGAATGCATGCACTCAATGGCAATCTGTACCATGGGAAATCCTCCAATTCTTGAGAATTTTATTGCTCTCACCACTTACTTCTCTCTGGCAAGATGAAGTTGTGTCCCTTTGCATGGAAAACTTCAGCAATTTTCCTTATGCACTGCAAAATATAAAATATTGCTAATACCTACAGCAGCAGTCAACAAGGAGCCTGATGCATAAAAGTTAATAGCTACACTCACCTTGACAACCATTGGCAATGTGGCTCATGCCCTGTTCAAATGTTGGAGTTACGGCTATAGCACTGGCAGATTTCAGTGATGACCTCCTTCAGGAAACACAGTTGTCTCAGACAATGGTCAGCACTGAAGTTCGGGTGTAAGAATTGCTCCCTAAACACCCTGACAAATATGGTCTCCTGCTATGAGTTCTTCTCCTTCTCCTCCTCCATCTTTGAGCAGCTTGTCCTGCTCTGTGTGACCTCTGCTTATTCTCCCAATCATGCTCAGTTCCAAGATGAAGGCCCCCAATGCATCCATGACTGGGAACAACTGTCCGTGAGGAAGACTTAAGTCAGGGAAAAGTACTTCAGCACCTACCACATCAGTCCCTAAAAAGCTTTGAAACTTTAAACAACTATAAAAAGTACAAAATATTTGTAGAATCATAGGAACAGCAGGAGAAGATCAACAAGCAGCTAAGCTTTAAGTAGTTGATGATCCCTTGAATAGTGCTGGTGTAGTGCTTCATGCTGTTTCATGTGCTGTAAGGTTAAGAAGTAGTTTTGTTGGATCATGAAAGTTCAAAAGGGCAGCATTGGGATCAAATCAGCAGTACATGCTGATTGATATCATTGATCTGCCTGTTCTACACATTGCCAACAGACATTAGGTGTGCACTAATCCCTTTACTTATACAGCATCCAGTGCCCTTTGGAACATTAACAGGTCTCACAGCATCCAAAATAATTGGCCTTACCAAGCTCAGTTTCACTGGTTTTTATGTTTGCTTTGCAACAAAGTGAATGGAGTGAATTACTGAAGATGCAGCCTCATCAAAGCATTAAGCAGCTTCAGAATGGCATTCTTGAGCTTGTACCCTGCTCAGCATGTGTACAAAATGTAGAGTGGCACATGTCAAGCTTAGAAAGAAGAAGAAAAGGAAGTTGAGAGGAGCATTGCCTGGAGTGGTGTTGCAGATAGTTAAAGGGAGAAATTATGATGGAGAGAAAGCCAGCAGCAACTTGGAAGATAGAGACGAGAGGGAACAGAATGGAAAACCTGATACACAAGCTGTTTGTGCTGATGAGAAATTGGGTAGGAGGGAATATGATAGCAATAAAGGATGCTGAAACTGCGTTTAAACAAAGTTTATAAGATTATAAATATTGAAACAGGGAAACATGCCAATTCTACCAATGTTTAAATCCATCACTTTCCTATGCATGAAAATTCCGAAATGACTTATTATTTGGAGTTTAATCAGCTTGTAACTGCAGGGGCTTAGTTTCTGCAAAGGCAGCACTAGTTTCTGAGCTGTTACCAAACGAATTTCATTTATTTCTATGTACAACTGAAGAGGAAACCATGCAAAGACTAAGATCTCTGACATGAAACACAATGAGCAATTTAAGCATTAGACATACCTGTGGAACTAAGTACCGAGGTAACCTGATAGCGCGCACAGCTTTGTCGATATTGTTGTCACAGGGTTTTGTTTGTGGATAACTTAAATGTTAGAGAATGATATCGTAATAATAATCGAATCCTCCTGCTTTAATGCTTTGGGTTATATTTGATCAGACCTGCAGTCATATAACTGTAGTTAGAGATTTTGGCCATCTCTAAACAACTTGCAAAACTGTTAGATATTTACCAAAGACCAAAGTAAATATATATATTTAAGGGAGTAACACTTCAGGTGAATACCATACACTGACTTCAAAATACCATTATATTTTTCAGTTTCTAGTTCTTATTCTAGCACGTCAGAGAGTCTGTTTTGTGGGTTGCAGTAACGTTGCCAATCAATTCATTCTTGAGAAACCTGTATATAATTGAACAAAGTTCAATTAATGTTTTTACCTCTGGGTGTTGACTTTTAAAATGGTTTCACAAAGTTCCAGTTTTAAATCACAGAATCACAGAATTGTTACAGCACAGAAGGAGGCCATTTGGCACATTGAGTCTGCACTGGCTCTTTAAAGGAGCAATCCACCTAATGCCATTCCACTGCCTTCTCCCCACATAAACTTGTACATTCTGCTTTTTCAGATAACAGTCTAATTCCCTCCAGTCTAATGCTTCTCCAATCTATCTACTTAACTGAAGTTCCTCATTCCTGGACGAGGAAATTCCTGGGTGATTAAATGATGCAAATCTTGCTGAACTTATTGAAGGAAACAATTTTTAATAGAGATAAACCACTGGCTTCAACAATACTCAGAATCACAGAATTGTTACAAAACAGGAGGCCATTTGGCCCATTATGCCTGCACCAACTCTTCGAATGAGCAACTCACCATTCTCCTGCCCTCTCTCCGTAACCCTGCACACTCTTCCAATTCAAATAACAGTATAATTCACTTTTGAATGCTTCAATTGAACCTGCCTCCATCAAACCCTCAGGCATTGCATTCCAGACTCTAATCACTCACTGTGAAAAATTTTCTCCTCATAGCACTTTTGCTTCTTTTACTAACTACTTTAGATATATGTCCTCTCATTCTCGATCCTTTCACAAGTGGGGACAGTTTCTCCCTATCTACTCTGCCTAGACCCCTGATGATTTTGAACACCTCCATCAAATCTCATCTCAGTCTTCTTTTCTCTAAGGAAATGATTCTAACTTCTCCAATCTATCTTCATAACTGATGTTCCTCATCCCTGGAAGCATTCTTGTGAATCTTTTCCGCACTCTGTCCAATGCCTTCACATCATTTCTAAGTACAGAACCTAGAACTGGGCACTGTATTCTGGCTGAGGCCAAACTAGTGACTTATACAAGTTTAAGATAACCTCCTTGCTCTTGTACTCTATACCCCTATTAATAAAGCCCAGGATACTGCATGCTTTATTAACTGCCCTCTCAACCTGTCTTGCTATCTTCGATGACTTTTGCACAGTTACGCCCAGGTCCCTCTGTTCCTACACCCTGTTAGAGTTGTACCCCCTATTTTACACTGTCTCTCCATGATCATTCTACCAAAATGAATCACTTCATATTCCTCTGCATTGAACTTCACCTGCCACCTGTTCCCCCATTCCACCAACTTCTCCATGTCCTTTTGAATTTCTACACTATCCTCCTCACAGTTCACAATACTTCCAAGCTTTGTATCATCCACAAACTTTTAATTGTGCCCTGTACATCAAGATTTAGGTCACTAAATTCATGGACTGTTTTCTCCTTTCTGGTGGGATAGTGACTGGTGTGGGGGTGAGGTAAATTTGACCTACCATTGCAATCCTGCTGTGATCGTGACTCATTATCCTGGGTTGAGGGTCAGTTAGCACACAGGACAGGCACCCAGCTTCATTCTTGTGACCAAGAGGAGTCCATCACTGCTAAACAGGAGATTCCAAGTTTTGTTGCTTTTGGATTATCTCTGCAACAAGAAAAAGTGAAGAAGAGGATTTAAAGGGGCTGGCAAGCCACAAGGAAGAATTCATCTGAAGGTTTTTCAGGCCTTGGCTGAGCTCGAGGACTACAAAGGCAAATATTTAAGATCAAATTGGTGAAGACCCTCTCCTTCCATTCTGACAATCTGAGGCTGTTCTGCTGCCATCCCAGTAACCACTCCCAGCCAGCTCCACTGAATGGCAGCACTGGAGAGGAAGCAGGAAAATCTACAGGAATCATAAGCCCTATCTCCTCACTGGCATTTGCTTGCAGTGGGTAGGGATGGGTTGACTAGTGGTGAGGAGGGGTTGTTGAACAAGCCACTTAACCTTGACCATTTTCCACGACTATTCTGTCTGACTTCAGGCAGGATCATGGAACAAGGTCCAGCTCTATGTTTTGTGTTTGTTTTTTTTTAATGTCTCCTTTTTCTCATGTTTCATGCCCAGCAGAAAACCATGTTGTAGGAGATGTTTTAACCTTTGCAGCATAACAGGTTTTGCAGGAGTCTAGAACATAGTAGATGAGATCCATAAATGTATTGAACCTCTTCGAATCACCTTCACTGCCGGTTGGTGCGTCGCCTTAACTCATTAAAATAATGCCAAATCTTCAACATTTTTTAAGTTTCATGGGACGAGAGTCTGGACTGATGCTGACAATGGGCAGAATTTTTCAGCCCAGGTGCAGCGGGAACAGTGTCATAAAATGAGGTGAGCCATTCAAAAGCCCATTGATCCGTAAAATCCCACCAATGGGGGCGGTGGGGGGGACACTGTAAATTTCCACACTATGGGTACACATCCAAGCTATAATTGTATGGTGTTTATAAATTTTGTCTTTCTTAAAACCTTTCTGGAGCCTGCTTCAGGCATGGTTTTGGAACTCTGTATTGTCAGATTGGTGGACCACACGCTTCCAGATGAAAATGTGCATATGTCTCCTCTCTGCCATATTGGATGCTTAGTAGTCCAGTTAGTGCTCAAACGTCAGCATTGTGGGATGTGGGCATCGCTGAAAAGGCCAGCATTTGTTGTCCATCCCTAATTGCCCTTGAACTGACCTTTGCTAGGTTATTTCAGAGGGCAGCTAAGAGTCAGCCACATTACTGTGGGTCTGGAATCATATGTAGGCCAGACCAGGTAAGGATAGCAGATTTCCTTCCCTAAAGGACATTAGTGAACGAGACGTGTCCATATATTTTCAATCCATTTAATTGATCTCCCTTTTCCTCTAATTTTACAGTTGGTGCACATCACTCCTAGATGTATCCTTATCATTATTACTCCAATTGCTCAACAATAATAAAAATGACAGCATGCCAAATATTAATGACATGAATATTTTTATTCCTATTGTACTGCATTGTATGCCAGAATCTTTGCTCCCTTCTGTTTTATGAAACATGTGAGGTTCACCATATTAAAACTTAATGGAAATAATAATGAAATGAATGTGCAGCAACAGCTGTAGCAATATCTTTTCTCCCATCAAGGACCCTAACATGCTTTTGACAGCATCAAGAGCCAGAGAGCTACAAGCTGTCATGTAACTGGCATTGATATGAAAGCCAGATGCCTGTCCTTATGGTGCTGCAGGAGGCTGAGTCCTGACTGGCAAGATCCAGAACATGATTTTGCCATGAATCCCCAAATTTCTCATTAAGCATCTTGTTCAAAGTGTGTAGAAGCTGGTAACTGTTACATTTTGGATTGTTTACCACAGCACCTCCATAGTAGCAAGGTGAAAATTCTTGAGAACTGGTCTATGTTGCATTATTTATGCATATATCAACAGGGATCCTAGCAGAAAAATAATGCATAGTAAAAGTTCACAAGATAAATTCTTTCACTTGGCAACATAGCTTGCAGCAATGTGACATGACTACTCTGAGAGCTACACTGAGCACTGAATACCTGCTTAACACTGTATTCATCTTCTAAGGTGTGACCTACCACATTAACGACTGCCTGTTCAGATGTGGTCCGCTATTGTTTGTTTTTATTAAATGCTGGCTTATTGTGTAAAAGAAAAAAATAGAATTTGTAGACATTAGAACAGGGCAATGACTATTTAGCAACTTGCACACCAGTAAGGTATGGTCAGCACCACCATGGCTTCTATTAGGCTAGTTAGCAGGGCCAAAAGAGTTAAATTATGAGAATAGAGTTATATCCCCTCAAGCATTGATGATTAAGGCAGATCTAATTGAGGTGTTTAAGATGAGTAGATAGAGAGAACGATTTTTTTTTAATGGGATGTGGGCATTTGTTGCCCTTGAACTGAGTGGTTGGCTAGGCTATTGCAGAGAACAGTTGCTCAAACCCATTACTGTGGATTCACATGTGGGATAGACCTGGTAAGGATGTCAGGTTTCCTTCCCTCAAGGGCATTATTGAACAGTTTCAGTTTCATGGTTACCATTAATGAGAAAAGCTTTCAATTCCAAATGTATTAATTGAATTTAAACTCCACCAGCTGCTGTGGTGGGATTTGCAACCATACCCCCAGGACATTAGCCTGGGCCTCTGAATTAGTAGCCCAGTGACATTACCACTATACCATCATCTCCCTGAGAGCTCATGAACAAATGCAGGACAGGGGCCGTACTTTAAAATTATAGGTAGGCTACTACAGAGTCATCTCAGGAAGAGCTTCTTCACACAAAGGGTGGTGGAAACCTGGAGTTCTCTCTCCCCGAAAAGTTGTTGCGGCTAGACCAATTGAAGTTTACAAAACTGAGATTTGTGGATTTTCATTAGGCAAGGGAATTTAGGGTTACGGAACCAGGGCAGTCAGATGGAGTTAATATGAAGGTCAGCCATGTACAAATTGAATGGTACAGAGGTTCCTATGGGGAGAATTGTCCCCCTGTCGCGGGGGATGGAGGGCTGAGCGGAAGCAGGCACGGGTGGGCACGCAGCCAATCAGGGTGCAGGATCATCTTCAATTCATTTTGCTGAGCACAGCTTAACTATGGTAACAATCATGAATACAAATGAGTGGGTGACTCAAGATTGCTTTTATTTTCAAAGAAAAGCAACTCAGAACAATTTCTTGTAGATATCAAACACAATATTAATGGTGTCCCATCTTCACTATGTTCTGCTCCTTTGGCAGAGGCTAATAATCACATAATGTTCTTAATTACTTATGAAAATGCCAATGGAAGAGTATATGCAATCATGAAAAAATAATGTGTTTTGCTTTCAACGTGAATTCTCTAGCGTTTTTCCTGTAAAAAAGATGTTTCACTTATCTTTTTACATCCTTACAGATAATGTCCATTTCCAAAATTTGAGCATACTGAAATAATTCTAAGTAAAATAAATAGAATAAAATCTGAATACTTAAACATCTGACAATATGTTTTTAATTCTTGAAAATGTCCTATTTAAATACAAGACTATGCAAGAATGCTTATTGGCGTATTACTTCCCCTGTTTTGGCACAACGCCAATGCAGCATATTGGTAGCTGATGCTAACTCTCTTTATACCGGCATCTTAATCGGTGAGCCCTGTGGGAAAGTGGTGCATAACTAAGTCAATTATACACATCCACCCTCTGCCTTGTGCAAATTTCCACCACTGGCAGATGGGTATGTCAAACTGAACAGCTAAGGCCATTTCTTATGCTGTTTCTGCATAGATTGCTTAGGGACATGGCAAGTGAATTACTTAAAACTTAAGCCAGATTTATGTAAATTGTAATAACTAGTATATATTTCAGTTCAGATTGAAACAGCTTGGTCTCTCCATTTATCAACAGGGAAAAACTGCAGTAAATGTATTCCTCTACTGTGCTTGTGTGCCGAGGGAAGGGGTGGGGAGGGGCTGGTCAAATACTGCACACGTTCACCTCAGGGCTCCCCCAAGCCCTCTTTCATCCTCTTTCAATGACAATAACTCACATTTTATCTAGTAGCTGTAAAGTAACCCAAGTCACATTACAGAGGTGTAATCAAAATAAACAAGGTCATCAATCCAAGGTAAATGCTATTAGGAGCTGTGGTCAAAAACTTGGCACAGACTTGAATTTTAAAAAGAGTTTGGGGGGTAGTGAAGTGGAGAGTGGAGGGAATTAATCAGCGAATTTAAATAGTGCAGGAATTATAAATCTGCTTGCTGTCCTTTGGCAACACTATGCATAGACATGAGTCCATCCTCCAAATGTATGCTGATGACACCCAACTCTGTCTCTCTAACAACCCTCTCACCACCTCCATTGTATTGTTACTATCAGGCTGTTTTTGCCACATTAGGTTTTGTAGAAAGTTCCCATTTCTTCTAGTTAATCACCGGGAAGAATTAAGCTTTAGTCTTCTGCCCCGCTACAAATTCTGTACCCTCATGCACAATTCCAACCCTCTCTCTGGACACTGTGTATTGCCAAACTAGGCAATTTGCAACCTTTGCATCCAATCTGACCCTGAGCTGAGCTTCCATCTCCACATTCTCAAAGACCACCTTAGTAATATAGCTTGGCTCAGCCCCTGCTTCAATCCTTGGTCATTGAAACCTTCATCCACACCTTTGCCACTTCCAGACTTGATTAATTCATGGTCTTCTGGCTAGTTCCCAACTTCCCTAGTCCAAAAACAGCCAGTGAAGCCCACATTCTGTGAATGAAAAAAAAAAGCTAATCCAAACCTCTCATCCCCACATCCTATCCAATGCCAAGTTTCATTCACCCATCACCCCACCCGTACTGAACAAAATTGGCTCATAGGAACATAGGTACAGGAGTAGGCCATTCGGCCCATCAGCTCTGCTCTGCCATTCAACTAGATCATGGCTGATGATCTATCTCAACACCACTTTCTCACGCTATCCCTATATCCTTTGATGTCATTAATATCCAGAAATCTATCGTTTTCTATCTTGAACATGCGCAATGATTGAGCTTCCACCGCCCTCTGGGATAGAGAATTCCAAAGATTCGCCACCCTCTGAGTGAAGAAATTCCTCCTCATCTCACTCTTAGATGGCCTGTCTCTTCTTCTGAGCCTGTGTCCCCTGATTCTAGACTCACCGGCCAGGTGAAACATCCTTTCTACATCTACCCTGTCACAGCCTGTAAGAATTTTGTACGTTACAAAGAGATCACCTCTCATTCTTCCAAACTCTAGGAATATAGGCCCAGTTTTCTTAATCTCTCCTCATTGAACAATCTCGCCATCCCAGGGATTAGTCTCATGAACTTCAGCTACACTCCCTCTGTGGCAAATATATTCTTCCTTAGATCAGGAGGCCAAAACTGTACACAATACTCCCAATGCGGTCTCATCGAGGCCCTAAAAATAACAGCAATACATCTTTACTCCTGTGTTCAAATGACCTTGTGATGATGGCAAACCTACCATTTGCCTTTTAATTCCTTGCTGCACCTGCATTCTAGCTTTTAATGATTCATAAACAAGGATACCTTTGGACATCAACACTTCCCAACTTCTCGCCATTTAAGAAACAGTCGGCCTTTCTGTTTTTCTACCAAAGTGAATAACTTCACACTTATTCACTTTATATTCCATGTCATGCTCCTATATTCTTGCTCCTGGCCACCCAATGCTCCATATTTAAAGTTTGCATCTTTCTGATTAACCCCCTCCATTTCTTCATACCTCCTGTCTCTGTAACCTCCTTAAGCCCCTCAAAGTGATTCAGGGCCTATTGCATATGGATCTGAGTGAAACTTCTGATTGAAATCTTCAAACAAGGGCAGCGATCACTTTCACCACACAGAGATTGCTGTCATAATCTTGGACTGTGGTTATGTCCCGTTTCAGGAGCTGACCCTGTTGAAGTGCAGCCTATTTACACACTGCTCTTCACTGAGGTCGGACAGGTCACATGCATCATTCCATACTCCTAGCTCCTCTGACCTCAATCTTGTTGAGCTATCATTTCCTGCTGTTGTTGTTCCTCCACTTTTCAACATTGGGGAACTTGATGTAACACCCATGCTACAGAGTTCAAAACCTCCTGTTTTACTTAGAACTTTGCATTTATATAGCACCTTTCTGCAACTTCAGGATGCCCCAAAGTGCTTCACCACCAATGAATTGTTGCTTTCTTTCGAAATATGGTCTCTGACATCATGGAGGGAAACAAGTCAATGCTTTAATGTCAGTTATAAAGGGAAGAAATTACGACAATCTCAGAATTAAATCAATCTTATGCATAATTTTTCATCCCGTGGATGGACGCACGCCCGACCCAAACAGGAGTGAAATAGTGTGCCATGCCATCGTGCAGGCTCATGATCTTTGGGTGGGTGCGCGTGACACATAGCACTGTGCCCGCCAACAATTAAGAGGCTTATTAAGGCCTGAAGTAATTTATTAAGCTGCGTTTTTTGCTGCCGGCTCAACCGTTCAGTTGGCAGGTGGGCGAATAGGCCAGGCAGCTTTTGCATTTTTCATGAAACCTCATCCACGGGCGGGATGAGGTTCCCGGTGCTGACTGAAGAAGCAATAAAAAAATTTTAAAATCCTTTTTTCAAATATCCCTCTTCATGTGATTGAGTCAGGAGTGGGGACATGTTTAACTCATGTGTTAAAAGTGTATTTTTGTATTTAAAATCTGTCAGCTCCCTGGGGAAGCTCTGTACCTTCAGGGAGCTGTAAGTGCACGCTCCCCCACGTAAGCGCCCACCTTAGCACTCGTGCTTCTCCCACACCCGCCTCGGCAGCACTGAGGCTCCCAGCGCGTGTTTCAGGCTGACTGACCGTTCATTGGAGCCTGATCGCGGGCACCAGTTGGCTTCGCGGCTGCTCCCTGGCCTGCCCACCATGCCTGCCTGACAAGGGAAAATTCATTCACGGGATGTGGGCTTCGCTGGCTGGGCCAGCATTTATTGCCCATCCCTAGTTGCCCTTGAGTAGGTGGTGATGAGCCACCTTCTTGAACTGCTGCAGTCCATGTGGTGTAGGTACACCCACAGTGATGTTAGGAAGGGAGTTCCAGGATTTTGACCCAGTGACATTGAAGGAACGGCGATATATTTCCAAGTCAGGATGATGAGTGACTTGGATGGGAATTTCCAGGTGGTGGTGTTCCCATCTGTCTGCTGCCCTTGTCTTTCTAGGTGGTAGTCGTTGTGGGTTTGGGAGGTGCAGTCTTGGTGAATTTCTACAGTGCATCTTATAGATGAAACACATTGCTGCTACTGTGCATCAGTGGTGGAGGGAGTGAATGTTTGTGGATGTGGTATCAATCAAGTGGGCTGCTTTGTCCTGGATGGTGTCAAGCTTCTTGAGTGTTGTGGGAGCTGCACTCACCCAGGCAAGTGGAGAGTATTCAATCACACTCCAGACTTGTGCCTTGTGGATGGTGGACAGGCTTTGGGGAGTCAGGAGGTGAGTTACTAGTTGCAGGATTCCTAGCCTCTGACTTGCTCTTGTAGCCACAGTATTTATATAGCTAGTCCAGCTCAGTTTCGGGCCAATGGTAGCTCCCAGGATGTTGATAGTGGGGCATTCAGTGATGGTAATGCCATTAAACGTCAAGGGGCGATAGTTAGATTCTCTCTTGTTGGAGATGGTTATTGCCTGGATATTTCCCAGTTCTTGTTGCATTTGGACAAGGACTGCTTCAGTGTCTAAGGGTCGCAAATGGTGCTGAACATTGAGCAATCATCAGCGAACATCCCCACTTCTGTCGTTGTGATGGAAGGAAGGTCATTGATGAAGCAGTTGAAGATGGTTGGGGCGAGGACACTACCCTGAAGAACTCCTGCAGTGATGTTCTGGAGTTCAATTGGCTGACCTCCAACAGCCACAGCCCTCTTCCTTTCTTCTAGGTATGACTCCAACCAGTGGAGAGCTTTCCCCCCTGATTCCCATTGGCTCCAGTTTTTTTAGGGCTACTTGATGCCACACTCTGTCAAATGCTGTCTTGACATCAAGGGCAGTCACTCTCACTTCACCTCGGGATTTCAGCTCATTTGTCCATGTTTGAACCAAGGCTGGAATGAGATCAGGAGCTGAGTGGCCCTGGTGGAACCCAAACTGGATGCCAGTGAGCAGGTTATTTCTAAGCAAGTGCCACTTGATAGCATTGTTGATGACCCCATCCATTACTTTACTGATGATCAAGAGTAAACTGACGGGTCGCTAATTGGTTGGGTTGGATTTGTCCTGCTTTTTGTATACCGGACATACCTGGGCAATTTTCCACATAGCCGGGTAGATACCAGTGTTTTAGCTGTACAGCTTGGCTAGGGGCACGGCAAGTTCTGGAGCACAAGTCTTCAGTACAATTGCCGGAATATTATCACAGCCCATAGACTTTGCAGTTCCTTCAGCCATGTCTTGTTGTCACGTGGAGTGAATCGAATTGGCTGAAGACTGGCATCTGTGATGCTGGGGCCCTCCGGAGGAGGCTGAAATGGATCATACATACGGCATTCTGGCTGAAGATTGTAGCAAATGCTTCAGCCTTATCTTTTGCACTGATGTGCTGGGCCCCTTCATCATTTAGGATGAGGATACTTGTGGGCCCTCCTCCTCCAGTGAATTAATTGATTGTTCAGCACCATTCATGACTGGATGTGGAAGGACAACAGAGCGTGGATCTGATCCATAGATTGTGGGATCGCTTAGCTCTGTCTATCACTCGCTGCTTATGCTGTTTGGTACGCAAGTAGTCCTGTGTTATAGCTTTACCAGTTTGACACCTCATTTTTAGCAATGCCTAGTGCTACTCCTGGCAGACCCTCCTGCGCTCTTCATTGAAGCAGGGTTGATCCCCTGTCTTGAAGGTAATGGTAGAGTGGGGGGTATGTCGGGCCATGAGGTTACTGATTGTGTTCAAGTATAATTCTGCTGCTGCTGATGACCCAAAGTGCCCAGTCTTGGGTTGCTAGATCTGTTCGAAATCTATCCCATTTAGCACGGTGGTAGAGCCATGCAATGCGATGGAGAGTATCCTCAATGTGAAGGTGGGACTTTGTCTCCACAACTGTCCTTTGGTCACTTCTACCGATACTGTCATGGACAGATGCATATGCGGCAGGCAGGTTGGAGAGGATGAGGTCAAGTATGCCTTTCTCTCTTGTTGGTTCCAACACCACCTGCCACAGACCCAATCTAGTAGCTATGTCCTTTAGGGTTCGGCCAGCTTGGTCAGTAGTGTTGCTTCTGAGCCACTCCTGGTGATGGACAGTGAAGCCCCCCACCCAGAGTACATTCTGTGCCATTTCCATCCTCAGTGATCCCTCCAGGTGGTGTTTATAAGAACATAAGAAATAGGAACAGGAGTAGACCATTCAGCCCCTCAGGTCTGCTCCACCATTCAATAAGATCATGGCTGATCTTCTTGTGTTTCGATCTCCATATTCCCATCTAACCTCAATAACCTTTGATTCCCTTGCCTAACAAGAATCTTTCTACCTCTGCCTTAAAAATACTCAATGACCCCACCTCCACCACTTCTGATGCAGAGAATTCCTAAGTTACACAACCCTCTGAGAGAAAAAAATCTCCTCATCTCTATCCTAAAAGGGTAACTCCTAAATTTAAAACAGTTCCCCCGGTTCTGAACTCACCCACAAGAGGAAACATCCTTTTGATGCCTATTTTGTCAAGACCGTTCAGGTCTTGTATACTTGTATATTTGTATACAAATCACCCCTCATTCTTCAAAACTCCAGTCTGACAACCTTTTCTCATAAGACAACCCACTCATTCTAGGTATCAATCTAGTAAATCTCCTCTGAACCGCCTCCAGTACATTTACATTCTTCTTTAAATAAGGGGACCAAAACTGCACACAGAATTCAAAGTGTGACCTCACCAATGCCCTGTATAACTGAAGCATAATATTCTTACTTTTATGTTCAAACATTTTTGTAATAAAGGATAGCATCCCATTAGCTTTCTTAATTAGTTGCTGCACCTACACAGTAATTTTTTGTAACTCATACTAGAACACCTAGATCCCTCTGCACCTCAGAATTCTGCAGTCATTCTCCATTTAAGTAATACTCTGCTTTTTTGTTCTTCCAGCCAAAGTGAACAACTTTACATTTTCCCACATTAAACTCCATTTGCCAGATCGTTGTCCACTCACTCAATCTACCTATATCCATCTGCAACCTCCTCATGTCTTCTTTACAACATATTTTCCTACCTATCTTTGTGTCATCTGCAAATTTAGCTACCTTGTATTCACTTCCCTCATCTGAGTCATTGATATAAATCATAAAAAGTTGAGGCCCCAGCACAGACCCCTGCAAGGCTCCAGTCACTACACCCTGTCGATCCAAAAAAGACCCATTTATGCGTACTTTCTGCTTTCTGCCAGCCAGCCAATCTTCTATCCATGCTAATATGTTACCCCCTATACGATGCACTTTTATTTTCTGTAATAACCTTTGACGTAGCACCTCATCAAATGGTGTTCAACATGGGGGAGCACTAATTCATCAGCCAAGGGGGTAGTGTTTGGTAATGAGCAGGAAATTTCCTTACGCTTGATGATCTGATGCATTGGGACTTCATAGGGTCCAGAGTTGATATTGAGGACTCCCAGAGCAACTCCCTCTTGACTGTATACCACCGTGCCTGGGTCTGCTGGGTCTGTCCTGCCGGTGGGACAGGACATGCCAAGGGATGACGATGCTGGTGTCTGGGGCATTATCTGTAAGGTATGATTCCATGAGAATGACTATGTCAGGCTGTTACTTGACTATTCTGTGAGACAGCTCTCCCAGTCTTGGCACTAGCCCCTATTAGTAAGGAGGATGTGGCAGGGTTGACAGGGTTGAGTTCACTGTTGTCATTTCCAGTGCCTTGGACGATGCTGAGTGGTCCATCGGTTTCATTCTTTTTTTGAGACTTTGTAGCAGTTTGATATAACTGAGTCGCTTGCTAGGCCACTTCAGGGGGCAGTTAAGAGTCAATCACATTACTGTGTGTCTGGAGTCACATGTAGGCCAGAGCAAGTAAGGACGGCAGATTTCCTTCCCTTCCCTAATGTATCACATTAATTGCTGCTAAACAAAGAAAAAACATTAATATGAAATAAAATGGAAAGCTGAAATAAAACAGAAAATGGAAATATACAATAAAGCCCCAACATTCACAGGGGTTAAGTTCCCACGAAACCTCGCAAATGGCGAAATCGCAAACGATGAACATGTTTACAATGGGAGTCAATTAGATAGGTTGCAGACATCCTAAAATTTTACATGTATAAAGGATCAAAGGCAATAAAAATGATGTTTTTAATAAATTTAGAGGGAAATTTACTGGATAAATTCTTTAATAAACGAGAAAACAAGAAAAACGTAACATTTGTCACATTTACAGTACTTTACTTGAGAGTGGAGGTGGGCTGTGATCAGGAATTAAATCACAGCAACAAGAAACACCCACATGCAAACAACAGCAGACGACGCAAGTACTGTGCACACTCTCTACTGAGGGAAATACGTCATGGATGCCTTCTATTTAAAACTTTATTTGTTGTTTTTTGATGTTTTAACAGTGGCTTTTATTTTTTTAATTTTAAAGCTGCGGATAAGTGAACATTTGGACCTATAATGGCTGTGCTGGTGTACAAAGACTTTTGCGGGATAAGCAACTTTGCAAAAGAGGAAGTCGCGGACAGCGGGACTTTACTGCAGAGCAGACCAGTCAGTGTGTGTAAACAAAGACAGGATAAGATTTTTTCGATTTCACTTGAAAACCTGGAATTACAAAATCACAAAATAATTGTGGATGATGAATAAAGCTTTGGTCCATTGCACCTAATCTATCGGTTTGCAAATTGAGTTTGTGTGAACTTTATTGATGCAAATCCAGGGTACGAAACAGCCAAGATCTCGACATAAATAGATCACAAGAATATTTGGTGTGGAAACAGATTGTTTGCAGGTTCAGAAGAGATGGTCTTCAGAGATCCAGGACAGAAAATATGGTTCACTTTTCTTGTGTTCCTTCCTCAACAATGAGATATATTTATTTGGTCAATTAAAGATTACCTCTCTAATATATTAATCCTCCATTCTTGGACTTAAATTGTATTAGAAATAATCAGAAAGTGTTTATATCTATTATTTGTTTGGTATTATAACATGTGAAAAAGGAACCTTTGCAAAGAAACTTATACCCTTTTAGATCATAGTGAATCCAAAGGCTCACAGTTCCCTTTCCTAATGCATCAACAAGTGTTTCCAGGACTGTCACTGACCTCATCTCCTCTGGAGATCTTCCTCTGACAGCTTCCAACCTGATAGTCACCCAGCCTCGGACGGCCTGCTTCTATCTCCTACCCAAAATCCACAAACAGAACTGTCCCGGCAGACCGATCATGTCAGCCTGTTCCTGCCTCACGGAACTCATTTCTCGTTATCTTGACTCCCTTCTCTCTCCCCTTGTCCAGTCCCTTCCCACTTACATCCGTGATTCCTCTGACACCTTACGTCACATCAACAATTTCCAGTTCCCTGGCCCCAACCGCTTCCTCTTCACCATGGAAGTCCAATCCCTCTACACCTCCATCCCCCACCAGGATGGTCTGAGGGCCATTAGCTTCTTCCTGGAACAGAGGCCCAAACAATCCCCATCCACCACTACTCTCTTCCGTCTGGCTGAACTTGTTCTCACACTGAACAATTTCTCCTTCAACTCCTCTCACTTCCTCCAAATAAAAGTTGTGTCTATGGGTACCAGCTATGCCTGTCTCTTTATAGGGTATGTGGAACATTCCTTGTTCCAGTCCTACTCCGGCCCCCTTCCACAACTCTTTCTCCGGTACATCGATGATCACTTTGGTGCTGCTTCATGCTCTCGTCGGGACTTGGAAAAATTTATTAATTTTGCTTCCAATCTCCACCCCTCCATCATTTTCACGTGGTCCATCTCTGACATTTCCCTTCCCTTCCTTGACCTCTCTGTCTCAATCTCTGGTGATAGACTGTCCACCAATATCCATTACAAACCTACCGACTCCCACAGCTACCTCGTCTACAGCTCCTCACACCCCGCTTCCTGTAAGGACTCCATCCCATTCTCTCAGTTCCTTCGCCTCCGTCACATCTGTTCTGATGATGCTACCTTCAAAAACAGTTCCTCTGACATGTCCTCCTTCTTCCTTAACTGAGGTTTTCCACCCACGGTCATTGGCAGGGCCCTCAACCGTGTCCGGCCCATCTCCCGCGCATCCACCCTCACGCCTTCTCCTCCCTCCCAGAAACATGATAGGGTCTCCCTTGTCCTCACTTATCACCCCACCAGCCTCCGCATTCAAAGGATCATCCTCCACCATTTCCGCCAACTCCAGCATAATGCCACCACCAAACACATCTTCCCTTCACCACCACCCCCCCCCGATGGCATTCCATAGGGATCGTTCCCTCTGGGATACCCTGGTCCACTCCTCCATCACCCCCTACTCCTCAACCCCCACCTATGGCACCTCCCCATGCCCACGCAAAAGATGCAACACCTGCCCCTTCACTTCCTCTCTCCTTACCGTCCAAGGACCCAAACACTCCTTTCAAGTGAAGCAGCATTTCACTTGCATTTCCCACAACTTATTCCACTGCATTCGTTGCTCCCAATGCGGTCTCCTCTACATTGGAGAGACCAAATGTAAACTGGGCAACCACTTTGTAGAACCTGCAGTCTGTCCGCAAGAAAGACCCAAACCTTCCTGTCGCTCGCCATTTTAATGCTTCACCCTGCTCTCTTGCCCAAATGTCTGTCCTTGGCTTGCTGCATTGTTCCAGTGAAGCCCAACGCAAACTGGAGGAACAGCACCTCATCTTCTGGACTGAATATTGAATTCAACAACTTTAGATCTTGAACTCCCTCCTCCATCCCCACCCCCTTTCTGTTTCTTCCCCCTTCCTTTTGTTTTTTCCAATAATTTATTTAGATTTTTCTTTTCCCACCTATTTCCATTATTTTTAAATCTATATCTTTTATGCCCTGTTAGCCTTTCCACCCCATCCCAACTAGAGCTGTACCTTGAGTGTCCTGCCATCCATTCTTAATTAGCATATTGGTTTAGATAATATCACCACCTTCAACACCTCTTTGTTCTTGTGTCTGAGACATCTTTTAATTATCTGCTCCTATCACTGCTTGCTTGTCCCTATAACCACATCACCCCCTCACCCCCCCCGACTTCTCTCCCCCCACCCCCCACCCACCTTAAACCAGCTTATATTTCACCCCTCTCCTAATATTCACTCAGTTCTGTCGAAGGGTCATGAGGACTCGAAACGTCAACTCTTTTCTTTTCCGCCGATGCTGCCAGACCTGCTGAGTTTTTCCAGGTAATTCTGTTTTTGTTTTGGATTTCCAACATCCGCAGTTTTTTGTTTTTATATTATTATTATTAACAAGTGTATAATGTTTGCCCCAGTGATAGGCTTTAGAATACATTACCAACTAGGTTAGTGGCTGCTATGGATTTATACCAACTTTGTAATTCCAGATTTGTAACCTTAAAATAAAGATTTCAGTCTCCTCTCTTTACAGATACTGACCGGTCTGCTGTGTATTTCCAGCACTTTTTTCCTTTATTCCATTTTTCCAGTAGTAACTCCTTCAGTTAATTGAAGGCAATGTTTCCTTCGTATATAATGATGCCCTAGTTTTTATCTAATAACTTTTTCTAAGATCGTTTCTCCGTAACCCACATTGATTCCCTTCATCATTTAAATAAATCACACCAATGTTAACTTCCCCCAACGTGTGGACAGATACATTTATTTTAGCAGCTCATCGAAGTGCCAGTCTGATGAAATCTTTTCCAATTATTCTGAAAGTCCTACTTTCTTAAACAATGTATAATTATTCACATCTCAGATATTTCACTTACAATATTTTTATAGACATTTGTGCAGAATCATTAATAAGTATCATTATGAATAGCAGGGGGTGTAAAAAGATCGGTTCAGAGGGGACTCTGTTGGTCACAGCTGCTCAATTAGATTAATTATCATCAATGACTGCCCTCTTTTCCTATTATCTAGAAATTAATAATTTCATCTTAAATCATACGAGCTTTCACTTTTGCAATAAGTCTTCCCTGAGGAATCTCATCAAATGCTTTCTGAAAGTTCAGATACAGAACATGCATAACCCTCCCACACAATAACATCAAAGAATTCCAACAAATCTCCCAGGGCAAGATAGGCTTTCATAAGCCTTCATTAACTAGGATTAGTTACCCATTGTCTTGCCTGACGGTACTGAAGTACTCCCTGGCTGCATACTTTCCCCACCATGTAAGCTAAGTGGTTCTTTTCATACTTCTCCTTTGGAGGAGATGTGGATGGATTCATAAACCGATTAGCAGCCTGACAGGCCATGAGGTGAATGCTCTTTCTCTGGCCATGGTCATGTCTACACCTATCAATTGGTTGGTCAGTCCCATACAGTGGGAGGGTTTTATGGACTTCTAAATTCCATCATACTGGGCTAATCTGTTGGATGTCAATCCAGAATTCAGAGTCAGAGCTCCAGTCTCAATTTGCAAGGCACTGTCTGAAGCAAAGTTTGAATTCTCTCATCTCTGCCTCAGGCATGCGTGTGTTATCTCTGAGCTAAAGGCTCGCTCTCAAAAAGCAGCACCTCTGATGATGCAATGCTCCCAGTACTGCATAGAAGTATTAGGTTTTTTTTACGCTTTCACGGTATAAGAGCTTTGTTGGCTAGGCCAATATTTTTATTGCCAGTGATGACTCAACGGGGCAGACATGTTTTGTAAAGAAACAGTAAAACTTTATTACGGAGACATCTTGGAGTGCTTGCACCTAGACCCAATCCCTCATCCAAAAGGCTTCCCCTCCCCCCACCCCCCCCCCGAACTGTCCGCACTAAGAGCTCACTGGTTGAAGTCCCCACGTTACATCGTATGACCTGCGATTGACAGGAAGGGGGACAATACATGCAGTTACCACATTTACTCCCCCTTCAGAATTTTACAATTACTCTTTACAAAACAGATTTGAACATCCAACAAACATATATACAATTTCAGGTGATTATAAATCAAGTCTTTGAGGTACTCTTCGTATACAGCTAGAGCATAACTCTAGCACTGGAGGTTCTTGAACAGGATCAACAGGATCAGGAGCTGCATTCTGAGACACATCATCGGAACTGGGAAGTTCAGGATTTGGCAATTCCTCCGAAACATCTGGAATGTCTGTCCAAGGTCAATCACGTACCTCAGAAGTCGACGGTTCGACGGTTCAACGGTTCAACAATAATTATAGATTGATCAGTTAATTGTTGGAATGTCTTTCTGGCACTGGTATGATCTACGTGCTTACAGATGATTCTATCTCCCACTTATACTTGGGAAGATAATGGACCAGTCTCTGAAACAATGGCTCCCAGAGCCCAACAGGGCCCACTGCCAGAATTTCCCGCATATATTGTGTCACCTAAACTGAATGTGTGAACTTTGCTGCATATGTCACGGTTAAATATCTGATCACTCTGGTTCTGCTCTACTTTCCCCTCTAAATTTGGAAACACTAAAATAAGTGTAAACCTATACGCAGACAGCATTTCTTTAATAACTCTGAAAGTGTTGAACCTGTAGTTGAATGTGGTGTTGCATGATAACTTAAGAGAAACCAGGAAAGTCGAGATTCCAGAGTGCCTTCCAATAACTTTTTCATACCAGACTTAAAAGTTTGTGCAGCCAAGGCTCCTTCGACAGCACCTTCCAAACCCACGACCACTACCACCTAGAAGGGCAAGGGCAGCTGACAGATGGGAACACTACCACCTGGAAGTTCACCCCCAAGTCACTCACCATCCTGACTCAATGGAGCAGGCAGGTTTTATAAAGAAGCAATAAAACTTTATTGCAGAGGCATCCAGGAGTGCTTGCAACTAGACCTGAACCCTTATCTGAAAGGCTCCCCCAGCTCCAGATTGCCAACACTAAGAACTCATTGGTCAAAGCACCTGCAGTACATCACATGACCCGTGATTGACTGGAGGGAGGGACAATACATGCAGTCACCAGATTTCCCATCCCTAAGAGAAGGTGTGGGTGAGCCACCTTCTTGTTGTGTGTTCAAATTAATTGGCTGGGGGAGGGCAGGTGGGGGCGGCAAAATAGAACCTACATCCTTCTGAGTCAGAGGGCTGAGTGCTACAACTCACCACAGCTAACTCTTGCACATGTATGTTAAGAGGAATGTACTTCCATAATTTCCATATATTTAAAATATAATTTTCTTTGCATTCCCACTGAGATGATGAGAAGCATGTTCCCAAACATCTATAACACAAGATGACTGACATCCAGTAATTTTCTCCCTTGCACTAATTTGGTTGCTGCTGACAGTGGTGTGTACAGATCACAAATTCTGTGAGGCCAGTGGCTAACAGGAACCTATAGTCCTGTGCAGCATTCTTAGAAGCCATAACTACACTTTAGCATTTCCCCTACTACGACATGTAATGACTAAGGGGGGTAAATATAAAGGTTTTAAGAAATAGAACACTTCAGATGGCAGAGAAGTGTTGAAACTCATCTCCAAAGAAAGAGAACTAACTATTCCAGCAGCCTATTGGAGGAAATGGCAGAGTTTCAGATGTTAGACAGTCCTTAACAGAAAACTGACAAAGTATTTTCATCTACATAAAAGCAGGTGAAAGTCATCTTCAGGGTAGGGTCTCAATAGTCTGTTTTACACACTGTCTGATTTTCTTTTCCATTGACTTCAATCCCAAAGCTTTCATGATCCAAGCCGGGATCCAATTCTCACTGCTTTCTGTTTTGGACCTTGAATAGGGTATTACGTACCCATCAGAAATATTATTTTGATCATTTTTTCTTATCCATTTTCCATCTCCATAAACTCTGGAATTAGAAGTAATAGTGGCCATGATACCATTGTCCGATTGTTGTAAAAACTCATCTGGTTCACCACTGCCCTTTAGGGAAGGAAATCTGCCATCCTTAACTGGCCTGGCCTACAGGTGACTCCAGGCCAACAGCAATATTGTTGACTCTTAAGTGCCCTCTTAACTGCTCTCTGAAATGGCCTAGCAAGCCATTCAGTTCAAGGGGAATTAAGGATGGGCAACATATGCTGGCCTTGCCAACAACACCCACATCCCATGAAAAAAATAATAAAAAAGGAATTTCAATTAACTTACCAAATATTTTCCTTTAAACTGATTATTTTGCCTTGGCTTAATAATATGCATTGTTTTCTTCTGCCTTAAGTCATATGTTTGTTTCTCCTTCATAAGTCTCAGAAAACTGAAAACACTGGAAGCACTCAGCAGGCCTGGCAGTATCTGTGAAGAGAAACAGAGTTAGCATTTCAGGTTAGCCTTTACAATCACCACGGAAAATTAAACCATGGTCTCTGCATCAAGAAGCAATGCTGAGCTAACTCCATGAATTTAATTCCCCTTCTGAAAGACCCCCATGTATAATCTATTAAACTTTAAGTAATTAACAGCTTTCATATTCTGGATCTTCCCTGTCCCTGATGCTTCTGTTCTCTCCTTTTTGCCTGGTGGTCTAGATCAAGCTTTAATTGTTAATTTTTCCCTTCAGAGTCACACTGCTTGACTCGAAATGACTCAGTTGTCATCTCAATCTGAAGTTAAATTATCTCTTGATTATTCAGATCAGGAATTAATGTCAGACTTCATTCTCTGTTGGATTTTATGGAAATACACATGTTGGTAAGCAGACAAACAATTCCAAGACTATTGGCATTCTCTTGTCTCTTTACTGCCATGTCTTTCTGCCACTTTAAAATGTCTCTACAAGTATTAATGGGGAAAAATTGCTTGTTAAAACTTATTGACGCCCTGGTAAAGGCCAATCAAGAGAAACTAATGAACAATTGAACTAGGGTGAGATAAAGCAAATTGTGTTCATTATTCATAATTAGACATTCAAATTAATGACATGAAGGAAGGGTAAAAATGTAATAACTGCAATGACAAAAAGATGATCGATAAACATTTCTGTAATATACACTGTATGTGACTGGTTTCAATATGGTGTTACAGTTTCAGTGTCCTGTGATATAGACTAAGATCTATCAGGACATAGTATAGAATTAACACAAAAGTTCCAAAAATAAGGGAGTGACTATATCATGGCATTGGTCGCCATGTACGATAATAGGAATTGCCCAGGAATCGATCCATTATAGCTTGGAGGCTTTCCTTTCTCATTTCTTCTTTCTCTCAGAAGCCTAGATTTTGAGTACACAGGATTTGACTGAGCTATCAATCTTTGAGCTTTCCTGCAAATCAGTAACCATGCAGAGCCAACATCCATGTTGGTGGCATAGTTGGAAGATGCACAGATGATGGTGTGACATCTCAAGATAGCTGTACATTAATGTCCTCCCTTCAGCTTTCTCTGATGGCTGCATATGTAGCAGAAAGGAAGCAGGTCCAAGCTGCCCAAGTAGCACTGCAAGAGCTGCAATCTGAAGCAGATTTATCCTAGTTTGTGGCAAAAATGAAGCTTTTTTTTATCTCTGATACATTACTTATTAGACATTTTCATTCTGTTCACAACACACAACAAAGTTTAAATTGGTGACTGCTAGCTGTTCTGCAACTTACGTAGAATTCACATCCCAGACTGATAGATATGTGTGGATCAATTGTTCGCATTAACCTTGAATGGGTGACCTTTCTGATAGATTGTTCAACATAATTGGAAGTGATCAATGGGTCAAGCCATTCCATTCAATGATATACAGCCTGGCTGTGGGGAAGTTTATAGTACTTTTGGGTGACAGATGAATTTGTGTGGGTCTTACTGGCAGAGTTTTATTAGACTATCAGGCACAAACTCTGACTATTCCGATTTGCTCCTAGCCCAGAATATGGATACTCACAGTGTAGGGAATCCTCACTACCAGCTCCAACACTTGGTGAGTTGTTCATTTGGGGAGCCAGGGCAGACACGATGGGCTAACTGGTCTCCTTCTATACCATGGCAATTCTGTGATTCTGTGACACTGCTTCACTGCTGCAAGCCCGACAGAAATACTGACATAAGGCAGGGATCCAGCGCATCCTGATCCCAGCTGAATTTCTGTTCCTGTGCACCCGAGAGGATCATAGCAGTTGGGTGGGAAACATTAAGCTCCATATCTATTATATATTCAATTCAGCATCAACATAGAGACTGTTGTATGAGTTTTGCTAGTATTGCAACCTAGGATAGCACCTGTTATGCTGCTGCCACCATAATAGTCTACAATATATATCCACTTGGCAATGAAAGCAGTAAATAAGCTACCTACCTTCCACTGTCTATGATGAGAGGGTACTTACCCTGCTCCAACATGCAATCCATATGTTGATAAACCCAACATCCTCAATATGATTTCTTAATCACTTAAGTTTCCTAAATTCTGAACTGCCATTGATTCCCCCCAGTCCCAAGGCTTGTAGCACAGTCAACACTGGTGCATCCATCAATATTGTGGCTCTAATGGCCTAGGACAAAGCTCTTCCCTATAAAAACCAGCCAAGCCCCAAGTTTGGCTGCACTACAATAAATTGGTAGAAATGGTACACCATGCAGATGTATATCCATAATAACTTGCATTTGATTAGCAGAATAAGCCACACCAAGGCACTTCACGGAGGAGAGAGATGGACTGAGCAGTAATTTAGGAGACTTAGTCAAAGAAGCCATTAAAGCGGGAAGGATAGTAGTAAGGGAAAATAGTTTTGGGTGTTCTAAACGTAGGAACAAGATGGTCAAAATCTCTGCCACAAGTGAAGAACACTCAGAGGTCAGCATACACAAGATTATAGAGTCCAAACGCAGTAGGCCATAGGCTAGGATGTAGGGTTACAGAAGCCTGCAAAGAAAAGAATTAAGGTAAGGTAACATGGACAAAGATTTTAATTTTAATGCACTGGGAAATGGAGAGCAAGTGGTGATCAGTGAGGACAGGGCGAAGGGACAGCATGACTTAATGGCGGACAGGATATCAGCTTTGGAGTTTAATACACAAGTTGGGGTTCATGCAGAGAGCAGCACAAGAGACTGATATAGACATTCAAGAAGTATGGACAAATGTTTTAGCAGCAAAGGGGGTGAGTTGGAATGCAGACAGATAATGCTATGGAGATGGAAGTGCCAGATAGGATATGGGAGTTGAAGCTCAGTTCAGGGGTACATTGGTCATTTCAACTCAAGTGAACAGCTGGGGGTGGGAATAGAGTCAATAACAAGATCGTAGTGATTTTGGTAGGAGCCAGAAAAGATGGCTTTAGTTTTCCCAATGTCCATCTAGATCACATTATGGGTCCAACACCTTACATTAAATTCACTATTTGCTGTTATTGATTATTGACTGTTGGTGTTTACACAGATAAATTACACCCCTTTTTCGAGTGGTACACAGACAGGGCTGAATTTTTTGTTCTGTTCTGGTGGGCAGGAGTCTGACCCGGAAGTGCATGGATCGCTGACTCCCTCTCCTGCCTTTGAGACTTGTGCCATAACATGCCAAGTGGCCAATTAACGGCCACTGGGCAGGTCCTCTTCAAGGTGTGCTGCTAATCCAATAGGCCATGGATGGTGGGGTGACCTGGCATCAAGTTGGCAGGCGGTGACCTGGAGAGTGCCAATTTTTATTTATTTGTGTGTTTATTTATTGATGGGAAGATTTCAGGAACTTTGGCAAGCAAGATAAAGCTGAATGCGTTTCAAGCATAACCTTGAAGGTCATCGGGAGGAGATATGGAGCATCAGGCTGTTAACACTCATTGTCTCTCAACAGATAGCCACGAGAAAGGAGCGAGGTGATGACCATGGCAGAAGGACAAGGACGGTCCCAAGGTTCAATGAGGACTCCTTGCAAGTCCTCTTCCAGGCTGTGAGTGCCAGGCACAAAGTCCTCATGTCAGCTGACAGTAAGAGGAGACATCCCAGCCTGACCAAAGCAGCCTGGGCGTAGGTCGCAGTGGGGGTCAATACCCTTAGGGTCGTTGAGAGGACCTGGATACAGTGCAGAAAATGCCCCGATGGCCTTTTGCTATCTTCCAGGGCACGTGAGGCTCCATTATAAGGATGTACATTCATGGAGGGATTTGGGAAGGTTCCACAAGGGTATTGTCTTGACCTTTACACTAAACAAAAGTGCGAAGGGGCATGATGCACAAATGCCACTGTGCATATACCCAAGGCCGAGATTGTTTGAGTTGGGGGAGGGGAGGATGGGTGTGACAGAGGGATGGGGGGTGGCAGAAGTGTGAAAAATGCATTGTTTTTTTGGCACAGCCCATTCTCCATGATGTATAGTCAGCTCTTATGAAAGAGGCACTGTAGTAAATACTTGTGAACACTCATGCATCAGGGAGGATTTTTTTTTTAACTCTTTCATGGGATGTGGGCATCACTGACAAGGTCAGCATTTGTTGCCCATCCCTTTGAGCTGAGTGGCTTACTAGGCCATTTTAGAGGGCAGTTAAGAGCCAACCATATTGCTGTGGTCTGGAGTCACATATAGGCCAGGCAAGAATGGCAGATTTCCTTCCCTAAAGGATATTAGTGAACCAGATGGGTTTTTACAACACTCAACAATGGTTTCACATCAACCATTACTGAGACTAGCTTTTCAATTCCAGGTTATTACTTGAATTAAAGTTCCACCAGCTACCATGTTGGGACTTGAACTCTTACTCTTAGAACTTTTGCCTGGGCCTCTGGATTATCAGTCCAGTGACATTACCACTACACCACTATCTCCCAGAATGACTGACTACATGTTGCAAGTTGTGAAATATAGACAAATATCTCATAGTGCTTGAAGTGTTGCCAATGCAAAAACATGTCTATGCACACCCACCTCAAAGGTTGAAGATGGCATTAACCTTCCTTATTTCTGTCTTGTGCACAGATGGACTATCGACGGTTGCTGCCAAAAGTGCCCAGGGTCCTTCACTAATATCTGAGAAGGAAGAGGAATCCTCAGAGGGATCATGGTCACATCCTTACTCTGCATCCAGCACCAGTGCAGATACTGGCACCTCAATGGGATCGTGTCTCGGAACTAAGGGAGCCACAATCTGGTGAGGGAAAATCACAGTCGCACGTGTGGCTGCCGGAGACTAAGGCCTCTGGCAGTCAAAGGAGTGCTGGAGGAGAGCTATATGCTGAGTCCTAGTTGGTTAAGGAGTCTCTGGAATTGTCTGTAAGATGGCAGATGCTGGATGCCCAGCGCGAGGTGTGTAAAGATGTGGCAGAGATACCAGAGGGTTTGCATGTTCTGACACATGGTTTGGTGTTTATCCAGACCATGAGAACTGTGATCATCCACTCTACAGAATATGTAGCTTCCTCCATTGACAGATTGGCAACTGTTTTGGAAGTCCAACCCAGAAGATTACAGGAGCAATTGTGGGGATGTGTTTTGAACGATACACTCCATGCGCTCAGGGGTCCAGAGCCAAAGCAATAGGGGAACAAGGAGCCTGCAGTCACATCTTGCTCTTGGTCCCTCTCTGGAAAGCAGGGAGGGCCAATTGATCTCATAGTGGAAGGCGAGCAGCAGCTGGTGCCATCTTGGGGCCTATTTCAGGGGGTTTTGGCTGGGTTCAGCCTCTCCTCCACTGTCATTGGCGTGAAAACCCTCGAATTCTGTAGTGACAGAAGGGCCTCCTGCCAGTGTGCAGGAGGCGCTCAGCATGCCGGGGTTCCCACAGCCTCAGGTGACCATAGGACAGCCACAAAAGTCATCCCAGCCAAGAGGACATAAGGGTCAGCAACCTGTCTCCAGTATAACTTCATGTGAGGGGGTGTGCCTTGCTCCAGCACCTGGAAAAGAATTTTAAAAACCCCAAACTAGTCACACCTCAGTACACATGGGAGTTTATCATTTGTATTATTTGCAAAAGAAAACACGGTTCAATGTAAATAAGTGATGTGCTGTGAGTACATGCAGGTAAGTCATCCATAGCCTTCATACGCGAGTGGCTGGCTATGACCTCCGCAGGCACTTCTGTGGCTGCTGCAGCCTACCTTCAGCAACCCCTTGCTCCTCTGCAGTTGGGCTCCTTCATGCACTTCCTGCGCCTCCTGCCCCAACTGACATTCTCCCTCTCCATCTCATTCTCCTCCTCCTTTTCTCCTCCTCTTTGGAGGGTGCTTCTCCAACAGAAATACCTATGCCTATATTTCACAGATCAGCAATGCTGCAGTGATGATGAATTACAAAGTCCACAGTTTACAGACACTAGAATGCTTAAGGCCCCTGATAATGTCCAGGCACTCTGGAACTTCCAAGAATGCCCAAGCAAAAAATTCATAGCAGTCCTTCCCACTGAAGTCAGACCTAGACCCAACTCCAGCCTTTCTATCTGACCTTAAAAGCAAACATGAAAAAAAAATGAAGTATCCACCTGGTGTGTTTCATGTGCTGGGAGTTATTCCATTCAGGACACATTATTGCAGTTGATTAGGCTGCTAATGAGGTTAAATAGCCATTAAATGATAATCCCAAAATGGCAGACAGGCTCCCAGTTTCAGAGTCTGCCTGCCGACCGTATTATTGTTGACCAATGTGATGACATTGGGATCGTGCTCCGCAGTATTTACGTGGGATATTATGTCCTCGCCGGGCAAAAACAGTCCCATTTTTATGAGTCAAAATTCAGCCCAGAGTCTAGATTTTGTGAACTGCCAGGTATGATCATGGGGTTTGTTACCTGGATTTCGCAGTGTGAGAATCTGTGAAACCGGTTCAGGGAAGCCAAATCTAAATTGAAACAAGGGCAGTATAAGCATAGCTGTGCCACACAAAGGTTTTCTGGCATTATCCCTGATCTGCTTCACGTTAATTTTAAAACATACTCCCTTGTTCCGAATTCTCCCACTACAGGTAATAATTTCACTCTATCTACTCTATTGAGTTCTTCAATCACTTTCTCAGCAAAATTGCCTCTTTGAGCTGGCTCACTAGCCTTTTCAATGTCATCAGCAGTCAGGTCATTCACTGGTATTTTCTCATTGCTGAGACTGAGATTTCGAAGTGCTATTAACGAGCATATTTGTATAATGCTTTTTTTGTATAATTTTCTGCTGAATTAAAAACAAAATAAAAATGAAATATTTGCTGACAGTGATGTCATCTCTAAAGAACTACACTAAACCTCCACTATACCATATGGGCACATCAGGTGCCCGGAGTACTTATTTTCTAAACACAGTATGAAGGGTTGTCATATCTGTTTAGGACTCTCATTGAGGATTTTCTGGAATTGCCTCCAATGCTGTAGGGTATTCCTACAGGAAAACATCATGGCAAGAATGGTCAAGTCAATTGGTGCCAGGAGTCTTTCCTGTGCCAGGAGAAGAGCTCATCAGTTGATCCTCCCCATCGGTCAGGGTTAATTTAATGTCAAGTCAGCTCAGTGCCAGCTGGTAACAAAGTACTACGTGCCCAGTGGGAACTGGTCATTGCCGACACATCAATCTGTCTCCATAGGACTTGCTTCTGTGAAAAGAACATGTCGCTTTTATAGGCCTCTGCCAACCTCCCTCACGTCTACCCCCAGCCAGGGGACTCTCCAATTGCAAGCGAGGGCACGGCCCACCCCTCCCATACTGCCACTCTGAGCCAATAAACAAACTCAACTGCTCTGAGCTATTGTTGGAACTTGTTTGATCTGGAATCTGTTCACCGTGGTGGATGCGAAATGCTATTTGCTGTTAAACCTCCAGCCGACAAAAAGACCAGCTGCGGCCTTAACAGTGCCATCGCTAACTTTAATACGTGTACTACATAATTAGTAAAAGGAGGTGAATTAAATTGTTATCAATAAACAGAAGGAAGTAACACCACTGTAGAAGTATGGTGTAGGGGAAAACAGATTGCCATATCAATGAATAAAAAAGTCCAAGTGCAGACATCAGACCAAACAAGTAGCCATTTTACTGTGGAGCCTGTTTCATTAAGAGTTCTAATTTAGGTCACAAATTCACATTGTTGTTACAGATAAAGCAGGCCATTTGGCCCATTTTAGTTCATCTACCGCAGGGCATCCTAATCATCACCAGTCCCCCCTCCCGTCCATCATTGTAATACCCAAGCATCTGAGGATGGATTTTCAATTGCCTGTGGGGGTGAGGTCAGGTGCGGATGCGCAATGAAAATCGCTCAGAAGGATGGAGCGTCAGTTTTCCTATGCCGCCGGGACACATTGGAAATTTTAAAGAGAGGGTGGTGCGAGAGAGCTGGCAGTCCACAGGCCCCCAATTAATTTGCTGTTAAGCTGGTGAAGAGCTTGTTGACATGCTTCAGAGGGACAGAATCAAATTTCCAATATTGAAAACGGGAAAATTGACGAATCTGGGTCATGTTTGTGCTAAGCTTTTGGGAGCAAATGGGGAACCAATATTCATTGCAGCTGCTGATGGAAAATGTTATGTACAAAAGGAATAGTCAAACTGAGGTGCTCAGTCAGTGGCACAGAGTTGCCATGGCTTGAGTAGAGCCACTCAAGTAGATGAGGAATGAGCGGTTGGGCACTGACGTGGACAATGGGACTGCTGGCCCTCTGCTTGTTCCTCTCTCTGAGCAGTGACAAGCCCAGTAATGGCTTCTTTTTGCTTTTCAGAATCGCCCTCCATCACAAATTCCCACCTCCAGGCTGCTCCTGGCACCAGTAATTGGATGCTGCACTTGCCACCGGGCCAGTTGAGGCTTTTGCCTTTAAAAATTATATGGCATCATTGATACTGATGTGATGTGGGGTCGGGGCCTAGAGGTGATCCAGCCATCAAGTTCCTGACCTGGTTTCAGTTACAGGCAAAGTGGATTATGTACACCTTCAATGTTCATATTTATATAACATCTTGAATCGAGAAATAAAAATGTCTCAAGGTGCTTTACAATGGCGTAAGAAACAAATGGGCGCTGAGCCAAAGCAGGAGGAGTAACCAAAGGATTGGTCAATAGGCTTTTGGGAGGTTCTTAAAAGAGACGGAGGTGGAGAGGTGAAACGAATTCCAGAGGCAGAATGAAGACTTGGCTGCCAATGGTGAGGCAAATAGAGACTTAGGTCAGAGTTACAGAGACTTCAACGGTTATAGCGCTGGAGAAAGTTACAGAGATTATTAGTGGTGATTTTGGTTGGGGCTATTTTGGTTATGTGGGAATTGTACGACTCAACTGGAAGAATTCACATAAGGAGTTGCATGAAAATGAACCTTCCATTCTTAAAAACACAGCAGGTGTAGCTACACCACATGTTCTCTGAGATGGTCCTTCTAACTTGGACTCTAGGCATGGGACTTGATTCTTAGGCAGACTGTAGATATATCTGCTTCACACTTGTTTATTGGTACTGCATCTAAACAGATTACAGGGTAGGTATATTGTTCTTAGGAATGATTCAACTTCTCGAGAGAGAGAGAGAGTCCAACACATGACTAACTGATGTTAGTGGTTAATCATCATCTACGTCATATATAAGCAGATCCCATCTGTTAACCCTTTATACTACAAAATGGACTGCAGCGTTTTAAGAAGGTGGCTCTGCCCTGAATGTGGGAAGGGATTCACTGGGTCCTCTATCCTGCGCCAGTGAATTCACACTGAGGAGAGGCCACGAAAAAAATAAAAAAAAAAGAAATGGCCAACATCAATCTGTTCAAGGAATTTGAAGAAGGGAAGAAATCTTTCCAAAAGGGAACTTGATACATTTAATTAAGCTACCCTTTCAGACCAGGAACTGATCCTGTTTCCCAGACCAGCAGTGCACATTTGTAGAGCAAATAGTTGCTCAGGAAGCTCTTCATGCAGGCACACTGTAACAAGCAGTGGCAGAGTATTCAGATTCAGATTCCACCTGTGATTTGTAGAGATCAGAAAGCGGTCAAGTTTCTGACCCTTCCATTTAGCAATGGCTTCCTTCAGGCAGTCTCATGCAGCAGCAAGCTGAAATGGATGCCTTTAATTCAACATGCAGTCTGTTGCCCCAGGCTTCTGTCACTATTCTGTTTGGTTACTAAATCCTCAGCTCACAGCAGACTAAGTAACTTGAAAGTTCCTTTGAGGGAAAAGATCTTTTCAGTTAGACACAGTGGCTTGATAAGTGTAAGGGGTGGCTTGTGGTGCCAACAGCATCTTGAGTGCTTCAACCATTTAGGAGTGGATTTATCGATGAAGGCACAGCCAATATCAACAGTTCTTTTTGATTCATCCTGGATTCAAAGGGCAACATACTCTGGTGAGAGAAACCATAATCCCTTTGCTACCTCCAGACCAACACTCAATCAGCTTCCATTCCCAAACTGTATTTATGGCAGTAAGAATGTCTAAAAATGTGTTTTCCTCATACAGGATAATGTCTTAATCAGAAGCATTACTTTTATCTGAGCTACCTTATTCTCTTTTAAATCATTTAAGAATTTTTTTTTGCCCTCAAGGGAGTAAAAACGGTTAACTCTGTAGTATAGCTGAGAAACTGTGGTTATTTCTTCATTTTATGCAAAATCTAGTTGACAAATGTCTTTCTAGTCAATGAGTTGTGGAAGCCACCTGAGATGCGATAAAATACACTTCCAAACAATTCTCCACAACCCTCAGCATTCAATTAAAATGGACTTTATTTGCAATAGGTGTGCAAGAAAGCTTTGAAGCAAATGGAGACCAAGGAGGGAGGGTTCTGGCCTACACCAGACTATGCCCCTGGAGTGGAGGTTAACCTCCAAGTCAGCATATTTCAATCAAAACACCTCAAATGACTTGAATTAAACAGTTGATGATGTTTAAGCTAGGCCCAGAGAAATGGACTTTATACCTAAAGCTTCCAAGTGATTGGTACATCAAGAACTCCCTTGTCCAGGTCTTTGAAGACAGATATGATGAGTTTGCTTTCTTAGCATTAGCTTCTCCGAGGAGCTTTTGATATTTAGCTGTCTGATCTAATAAGATCTCAAATCCAATCTTTACAGTTGTCTACTGGCCAAATAATTGCTATCTGCCTTGGGCATTTGTAACCGAGGTCGCATTCAAGTTGAGTTGCCTATAAGATGAAAACAAAAAAACTGCGGATGCTGGAAATCCAAAACAAAAACAGAATTACCTGGAAAAACTCAGCAGGTCTGGCAGCATCGGCGGAGAAGAAAAGAGTTGACGTTTCGAGTCCTCATGACCCTTCGACAGAACTTGAGTTTGAGTCCAAGAAAGAGTTGAAATATAAGCTGGTTTAAGGTGTGTGTGTGGGGGGCGGAGAGATAGAGAGAGAGAGAGGTGGGGGGGTTGGTGTGGTTGTAGGGACAAACAAGCAGTGATAGAAGCAGATCATCAAAAGATGTCAACGACAATAGTACAATAGAACACATAGGTGTTAAATTTAAAGTTGGTGATATTATCTAAACGAATGTGCTAATTAAGAATGGATGGTAGGGCACTCAAGGTATAGCTCTAGTGGGTTTTTTTATATATATAATGGAAATAGGTGGGAAAAGGAAAATCTTTATAATTTATTGGAAAAAAAAAGGAAGGGGAAACAGAAAGGGGGTGGGGATGGGGGAGGGAGCTCACGACCTAAAGTTGTTGAATTCAATATTCAGTCCGGAAGGCTGTAAAGTCCCTAGTCGGAAGATGAGGTGTTGTTCCTCCAGTTTACGTTGGGCTTCACTGGAACAATGGTCTGTCCGCAAGAATGACCCAAACCTCCCTGTCGCTTGCCATTTTAACACTCCACCCTGCTCTCTTGCCCACATGTCTGTCCTTGGCTTGCTGCATTGTTCCAGTGAAGCCCAACGAAAACTGGAGGAACAACACCTCATCTTCCGACTAGGGACTTTACAGCCTTCCGGACTGAATATTGAATTCAACAACTTTAGGTCGTGAGCTCCCTCCCCCATCCCCACCCCCTTTCTGTTTCCCCCTTCCTTTTTTTTCCAATAAATTATAAAGATTTTCCTTTTCCCACCTATTTCCATTATATAAAAAAAAAACCCCACTAGAGCTATACCTTGAGTGCCCTACCATCCATTCTTAATTAGCACATTTGTTTAGATAATATCACCAACTTTAACTTTAACACCTATGTGTTCTATTGTACTATTGTCGTTGACATCTTTTGATGATCTGCTTCTGTCACTGCTTGTTTGTCCCTACAACCACACCACCCCCCCAACCCCTCTCTCTCTCTATCTCTCTGCCCCCCACACACACACCTTAAACCAGCTTATATTTCAACTCTTTCTTGGACTCAAACTCAAGTTCTGTCGAAGGGTCATGAGGACTCGAAACGTCAACTCTTTTCTTCTCCGCCGATGCTGCCAGACCTGCTGAGTTTTTCCAGGTAATTCTGTTTTTGTTTTGCCTATAAGATGATATGCCCAGCGAAGAAAGCATGGAACTCAGCCAACTCTCTGCAGCAACCTCGATAATCAGATACCTGAGCAAAGTCGATTGACAATACAGCAACACAGATTAATGACCAGCCAACATAGCATAGTAATGGACACTGCTGTAATATGTACAATCTGCCAAAGGGGCATTGGAATCTTTTCACTCAGCTGACTATAAGGCTGGGAGCTAATGCCCTAACCAATGGGGTGGCCTTGGCTGAAGAAGCAAGATAATATTTGTTGTTATTATAATGATATATTATGATACCTTGGGTGTATTTATTGTACAGGACATAAGACACCAATCGCTCACAAAGTAAATACATTGCGGGGTACGAAATTCGTAAGCTCTTGGGACTTCTCCGCAACATGTGCTGACCAGTAACCATGCTTGGCATCAAATCTCAAGAAGAATTTTGCATCTGTAAATCTCAGATTTAAAGGTATGTTGTAAGGACAGCATTTCAAAGCTGTGTTTAAACATCATGGATTTGGGCATGCTCTCAATAATCCATCCTCTTTTTTGTCACACGTGCTGCACTAATGTGGTGGATCAATTGATGGGCTTGCATTCTCCTGTAAGTATAATATTGCAGCTCCCTTGAAACGATCGATTTTGGCAAAAACATTCTGGATATTTCAATATTAGGGTGTGAACTGAGGTAATGAGAATAATGTCTGACTGATTCCATGGACTGTTACTAGTGTGAGGTCATGATATGCCAGTAGACCTGCAATCACTGGGCCTTTAGTTTCCATGACGTAGAACATCTGTGACACCCAGGAGCATTGATTGTACTTGCACGCCAGGACTATGGATCCTGCACATGGAATTAGTAAATCATTATATGTTTCATAGCAATAGATTTTGCCATGGCTTTCCACCTCTCTGGATACATTCCTTTTAAAATTCACAGAGGTAGTATGTTGCACTTGTCCCTGTGTCAATCTTGGCCAATATGAGTAGTTACCAGCTTTCTTAGGGAAGGTAATTCGAATCTTAGTAAACACATTGGGCAGCGTGATAGCATCTATGTTTTCCCTGAGACTGATGGTGTGAAACATGCTCATTACCCTTCATCTCGTCATGCACACAATTGGCATTTTTCAGTTTGTCAGTCACTTCATGTGTATGTTTCTGACACGATGTTGGATGATCATTCTTATTGCTTGAAGGTACCTGTTGTATACAGTCTATTTGGATCAGTGCACGGCCCTTTGTATCTGCATCAGCCTTTGCTCTAGTGCACGGCCGCTGCCAATGGCTCTTTCTGCCACATGCCTTGCTGAATTGATGAAAATATGGGCATTTCCCTTGTGCATGTCCACACCTTGCTAGGTTTGGGTGTTCTAGTAAGTCCTTTGACAATTGGGGTTGTGCTTAGCATCTGAAAGTTTTGTTGACATTCAAGGATCACTTCGTACTTACATTCATCCTTGATTAGTACTTCAATGCTATGTTAGGGAATAGAGATAGTTTAATCAAGTTATATGTATATTTGGGTGTGTTAAGAATACAGTGTATCTTTCAGTTCAATTTATATTTTTTTCTATTTGTGGGATAAAAGGTGAAATCTGGGATCTTGTTTAATTTTTGAATGAAAACAGCAGGTCTAAAGCTCTGAATAACTGCATTTCTCATAAGATTTTTATGACTCTCGAATAGAAGTTAAAACAAACAAAAGTAGAAAAAAACTGTGCTTTTGCTGAGCGACAGAGATCCAAAGAGGAAGCACACACATAGATGCACACACACACAAAAAAAATGAAAACTGAAAGTTGGGAGCAGTTGCCAGAGAGACTGGTCAGCAGAGGTACAGATAACAAGTCCCAAACTGAAGTGGAAGCCAGGATTTCAGAGAGACTGAATACTGGGAGAGCGAACAGTAGAGAGAGTAGATTTCCCAAAAGAACCAAAAGGTCCCAAGGCCAAGGAGTGAGACAGAAAGGATTGGTCCCAAGAAGACCTTCTAGTCAGAGGAAGGACAGGAGTCTGAAAAAGGTCCTGTTCTGTGGAAGTGAATTTAAGGAGCAGATAGGAAGGCTTCAAGCTCCAATCTTAAAGGGAGGCTGCAGGAAGCAGATTTAAAGTGATATAGATGTCCGAGAAGCCAGAAGGTCAAAATAGACAGCTGAAGTTCTGTAACTTTTTACTTTGGCATGTGAAGCAATGATATTCTGCTGACACAGCTGAGTCAGTGAGAGAGTGTGTAGAAGAAAGCTTGAATGCACATGATGATTCAGGGGAGAGAAACATTGGAATGCGAATTTGAAACCCTGGAGATGGACCCTTGCAAAAGGTGTCTGAGAGAAAGTGTTGTTTGGGAGAAGATTCCAAAGCAAGATCTTGGGGAGTGGAGGTTGGAAACCCCGTGTGTGAAAGGCAGAGTTCAGTGAGGCCAGTTGGCTCATGATGTGACAATTGTCGGACGGGGGGTGGTGTTGCGGTGTTGGGAGGAGTTGATAAGAGATACATAGCATCTGTTTGGGGTGGTAGCTGTCACTTGGTTTCAGAGTGTGGTGTGTCTGACCACTGGTCAATTATTGGTTTACATGGACTGTGTACTTATTGTGAACATTGGAGTATAAGGTAGCTTTTGTAACTTGTGTTATACTTACAAATCTGTATATATCTGTAAACGTATAGCTGTGGATGAAGGAGTATTGTAATATAATTAATCTTTCCTTGCTTAATAAATGTTTTATTCTTTTGTTAAAAGTTCATCAGCTGATTCCTGTGACTCTATTCAGTAGCCACTCTCCACGTCTCTAAACAAAAAATAAAAGTTAGAATCTATTAAGCTGGGTTCCACCTTGGGATTTGACTTGTCCATTGTAACATCAGCTGGGATCATAACAGCTATACATTTTGGGCTAGTGCAGCAGATCTTTCTGGATAGCTTCCACAGAAGTGAATGCGATCACCAAGTCAACAATTCTGTCTGCTAACTCTGTATTCGAAAAATCACAATACATACTGATGAAGGGGTTTTTGGGTTCTGTCGGCTGTTGTTGAAATGATATGAACTGTAGTCGATGAATACGGAAGTTTAACCTGATTCTGTACCGGTCGTCCAATGTGATCTATATCTTTTGGGATTCCTTCAGTTCTTGTGATGTTAATCCTGGCATGTTCACCTGTGTAGACCTTCATTCCCAATTGCTAGGTTAGTTTGTATGGCTTGCTTGTCTGCTTTAAATGCACCTGAATTGAGAAACCATAGCCCTGAATACTGTTTAAACATTTTGAATTTGGATAGTAGGTCAGCTGCGTCCCAATTCAAAGTGGTAAATTTTGTAGACATTCTGATGATGTCCCTTTGGCCTTATTTCCTCTGTAGTACCTGGGATCAGAGTCGCTGTGGCTGTTTTCGGGTGCTTTTCTGAAGCTCCACCCACAAAGATGCATTGTGGCAGGAACACACCACAAAGTAATGACATCTTTGCTTTTTATTCAATTTATTGTTCAGCAACTCCCAAAGCCACCCATTATGATAGTATCACAGTATCTTTATAGTGCAGGAGGCCATTCAGCCCATCGAGTCTGCACTGGCTCTCTGAGAGATCATTCCATCTAGTCCCACCTCTCTGCCTTATCCCCGTAACTCTGCATATTCTCCCTTTTCAGATAGCAATCCAATTCCCTTTTGAATACTTCGATCGAACCTGCTTCCACCTCTGTTTCAGGAAGTTTATTCCAGGCTTAAACCAGCCTCTGGGTGAAAATAAATTCCTCACATCACAGTTGCTCCTCCTGCCAATTATTTTGAATCTGTGCCCTCTAGTTCTTGATGTTCTCTTGAGTGTGAACAATTACTCAACATTTACCCTGCCCATACCCCTTAGGATCTTGAATACCTCTATCAAGTCTCCTCTCAGCCTTTTTTTATCCAAGGAAAACAGTCTCAACCTCTCCAATCTATCCTCATAGCTACAGTTCTTCATCCCGGGAATCATTCTTATGATTCTCCTCTGTACTCTCTCCAATGCCTTCACATCCTTCCTCAAGTATGGCGATCAGAAATGGGCGCAGTAGTCTAGATGAGGCCTAGCTAGTGTCTTGTTTAAGTTCAACATGACCTCCTTACTCTTGTACTCAATATAATTGCCACCTTCTCTGGTCTGATTTTTATGATGGCTTTTTTGTTTCTGTTTGACTCTCCCTTACTTGCTATCATCCAGCTTTCCTGAGGGACCTAACCCAGTGCCGGGCCCCTGGATGTGCTGTCCCACTCACGGAACTGACAGGCTAAGCACTGCAATCTCAACACGAGGAATCTGTCTGCTTACCAGCTCTTTGCTGGAGCGTAAGCTCAGTGTTGTGTCTCCAATGCTTTTCTTCACAGTCATCATACTGCATTTTCAGCACTCTCTGACACTGTAGCCTGACCAAAAACGTTGAGGGTTGTCTCAAGCCACGTAGCATGATCTAAGGCTGTTCACCATTGTCATACCTATACTTAATCTTGCTGCCACCTCTCTGACCACCGCTGAGCACCATGTTGTATTGTTATAATGATATAATACCTTGGGCTTATTCATTGTACAAGACACAAGGCACCATTGCTCCTAACGCATTTGGTAAACATGCTGTGAGTTCTTTTATCAAGACTAGGCACATGAGAATAGTTATACAAAGGTATAAGGCTTGAAGACATCAGAGTGTGTGCTCTGCTCAAAGCATAAGCAAAACTAAGACTGGATCACATAACACACTTCCCTTCTAGTGTTGTCATGCTGATAACCTTTAAAGGCTTATTACAACAAAGCTGCTCAGTGGTTTGCTCTGGTAAGCTGCCCACTATTAACTGATCCAGCAGTATCCCATGTACACATGGGCCCCTTGGCTCTTTGTCAACTTGTGTAGCTTAGCCCTCTGGACTTAAGAAAGTACAGGGAGGTCTGACTGGCACCGCATGCCAACTTTTGACCTCAGATCAAGAAAACAAGAGGCAAAAGAAGTTCAATAACCTGACCCAGAGTGTGGTAAAGTAACACAACGGCTGCTCTCTCTCTTTGTTCCTCCCTGGATAACAACAAACTACTCAGCCTGTAATATGAAGACCCACAGAATTAACCCTCCAGTCTGACTTTTGCTGAAAGGCGGCACTGAGTTGACCTCACGTAGTATATCTCACCATCTCCTGTAAAAGCACTTGCTTGCACCTTCAGCCTCAAGAGCCCTTCTGACCAACATTTAACAGTTTGATGTTAACACGTCTTTTACATCAGATGACAATGTACGCTCCACATCTGAAAAACAAACAGTATATATGGGCTTCTCAGTAGATTGGTTTTGAGAGTCAGTTAAGATGTTAGTTTTCCCTCTGTGTCAAACACCTGCCTGAACAAAAGAAAGCTACCAGAAAACATTTTGAAATCAGTAATGAACAAGGGCAGGATTTCACGTGGATGTGGTGGTTCTGCCTAACAGCTGAAAAATCAAGGGTGAACCTGCCTGTATCCAAGCTGCCTCTATCCAACCTGGAAGCCACAACTCTGTTGGGGCCGGGAATCAGTTACCTGAAGTAGTAACTTCAGTCTGGCTGAGACAGGATGTCCCACCTCCAAAAGCTGCCGACCAATCAGAGGGCTGAGAGCTCTTCGGTTTCAGCAGCACTACCAGGAACAATGGCTGCAACCCCCTGGGCCGGCAACCCCGGAGTGGGCGGGGAGGTCAGAAAAGTGGCGTTGGGGTTTGCTGGAGCCAGTCAGGTAGGCTTCAGCAAGGCAGAAGGGGTGGCTTGTGAGAGCAGGATGGAGCCTTCCTGCAAAGCGACCGTGTCGTTGGGATACCCAATCAGGAAGAACCTCCCAACCCCCACACCCATCCCATGCATCCCATCTCCACACCAGCCCTTGGGAAGCTGCCAGGTTTTACTGGGCAGCAACCCCAAGTGTTATATATAGGTGGATATAGATAGGTTGAGTGACTGGGCAAAGATTTGCCAAATGGAATTTAACGTGGGAAAATGTGAAGCTGTTCACTTTGGCAGGAAGAACAAAAAAGCAGAGTATTACTTAAATGGAGAATGGCTGCATAATCCTGAGGTGCAGAGGGATCTACTGTTCTAGTACATGAGTCACAAAAAGTTAGTATGCAGGTACAGCAAGAAGGCTAATGGAATGTTATCCTTTATTATGAGAGGGATTGAACATAAAAGTTAAGGATGTTATGCTTCAGGGTTACAGAGCATTGGTAAGACCTCACCTCGAATACTGTGCGCAGTTTTGCTCTCCATTTTAAGGAAGGAAGGAAATGCATTGCAGATGGTTCAAAGGAGGTTTACTAGATTGATACCTGGAATGAGTGGGTTGTCTTATGAGGAAATGTTGCACAGACTGGGCTTGTTTCCACTGGAGTTTAGAAGAGTGAGGGGTGATTTGATTGAAGTATACAAGATCCTGAAGGGCCTTGACAAGGTGGACGTCAAAAGAATGGTTCCTCTTGTGGGTCAGTCCAGAACTAGGGGGAAATGTTTTAAAATTAAGTGTTGCCCTTTTAGGACAGAGATGAGGAGAATTTTTTTTTTTCTCAGAGAGTTGTGCAACTTTGGAATTCTCTGCCTGAGAAAGTGGTGGAGGCGGGTCATTGAATATTTTTAAGGCAGAGGTAGATAGATTTTTGTTAGAGAAGGGAATCAAAGTTTATTGGGGTAAGTTGGGAGTGTGGAAATCGAAACACAAGAAGATCAGCCATGAAGCATTAAAGAAAGGAAACCGGATGGACAACCTGGCATCAACCTAGGCACCAGAAATAGCAAAGGCAATCGCAGCCTTGTCGATCCTGGAAAGTCCTCCTTACTAACATCTGGGGGCTAGTGCCAAAATTTGGAGAGCTGTCTCACAGACTAGTCAAGCAACAGCCTGACATAGTCATCTTCATGGAATCTTACCTTAAAGATAATGTCCCAGGCACCACCATCACCATCCCTGGCTATGTCCTGTCCCACCAGCAGCAAACACCCAGCAGAGGTGGTGGCACAGTGGTGTTTAGCCAGGAGGGAGTTGCCCTGGGAGCCCTTAGCATTGACTCCAGACCCAGTGAAGTCTCATGGCATCGGGTGAAACATGGGCAAGGAAACCTCCTGCTGATTACTACGTACTGCCCTCCCTCAGCTGATGAATCAGTGCTCCTCCATGTAGATCATCAGTTGGAGGAAGCCCTTAGGGTGGCAAGGACACAGAATGTACTCTGGGTGGGGGACTTCAATGTCCATCACCGAGAGTGGCTCAGTGGCACCACTACTGACCGAACTGGCCGATTCCTAAAGGGCATAGCTGCTAGACAGGGTCTGCAGCAGGTGGTGAGGGAACCAACAAGAGGGAAAAACTTGACCTCATCCTCACCAACCTGCCTGCTGCAAGTGCATCTGTCGATGACAGTATCAGTTGGAGTGACCACCGCATAGTCATTGTGGGGACGAAGTCCCACCTTCACATTGAGGATACAATCAGTCGTGTTGTGGAGCATTACCACCATACTAACTGGGATAGATTTCGAACAGATCTAGCAACTCAAGACTGGGCACCCATGAGGCACTGTGGGCCATCAGCAGCAGCAGAATTGTACTCAAAACCAAATCTGTAACCTCATGGCCTGGCATACCCCTGACTCTACCATTACCATCAAGCCAGGGGATCATCCCTGGTTCAATAAAGAGTGCAGGAAGGCATTTCAGGAGCAGCACCAGGCATACCTAAAAATAAGGTGTCAACCTGGTGAAGCTATAACACAGGACTACCTGAGTGCCAAACTGCATAAGCAGCAAGTGATGGACAAAGCTAAACGATCCTACAACCAAAGGATCAGATCTAAGCTCTGCAGTTCCGCCATATCCAGTTGTGAATGATGGTGGACAGATAAAAAACTCACTGGAAGAAGTGACTCCACAAATATCCCCATCCTCAATGATGGAGGAGCCCAGTACATCAGTGCAAAAGATAAGGCTGAAGCATTTGCCACAATCTTCAGCCAGAAGGGCCGAATGAATGATTCATCTCGGCCTCATCCAGAGCTCCCCAGCCAGTCTTCAGCCACGTGATAGCAAGAAATGGCTGAAGGCACTGGGTACTGCAAAGGCTATGGGCCCTGACAATATTCCAGCAAAAGTAGTGAAGCTTCGTGCTCCAGAACTTTCCACACTCCTAGCCAAGCTGTTCCAGTACAGCTCCAACCCTGGCATCTACCCAACTATGTGGAAAATTGCCTAGGTATGTTCTGTACCCAAAAAGCAGGACAAATCCAATCTGGCCAATTACCGCCCCATCAGTGTACTCTCGATCTTCAGTAAAGTAATGGAAGGGGTCATCAACAGTGCTATCAAGCAGCACTTGCTTAGCAATAACCTGCTTACTGATGCCCAGTTTGGGTTCCGCCAGGCCAGTCAGCTCCTGATCTCATTACAGCCTTGGTTCAAACATCGACAAAAGAGTTGAACTCCCGAGGTGAGGTGAGAGTGACTGCCCTTGATATCAAGGCCGCATTTGACAGAGTGTGGCATCAAGGAGCCCTAGCAAAACTGGAGTCAATGAGAATCAGGGTGAAAACTCTCCACTGGTTGGAGTCATGCCTAGTATATAGGAAGATAGCTGTGGCTGTTGGAGGTCAGCCATCTCAGCTCCAGGACATCACTGCAGGAGTTCCTCAGGGTAGTGTCCTAGGCCCAACCATCTTCAGCTGCTTCATCAATGACCTCCTTCCATCATAAGGTCAGAAGTGGGGGACGTTCGCAGATGATTGCACAATGTTCATCATCATTCACAATGCCTCAGATCCTGGAGAAGTCCATGCTCAAATGCAGCAAGACCTGGACAATATCCAGGCTTGGGCTGAAAAATGGCAAGTAACATTCATGCCACTCAAGTGTCAGGCAGTGACCATCTCCAACAAGAGAGAATCCAACCGTCGTCCCTTGATGTTCAATGGCATTACTATCACTGAATCCCCCACTATCAACATCCTGGGAGTTACAATTGACCAGAAACTGAACTGGACTAGCCATATAAATACTATGGCTACAAGAGCAGGCCAGAGGCTAGCGATCGTGGGACAAGTAACTCGCCTCCCTGACTCCCCAAAGCATGTCCACCATCTACAAGGCACGAGTCAGGTATGTGATGGAATACTCCCCACTTGCCTGGATGAGTGCAGCTCCTAGAACACTGAAGAAGCTGGACACTGTCCAGCACAAAGCAGTCCACTCGATTGACACCACATCCACAAACATTCACTCCCTCCACCACCGACGTATAGTAGCAGCAGTGTGCACCATCTACAAGATGCACTGCAGGAATTCACCAAGGCTCCGAAGACAGCACCTTCCAAATCCACAATCACTACCACCTAGAAGGACAAGGGCAGCAGATACATGGTCACAACACCATGGGAATTTCCTCTCCAAGACTTGGAAATATATTGCCATGCCTTCACTGTCGCTGGGTCAAAATCCTGGAACTCCCTTCCTAACAGCATTGTGGGGTGTACCTACAGCGGTTCAAGAAGGCAGCTCACCACCCCCTTGTCAAGGGCAACTAGGGATGGACAATAAATACTGGCCCAGCCAATGAAGCCCACGTCCTGTGAATGAATTGGCAGCGGGCATGGTAAAATATCAGCTGCGACAGGAAGAGGCCCTCAAGTGACATAAATTGATCACTTTAGGACCTCAATTGGCTTAAAGGTGGAAGGGTTGTCCACTACCTACCCTGCTGCTTATAAAATGCCAGTGGAGGCAAAAAGGCATCAGGCACAGCACCACCTCCACTATCCCAATTGATTTTACACAGCCTCCCGCTTGCTGCCAAGCCCATTTCCAGGGGTTAGCAAAATTAAATGAAGAGTGCAGGAGGGCATGCTAGGAGCAGCACCAGGCGTATCTAAAAATGAACTGTCAATCTGATGAAGCTGCAACACAGGACTACTTGCGTCCAAACAGCAAATTAGCATGAAGTGGACAGTGCTAAGAAATCCCACAACCAATGGATCAGATCAAAGCTCTGCAGTCCTGTCACATCCAGTCATCAATGGTTGTGAGAAATTAAACAACTTGCTAGAGGTGGAGGATCCACAAAAACCCCCATTCTCAATGATGAAACTCAGCACATCATTTGCAATCTTCTTCAGCCAGAAGTGCTGAGTAATTGATCCATCTCAGCTTCCTCCTTAGGTCCCCAACGTCACAGATGTCAGTCAATGCAGATGTTCGCTGATGATTACATAATGTTCAGCACAATTCATGCCTCCTCAGATACTGAAGCAATCCATGTCCAAATGCAGCAAGACCTGGACAATATCCAGGCTTGGGCTGACAAGTGGCAAGTAACATTCACACCACACAAGTGTCAGGCAATGAACAAAAGAGAATCTAACCAACATCCCTTGAAATTCAATGGCATTATCATCGCTGAACCCCCCCACCCCCCCCAACCCCCCCCCAACTATCAACATCCTGGGATTACCATTGACCATAAACTGAACTAGACTAGCCAGATAAATGCTATGACTACAAGAGCAGATCAAAAGTGAGGAATTCTGCAGTGAGTAACTCACTCTCAGACTCTCCAAAGCTTTTCCATCATCTTCAAGGCACAAGTAAGGAATGAACATAAGAACGTAAGATCATAAGAACATAAGAAATAGGAATAGGAGTAGACCATTCGGCCCCTTGAGCCTGCTCTGCCATTCAATAAGATGATGGCTGACCTCCTTGTGTTCCAATTCCACATTCCCATCTAACCCCGATAACCTTTGAATCCCTTGTCTAACCAGAATCTATCTTCCTCAGCCTTAAAAATATTCAATGACCCCGCCTCCACCGCCTTCTGAGGCAGAGAATTCCAAAGTCGCACAACCCTCTGAGGGAAAAAAATTATCTTCATCTCTGTCCTATAAGGGCGACCCCTAATTTTAAAACAGTGCCCCCTATTTCTGGATTCACCCACAAGAGGAAACATCCTTTCGACTTGCGCCTTGTCAAGGCGGTTCAGGTCTTGTATCGTGTGATGTGATACTCTCCACCTGCCTGAATGAGTGAAGCTCCAACAACACAGAAAAAGCTCCAACCATCCAGGACAAAGCATCCCACTTGATTGGCACCCCATCCACCGCCTTCGACATCCACTTCCTCCATGACTGACGCACAGTGGCAGCAGTGTGTACCACTTATAAGATGCACTGCAGCAACTCAGCAAGGATCCTTCACCAGCACCTTCCAAACCTGTGACTTCTATGACCTAGAAGGACAAGGGCAGCAGATTCACGGAAACACCACCACCTGCAAATTCCCCTCCAAGCTACACACCAGCCTGACTTCTGACTGTATCACCGTTCCTTCACTGTCGCTGGGTCAAAACCCAGGGACTCCAGCACTGTGGGTGTACCTACATGACATGAGCTGCAGCAGTTCAACAAAGCGACCCACCACTACTTTCAAAAGGGCAATTAGGGATGGGCAATAAATGCTGGCATAGCCAGCAATGCCCACATCCTGTGAAAGAATAATTTTTTTGAAAATGCAGCCCAATCGTTCAAAAGCTTAAGTTTCCCTTGTAAATGAGGATCACATCTGCAGAAAAAGGGAATCTTTTAAATTGAAATTAACTGTCAATGCTGATTATGGTGTCTCTTAAATTTGTACATTTTTAGAGGGAGTCTGACAGCTGCATGGAAAGCATACTAAGTGCTCCCAATCCAAATAAAAAATGTCAAATGCATCAGTTGTTAATATCAGTTGGTACCAAGTCACAAGTGATTTTGAAAACCTTCTTGCACAGATCATCATAAATACCTTTCATCTATCCGTATAATGGCCCGTAACTCCCAAGGTCCAGGGCAGTGTACCCGGGGAGGACCCGCAGTGGAAGTTCCCAGCCAGCGATTGCACGCCAGTTGCCCAGGAAATTTATACTTCCGAAAATGCGATTTAATCACAAACTTAGGATGGCTCTGACAGTCTTACATCAATAGTTACCCAGAAGAAGTTAGAAGAATTAAAACTCCACCTACCTTCTGGGTAACTATTGTACTGACCTCGTCTGACCCCTCCATGGAGCCCCCCACAACCCCCTACCCTTCATTACAGCACCACAACCCCCCATAAGACCCTCCAACGTAATACTGACACCACCCCCCCAACACAGGGCTCCCCCCCACCCCCCTAAACCCCATGGGACTCCCCCTACATGCTGCCAACACCCCACGGGATCCCCGACTAACCCTCCCAAAATCCCCATGGCACGCCCCTAACCCCCTCGACCCGCAAGGAACCGCCTGACTGCATCCCCCCCTCCCAACTGCACTTCCCTGACCGCACCCCTCCTGAATGCACCCCCATCAACTAAACATCCTGAATGCACCACCCCTGTCTGCACCCCTCCTGATTGCACCCCACCCTGAACTGCACCCGCCCAGGACTGAATCCCCCAGACTGCTCCCCTCTTAACTGCACCTCAGTGGATGCACCACCCCACCCTCCACCACTTACACCTTGCCCCAACCAATCTCCTCCGACCGACTCTCCCCACCACCTGAGCACCCAGCCCCCACATGCCCCGAACACCCAATGCTGCCCCACCAACCCCCCAGCTCCCCCGAGCCCCGCCAGCCACCAACCCGCCCTGACCAACCGACCCCCAACCTCCTCCACCTAGCTTGAAAGTGGCTGGACCTTTATACTTACCTGATTTACGGCAGCTAGTGCAGCACAACACAGTTCTCGCCCAGCCTGCGTCGGAAGGTCAGAGGGGAAAGAATCACCTGGATTTCAAGATAGGAAAGCAGGAGTGGAGTGGAAATCTGACTCGGATTGTCACTATGCGCAAGCTGAGGCCCACTTTATTTAAAATCTTAACCTGAAATTCTACACTGCGTGTTATGCTGAATTTCTGCTGGAGGGTCAGGGCTAGCCTCCCACTGATGCTGTTCAGACCTCTGCCAGTCAAAGTTTCCTGGGTCAGCTCACATGTATATCGATTAGAGGATCACCAGTGCAAATCTTCTGAATAACAGGAATGATGAATTGAAGGCACTCAGGCATTCAGTTCTGGCATCCTTTCATTTACAAAAGATGATGGAAACGCAGTAAACAATCCATTTCAGGTGGGCTGTCTTCATGTGCCACACCTCAGCTGATGGTTGAAGAGGCCAATCCTTGAGAGCAGATTCTGTCACAAGTGTCGCCAGCGAAGCTATCACGTGTTGTTGTGGGTTGCTGTTTATGGTATTACTAAGCTGTTGTAGCCACTGGTCATCATGGTGGTGAAAACTAGCCCACAGGAGGTGGCAACATTTTCTCAGATGCAACATTGGATGTCTTGGCCCTTTATGTCACACCGGCATTCATCCTTGAAGTAGAGTTTTTGGGCATGCTGCTGGTTGTCTGGTTCCGGCTACCTCACCATACAGAAGGTCCTTGGGTAAATTATTGTCTTCCATTCTGTGGGCATTCTCAAGCCAATGAAGTTCCCTCTATTTGATGGCTGCTAACAAACTTGGGTGCTTTGCATTTGACTGGTTTGCTGTATTTGTGATTTTTTTTCCTGTCAAGATATACTTATAATGCACCATAGGCAGCGAAGATGGAAATTATTGAGTCTCTTTTCTTGGCTTCCCTTCCCTGCCATGAGTGGGTACCCACCCCCAACCCCCCCTTCCTCCCACCATACTTTGAATCTAGGGACTGCTTGTAGGCCCAGTCCTGGCCACTGCTGCCTCCGGCACTGCTGGGGCTACAGAGCTGCTGACCAATCTGATTGGCCAGCAGGCCTCTGCGGTGGTACTTCCACCTGAGCGAGAGGCAGAAACCCCGCCTCCAGCCAATTAATGCTCCTTGTAACCCTAGCCACCCGTAAAATTCTGCCCCATCACTCTCCCTGGCTACAGTTTGAGATTAAACTATTCTGTTTGCAAACTTGGTATCATACCTGACACCAAGATGAGCTTCTGGCTACATATCTGTACCATCACTAAGATGGCCCATTCCCACCTACTTAACATTGCCGACTCAACCCCTGCCTCAGCTCATTTGCTTCTGAAGCCCTCAGGCATGCTTTTCTTACTTCTAGACTTGAATATTCTAATGCGCTCCAGGCCAGCTTCTGTAAACTTAAGCTCACCTAAAACTCTTCTGCCTAATTGCTGCATGTTCTAATTTACACCAGGCCTTGTTCACCCATCACCCCCATGATCATTGACCTCCATTAGCTCCCAGTTAGGAAACAATGTTAAAATTCTCTTTCAAATCTCTCCATGGCCCCTCCTTTCCCTACCTCCGTAATCTCCTCCAGCTCCACAATTGTCCAAGAGAATGGCACTCTTCCAATTCTGATCTCTTGACCATTCGTATTTTTAATCGCTCCATCAACTGTACTTTCGGCTGGCAATAACTGATGCTCTGGAGTTCCTTTCCTTAACCTCTCTGCCCCTCTTACTCTCTTTTCTCCTTCAAGATACTTTGACCAAGCTTTTGGTTATCTGCCCTAATACCTCCTCATGTAGCTTGGTGTCAACTATTTTTTGATAACACTCTTGTGAAGTATCTTGGGATGTTATTACTACATGAATATAAGTTGTTGTTGTTGCAGAATATTGATCAAGACACTGCTAAGTTTATCTCTTCTTCTTTAAATAGTGCCCTGGGGTCCTTTCAACTCAAACAAATATGCAGCCTGCTGTTCAATATCTCATCTAAAGGACAGAACCACTTCATCATGAGTAAACTCACGTGTCAGCTTAAATTATGAACACAAAATCCTAGCTCAAACCTTGAGTGCAAAGCCTGCTCATTTAAAGAGGAACCTGCTACCAATTGAATCTAATGGGTCTTGTACTTGTTACTGTGATTGACTTCCAATATGAGCTCTTCAAATCTGACATGCAATCAATCTGATATTGTAACAGAACTAGGGGAAGCAAAAAAAAACTGGGAAATGGAATATTTGATAGCTTGTTGAAAGTATATGACATTCACACTGGATGCCTAACAAAAAGAAATACAGGTACACTGTCTTAAAATCAGCAACCTCAGGACCGAGGCCTTCCCAGCTTTTGAGTCGGATGGTTTGGGTGGGGTCAAGGGTCTTGGAGCACAGGTATAGACTGGTGCACAAGCGGCAAAGCAGATAACTAGTCTGGCACCACACAGCCCCAATGCAGTGCCTAGCCGAATTATCCAGGTAAGTTATTTTTTATTTTACTCAATTAAAATTGATGCGTGGCACATTGTAAAAATATCCGGTTTTCGGTCAAGTCCAATTTTTGGACCCTCAGGTTTGAGACACTGTATCCATGGAGGATCTCTGTGCTAGTGTAGTAATAACCATGTAGAATCACTGAGTTATGGGCTTAGCATTAGTATTTCTACGGCAAAGGCCTTTTTTAGATTGTCACTACTTGAAAGTTTACAGCATTACATGTAGAAAAGGAATAAGACGTTATGCCTTGTATATCCAACAGAAAGTATAACATTTTCTTTTCCATGTAAAAAGAGTGATTGCATTGGGAATATGTTATGTGATTGGTGTGAGATTGTGCAGTCCCGGTACAACTGAGATTGACCTTGGTGTTCATGGCCATATCATAAAATAATTGATAATGGGACGACTGTTTAAATGGGGCATGGAGTGCTGCCAATTGCTTCATACTGAGTGGAAAATTCATTAAAGCTCGAATGCAGTGTTTTGCTGAGAACTAAACTGGCCAAATGGAACCACTGCAATATTCCAGTGATAGATCAGTCAAGCAATATCCTAGAAAGGGTGGATTACTTATTTTTGCTGGTAGGAATATGAATGCCAACATTCAAACATGAGTCAAAGCTCACCCCTCATGCATGTGGGTACAATAGGCCCCTTTAAGAACTTTTCCAAACAATAACCTTGGGGAAGACTTCCTTCAGTTGCAATGTTTTCATAATATTGTAAATAAAACATGAAAAAATCCTCTAAGTTTCGTCACTATGCATTTGTGCCATCATGAACATAACTGGAACATTACTTCTGGTAACTATTTTGGCATTTTAGTAAATCCGTATTTTTGAATAGTCTCACTTGATGTCAAGAATATAGGTAACCTTCCACTATGTTCACAATATTGCAAACGAAGGGAATCTTCCTGTAACATTACCTTTCACATCGAGAAAACTATTTGCTTGTTGCCAACCAGTCAGGTCTTTCGCCACAGGATAGATGTCATACTTCAAGAATCAGTGAAGAAATCCTTCATTCATGGATCAATTTATCCACTTTTGTATCATCCTTTGATAAGATCATACTACTCGTGATTTCACAACTAACTGGGCCAGATTCTGCCCATTTTTCCCTAGGCCTTTAAATTACTGGGGGAAGTGAAGGGGTTGGAGGAGGAGGGGTTGTGAGGCCAGATCTTCAGTGTGCTTCCCCAATGTCAAAGATCATGCTAAAGAGAGATCTTAAGCTTTCATGTGCATTCCTGTCTTTAAAAGGGTTTGGTGGAACACAAACAAATGTGGTTTGTGTCTCTGTAAGGTCTCAAAAAGGCTTCAAAATTTTACTAAAGTAGTTGTTTGGGGGCTAAGTGGCTCATTTTGGAGTAGAAGACTTAAAATTTTCTCTTTAACTCCATTAGAACCTCAGGTCTAGCAGCTGTAGGCAAATCCTGAGGAATTTTAGAGCCAGCATTTCTTGAGGTTGAGCAAAATTCAGCAGAATTAGCAGAATGCACTTTCAAAGTATCTATTTTATTGAAAGTTTTATATTCTGTAAGAATGCAATGCTGCAGATTTGCTAGACCATCCAGTGTTGCTGTATGATTCAGTCTAGTTTTATGATTACAATCACTATGAACTAAAAACATCTAAATCAATTAATCTTACGAGAATGCACAAGACAGCTAGTTTAGGAAAATATTGTTCTTGGGACTTGTCTTTTCTTATTTGAACTTTCTTCACAATTATTTACTTATTGTATTCTGTTTAATTACTCTTGACATTCTTTGCTTAAAAAGTACATGGCTATGTCTCAATGTTCAACGTCTCTGCTCTGTCCAGTCCGAATCTCCTCTCCTCTTCCCTCAAAGGTAGATCACTACCAAGTTCTATGCACACTCTCTTCTCCAATCTGCATCTCCCTTTGGATTATAGGCTACACATTAAGATATGGGGTTACTCAGCCTGTCTGCTCCCCCAAACCTATTGCATTCTAATTTTGTGTGATAACTTAAAACTGGTAAGTGCAAATCAGCAACCTGTTTTACATCCAATTTTTATCCCAATTTTTATTTCCTCTGAAGGTTAGCGAATTGGCAAATTGGAAAGCAATGAAAATTACAATCTTGTCAGTTGACATATTCTGATACCAAACAATGCTTATTGGTTACCTACTTCTTTACAGCTTGATATCACTGCTATCTGATAGGTATTTAGTGGCAACTATTATTCAGGATTTTAATCCTAAAGATAGTAAAATTGCTGTTAAATAGTTAATTTTACTAAATAAAGTTCAGTAATTCAGCATTTTAGGGTAGTTGAAAAATGTTAATTCTTGTTGAAATTTTTGAAGTCCCCAAACCAGGGATAGTGTTGCTGTAAAATCTCCATTCTCATGCCATAGAAATAGGTTGCTACAGAAGTTAGCCTTGAGGATGTGGAAAGTGAGGCCACCCTCTTGTTGGTAATCTGGGAAGAATAAAGCATTAGTTATTTCTTGATTTATCTGTGGGCATCAAACCAAGCGTTGCTGAAGATACCTTGAGAGCTAATCAGAAGCAGCCACAAAGGTTGAAGGTCATGGCGTCCTTAGTGGCTACTTGTAATGACGTTCATATTGCAGGTGTTAGCTGAAGATCTTTGAGAAGATCAATCACTGCCCTTTAGCTCAACCATAGTTTAATGATTTCAGATTAATTCCTGGTTGCTGTTTCTGAGATCGTACACCCAGGATGGATGGTGGTGAGTCTGGACAGTACTGTATGACTTTGTTTCTATCTAATACCCCTAGAAGCCCATTCCTGTTTCTGCTTCCATACCACTTTACCAGCAAAGTCCAGTGCCGGGACATCCAAGATTTGCACTACGTGTGGTAGTGGGCGGGAATAAGAACATTTTTCCCGCCGGCCGCAATAGCGGCTTTTCAGGCCACATTGTCCCAAACCCGCCTCATTAATCATGCATTCCCGGGAAACATGCCATTTTGATGGCAAGTGGGCTATCATTCACTTGCCGCTTCATCACAACAGGCACCATATTTAAAGTGCAGCTGCGCGAACACCTGTCAGTGCTTCCAGCCCAAGACCGCTGCACGGAGTACAAGGCCCTGAAAGGCAAGAAAACTGCAGCCCACTGGTTTAGTGACGTGTCCCTTGAGCACCTTTTGGATGACGTGGAAACTCGCCTTGATGCCCTCTACCCCAGCTCTGGCCATAGGAGGGGCAGCAACATCACCAATCCAACTTGGGAGGTGGTGGCAGCGGTGGTCAGTGCCAGTGGCCTGAAAAAAAGGACAGCAACCCAGTGCATCAAGAGGATGAATGATCTGCTCCATTCCGCCAGATTAAGTCACTCTTCTCATTGCTCTCACCTCACACACTCAAAACCCATCACAGATCCACAGGACCCTCACTCACTGCCAGTTCAAGGGATATCACCATGCACCGTCTCACACACACACCTTCATTGTCCTCATCCCATCCATGGGACCTCTCACTACCCATACATGCCAGACGTACATATTCCTGGCAGGCATCCTGCTTACACTTTTCTCATTTGTATTCATGTGGGACAAGCTGGCACACAACGAGAGGGAGAGGTTGCAGGCTGGTGGAGGAATGCCTGAAATTAAGGTCCTCACAGACTTTGAAAACAGAACCATCCAGCTGGCCAGCAATCACCTGGACAAGCCCTGTGTTGACGTTGAGTGCGGTCCACTCAAACACTCATTAGTTTGAGGTCTATGCCCAAGGGGTGAACAGCTCTGCAGCATTAGTTGGCACTTTCATGCTTCTGCGTGGCTTTAACTCTGTCACGTGAGCAGGGGCATGTTATTGATGAAAAATTAAAGTTTTTATTTTATTTTTATTTGCTTTTGAAAACCTCATCCCACCCGTGGGTGAGGTTTCCAAAAATGTGCAAAGGCCGCTTGGCCTTTTTGCCTACCCACCAACTATAAGGCTGGATGGGCAGCGAAAAGTTTATTTCAATTAACTTTTAATGGCCTTAAAAGGCCTTTTAATTGCTGGCAGGCGTAATACCGACTCTGGCTCGCACCCACCGACCGAAAAATCATCACGCAATTGCGTCATAACGTCAGGATGCTCGCCTGACATCATCACGCGTCATTTTATGCTCAGTCGGGTTGGACGCATGCCCACCCACTGAGTGAAAAATTTTGCCCATAAAGTCAGAGAGTTAGGCAGAACAGAACCAGGCCCTTTGGCCCATTGTGTCCATGCTGGCCACCAAGTACCTATCTATTCTAATCCCATTTTCCAACACTTGGCCCATAGCCCTCTATGCTATGGTGTTTCAAGTGCTCATCTAAATACTTCTTAAATGTTATGAGGGTTCCTGTCTCTACCACCCCCTCAAGCAACGTGTACCGCATTCCAACTGCCCTCTGGGTGAAAAGTTATTTCCTCAAATCCCCTCTAAACCTCCTGCCCCTTACCTTAAATCTATGCCCCCTGGCTATTGGCACCTTTGCTAAGGGAAAAGTTTCTTCCTACCTACCCTATCTATGCCCTTCATAATTTTGTATACTTCTATCAGCTCCCCTCTCAGCCTTCTCTGCTCTAAGGAAAGCAACCCTACCCAATCCAGTCCCACTTCATAGCTGAAATGCTCCAGCCCAGGAAACATCCTGGTGAATCTCCTCTGCACTGTCTCCAGTGCAATCACATCCTTCCTATAGTGTGGCAACCAGAACTGCACACAGTACTCCAGCTAACTAGGAGTCTAACTAGTGTTTTATATAGCTCCAACATAACACCCCTGCTTTTATATTCTCTGCCTCAGCTAATAAAGGCAATTATCCCATTTGCCTTCTTAACCACCTTACCTACCAGTGCTGCTGCCTTCAGGGATTTATGGACATGTACACCAAGGTCCCTCTGATCCTCTGTACTTCCTAGGGTCCTACCATTCATTATGTATTCCATTGCCATGTTAGTCCTCCCAAAATACATCACCTCAGACTTCTCGGGATTAAATTCCATTTGCCACTCCTCTGCCCATTTTACCAGTCTATCTATATCATCCTGTAATCTAAGGCTTTCCTCCTCACTATTTAAGGCACCACCAATTTTCATGTAATCTGCAAACTTACTGATCATACCCCCTATATTCATGTCTAAATTGTTAACGTACGCTGCAAACAGCAAGGGCCCCAGCACCGATCCCTGTGGTACACCACTCGTCACAGGCTTCCAATCACAAAACAACCTTCGACCATCACCCTCTGCCTCCTGCCACTAAGCCAATTTTGGATCCAATTTGTCAAATTGCCCTGGATCCCATTAGCTCTTAACTTCTTGACCATTCTCCCATATGGGGGCTTGTCAAAAGCCTTACTGAAGTCCATGTAGACTACACGCATCTAATCTCTGATTAATCCCTATCTCTCCAAGTGCAGATTAATCCTGTCCCTCAGAATTTTTTCCAATGCTTTTGCTACCACTGGTGTTAGACTCACTGCCCTGTAATTACTTGGTTTATCCCTACCATCCTTCTTGAATAATGATATCACATTCACTGTCCTCCCATCCTCTGGCGGCTCTCCTGTGGCCAGAGATGATTTGAAAATTAGTGTCAGAGTCCCTGCAATCTCCTCCTTTGCCTCACATAGTAGCCTGGGATACATCTCATCTGGCCCTGGGGATTTATCCACTTTTAAGCCCGCTAAAGCCATTAATACCTCTTCCTTTTCAGTGCTAATTTGTTCAAGTGTATCACAGTCCCCCTCGCCATTGGTGGGCAAAGTGGACAAGTAAAAACTTTTTTCATGACGGCATGAAACTTATTTTTGGCCTTCTCATCATATTGTCCGCTCACACCGCCCAACGCGCCCAACACCACCGGGTACAGAAAATTCCACCCACTATCTCCATGATGCTTTGTATGCAGAATAACCTAAGTCAAACCTAACCACTTATTGGGGATTCCTTACTGCTGCATAAATCCACTCCTTTCTCGGAATTCTTCATTGCTGGTGATGCTTTCTCAATCCTAGATGTGTATGGCTTGAGAGAATGCATTACACATATAATAGAAAAACTCAGAAATATGGGGTGGAAACTTGTGCCCTCCCTTGCGGTGGGTTTTGAGAGCTGGCATTTAATCAGATGCGAGGGTGGTGGGTGAAGGCCCTATCCCCTTCCTGCCTCTAACCCGATTAAGTCCATGGTGGGAAAGCCCATGGGCAGTGGATTTAATGCCCACTTAAGAGCCTCATTCTGCCATGGCTGGTATTAAACTAGTGGTGGGCAGGGGCTCACCCTGTGGGGAGAACAACAACCAGACTCTTGCCATGTTTGCTTTCAGATTCCCAGTGGAGATCTCTTGTTCAAAGCAACTCACTGCCTAATTGAGAGACCCAGCATTGGGAAAGCGGGGTGGGGGGGTGGGGGGTGGGGTGTGGGTTCACTGGGAGCCACCCACTTGTCCTTGCTGCCAACCCTCCAGCCCATGACACCCCCACCCACCATCTCTCACTTGTGTCTGAGCCCTCCCCAGTCTGAGGCCTCAGATGGATATAGTACCAGCAGCAGCCACCACCACCCCAATGGTCCTGATCAGCACAGAACAGCTGCCAGTCTCTGAAAGGTCAGTAACTCTCGGAGGATGGGACTTCTGCCCCCAGAACCCTTGATCCTAGGGAAAAGCCTATCTGAATGTCAGTAGATGTGGTAGACCTTCTCAAAAAGAGGTGACGCAGTAGGCTTGCTGCCTCTCCAGCAGTGGCCAAGATACCAGTCGCACCCTCAGCCCCCCACCCAAGTATTCTGCCCATGGTTCTTCTCCCCTTAAACAGCAACTATGCTGGTATTGAGGCCACAATCAGGTCAGCCATGATCTTATCAAATGATGGAGCGGGCTATTTAACTGTCCTCTACTCAGCATTGCTCACTTCCACTGCCAGCAATATTAATCCAAGCAGGAACTATGTGCTAATCTCTAGTTAGGATCTTTACCTCCAATTATTGCATCAACACTGATTTCAAGACATTAACATAGGCTTCATGCTGAGTGCTTATTTAGCTTCACGATCCTGGGACTATTTATTACAGGTACTACCAAGCTTCTGATTTTTACACATGTTCATATGGAGATTAGAGACAAACCTACCCCTTTGCTTTAAAGGATATAGATTAGATACACCACAAAATCCACATATGTTTGGATGGGTAAAAGAAACTCTGGCTTCTTGTGCACCCTCCACTTCCTTCCCTCCTCCGTTTTCAGATGTATCTTCAACCATCTCAGCCCCAGGTTCTGGAATTCCCAGCTTCACCCATTCCACATCTTCATCTCCTCCTTGAAGACTCGACTTAAAACCCAGCACTTTGTCCAAGTTTCTGATCACCTCTCCTAATGTCTACTTTGACACCTCAAACCAGAATCGGAGGTCCTGAAACAGGACCAGACAGAGGCGGGATGGCAAAAACAATGGCCACAATGTGGGGCGGCTAGAAATCCCTCTTCTGTTCCTGCCTAGGGCATTTTGTGCAGCACGGGAAAGGGCGCGGGGAGAAACCAGATTCGCGCTTAATAATGGCCCACTTAACATCACTGTGGGTTCATTAAGAGCCCACCCCGGGTAAGTTTTGAGATTTTGGAGCGGCCGGGCTTCAGGAGCCATCAGAAATCACGGCACTGGAGTCCCGATTCAACAAGGCCCACTCTACGTACCTGGCACCCACCATTTTCGCTGTCAGGGGGAATGGGGATTGGATGTATCTCACAACATCCACAGTTCGTGAGGTCAGCAGCACACCTACCAGGGCTGAGGCATTCAAACTGAAGCAACTTTCAAACAGCCAGCTTTCTAATGCATGACTCACACGCTTTACAAATTTAAGGGAGAGGTCTAAACATAGAGGAGTTTTTTGGAGAGGAAAGGAAAGGTACAATTTTGGTATTGTGAAAAGTAGACATGAATGTGTGGAAGAAGTGGATAAGTCTGTCAAACTGTCAAAGTCACTTAGATCTCTTTCCCTTTAAATTTTGAAAACTACTAGCAGTTGAAAAAAATCAGTGCTTGTAATTTTAGTAGATGTTCTTGCCATAATTCTTAGGCTATCATTATAGTATTATTTGTGCTTGGCTGCTTCCGCAACCTCTCATTATCATAGTTTAGCAGTGGGGTGGGGAAAGTGGTGTGGGGGTTGTGGCAGTGGGGGGTGGCGGGGCAGCTGTAAGTTCAGTTTGATTGGCAGCTATAACTTATATAGCTAGCTTGATAGAGAGGGCCTTAAACTGAATAGTGGGAGGAGGGGATCATGTGATAGGAGATGTAGTGAATTGAAAGGAAACGACAAGGTAATAGAGCAGGGTTGATATTTGGGTAATGATAGCCAGAGTATGCCAAGAAGTGACAGAGAGTACAAGCTTAAGAGTGCACCAGCAGATAAGGCCAGATATTGCAAAAATGGTAAAAAAAAAACAGGGTTTAAGACTCTGTATATGAATGTGTGCAGCATTCATAACAAAATAATAGCACAGAAAGAAGTAAATATGCATGACTTGATAGCCATTCCAGAAACAGTTGCAGGGTGAACAAGGCTGGGACATGAATATTGAAGAATATTTGACATTTCAAAAAGATAGGAAGCTAGGAAAAGGTGGTGGGATAACTCTGATAATTAAGGATGTCATTAATACAGCAGTGAGAGATGAATTCTGCTCAAAAGAGTAAGATGTGGAATCAGTTTGGGTAGAAATAAGAAATAGTAAAGGTAAGAGGTCGCTAACAGTAGTTACATGGTAGGACAGGGTAATAAAAGGGGTGTGTAAGAACAGTACTGCAACAACTGTAGGTGACTTTAATCTACATGTAGATTGGATGAATCAGATTGACAAAGGTAGCCTAGAAAATTAGTTCATAGTGTGTATTCAGGACAATTTCTTAGAGTAGTGCATTCTAGAGCCAACCAGGGGGCAGGTTATTCTGGCCCTGGTAAACGAGCAATAAGACAGAGTTAATCAATAACCTTATAGTAAAGGAATCTCTAGGCGACAGTGATCATAACATGATGGAATTTCATGTTTAGTTTGAAGGAGAGAATTGTGGGTCTAAGGCTAGTGTTTTAAACCTGCATAAAGGTGTGGAGGGTATGAAAGCAGATCTAGCTAAAATAAATTAGGAAACTAGGTTAAAAGGTAGGACAGTAGAGATGCAGCAGCAGACCTTTGAGGAGATATTTATTAACTGTCAGCAAAAATTCATCCCTGTGAGAAAGACTTTTGAGAAGAATCCATCATCAATTGCTGAATAAGAAAGTTAAGGAAAGTATCAAATTTAAATAAACACTACAAATCTGCAAAGATTAGTAGCAGATCAGAAGTGGCACTGTTGGTCCCCTAAAGAGTGAATCTGGGGAATTGATAATGGAAACAAGGAAATGGCAGAGACATTTTGTGCCTGTTTTCACTGTAGAAGACTTAGAAAGCTTCCCAAAGATACTTGAAAATCAAGAGGTGAACAAGTGAGAGGAATTTAAAACAATCACCATCACTCGGGGGAAAAGGTGCTGGAAAAACCTTTTGGCCTAAAGGCTGACAGGTCCACAGGGCCAGACGGTCTGTATCCTAGGTTCTTAGATCAAGTGGCTGCAGAGATAGTAAATGCATTAGTTACAATATTCCAAAATTCCTTAGTTTCTGGAAGGATTGGAAAATAGCTGATGTAATAACTTTATGCAAGAAAGGAGGGAAACAGAAGGCAGGAGACTACAGGCCAGTTAGCCTAACACCTGTCATAGGAAAATTGCTAGAATCCATTATTATGAAGGTTGTAGCAGGATATTTAGAAAATCATAATTTGATCAGGCTGAGTCAACACGGCTTTGTGAAGGGAAAATCATGTTTAACTAAACCATTAGAGTTTTGGGGATGTAATAAGCAAGGTGGATAAAGAGAGATCTGTAGATGTGTTGTGCTTGGATTTCCAGAAGGCATTTATTAAGGTGCCAAATCAAAGGTTACTACATAAGATAAGATTATATGGTGTGGGGGGTAGCACATTAGCATGGATAGAGGATTGATTAGCCAGCAGGAAGCAGAGCGGAGGGATTAATGGGTCTTTTTGAGGTTGGCAAGCTGTAACAAGTGGAGGCTCACAAAGATTGTTGCTGGGGCTTCAACTATTTACAATCTACATCAATGATTTGGATGAAGGGAACAAATGTATGGTTGTTAATTTTGCCAATGAAACTAAAATAGATAGGAGAATAAGTTGTCAAAAGGAGGTGCAGACTCTGTAAATGGATAAAGACAAGTTATGTGAGTGGGGAAAAAGTTGGCAGATGGAGTATGATGTGGGAAAATGTGAACTTATTCACTTTGGCAGAAAGATTTGAAATGCAGTACACTATTTAAATGGAGAGAGAGTGCAAAACTCAGCGGTACAGAGCTTTCTGGGTGTCCTAGTACATGAATCACATAAAGTTAGTATGCAGGGAGAGCAAGTGATTAGGAAGACAAATTGAATACTGACATTTACTGCAAGTGGAATGGAATATAAAAGTAAGGAAGTTTTACTGGAGCTGTACAGGGCCTTGGTGAGACCATCTGGAATATTACGTACAGTTTTCATCTCCTTATTTGAAAAACTGCTTTAGGAGCAGTTCAGAGTGGGTTCACTCTTCTTATTCCTGGGATAAGGGGCTTATCTTATGAAGAAAGGGTAGCAAGTTAGGTCAATACCAATCAGAGTTTAGAAGAATGAGAGGTGATCTTATTGAAACATATAAGATCCTGAGGGGACTTGATAGAGCAGAGGATGTTTCCACCTGTGGGAAAGACTAGAATTAGGGAACACAGTTTGAGTAAGAGATCTACTGTTTAAGAGGGAGGTGAGGAGGAATTTTTTTCTCTCAGAAGGTCGTTACTATGTGGAATTCTCTTCCCAGAGATTAATGGTGTCTGGGTCATTGAATTTTTCCAAGGCAGTGTCAGATAGATTTTTGATAGATAAGGGATTTAAGGGTCATGGGGGGGCAGACAGCAAAGTGGAGTTGAGACCACGACCAGATCAGCGATGACCTTATTAAGTGGTGCAGCAGGCTCAAAGGGATGAATGGCTTACTCCTGCTCTTAGATCCTCTGTTCCCCTGTTCCTAGCTCCAATAGGTCCTAAAGAGATTAGCTGTCTTCAATGTGGGGCTAGGAATACAAATGCTTTTTTGTCAGGGATTGAGTACGTGAAGGAAATGCATATTTTTATTAGGGATTAAGTGCTTGGAGGGATTTAAATGTATTAAATGCACTTTTATCAATGAGAATTTTTTTTAATATAGTGAAGTCTATAATAGATACGTAGGACTTCATTTAATCTCAGAATAGCTTCTGTGGTCTGCCCACCGTTGATGTTGGGTGAGTTGGCATGGGGTGTGTAAGGGCAAAGGGTTGTGAATGGGTGGCATGGGTTAGCATGATTTGGCGCTATGTTGGCATAGGGGATATAAAGGGTCATGGCAGGTGGGTAGGGGAGAATAGGTTGGCATGGACGGAATGAAGAGCCATGGGGGTGCCTAGAGAAACATAGCACTGCATATAGGATATGAGGGGGCCAATGAGGTGGCATGAGTTGGCATGGATGGGACATGGGGAGGGTGTGGAGGGGGGAAAGGGGGCCTTTTAAATAGCCCACCAGCCCCTGTGGTTGTCTCCACACTGCTTCCAGAGTTGGCGAGCCTGACTCCAGTTAGCACCCGCTCCGCCCGTAAAAACAATCAGACAGATCGGGGCAGTTTCTCCTGAGTCAGGTTTGCAGAGCTGGGAAAATTCCTGACTCAGGAGCAAAGATTCGGCCCAAAATATGTGTTCAATACTTCCGCCATTTCCTTGTTTCCCATTATTAAACCCCCAGACTCAATCTCTAGAGGACCAACACTCACTTTAGTTCCTCTTTTCCTTTTTAAATACTTGTAGAAACCCTTACTATCTGTTTTTATATTTCTAGCTGGCTTTCTCTCATATTCTAATTTCTCCTCCTTATGTTTTTTTTTGTCATTCTTTGTCGTTCTTTAAATTCTGCTCCTGTTCAGTGGTCTGAGATTACAGCCTATTGTGGAAATTAGGGAGGTCATACTGAATGATAGGGAAATTGAGATCATATTTGCAAGAGGGTCAATCCTTGCCAAATGTCAACCAGAGAGGTAAGTGGGCCACTCACTATTGTAACTAATTTCAAAAATGCCATTAATAACCTTCAAAGAGACAGTAGGTTGTACAGCGATTTATAATGTCTTGGGGGGGGAGGTTCTAATGAGGTCGTATTTAAATACAAGGTTCATATCTGCTGATGGGACCACAGTGCTGAAAATTTGTGCCGGATTCTCCTGACCCACATGGGGATAGAACAGAGGCGGGCCTTTTGACTTGCCCACTCTGGAATCAGCCCACCCCTATTCCCACCTGGGGTCTGCTGAAGTAGGTGACAGACTTGTCTCCATGCCAATTAAGTTGACCGCAGAATCACGGTCCAAGGCAGCCTGACGATGAAGATGGGATTGCACTAGAGGGATTAGTCTCCCCACCTGATTCCTGCCACCAACATGAAAATCTGGCCCCAAGTTTATTTTTGTCTGATTACACCTCTTTGGGGCAGAATTTTACGGCCCATCCTGCCAGCGGGACTTTCTGATCCCACCGAAGTCAATGAACCTTTGAACTCTGTTCACCACATTTTCCGGCCCTGTCCCTACCAGAACGGAACCATAAATTTCTGCCCTTAGTTGCTGTTGACAGATAATCTTGAATATCCTTGCTAAGTATCACAGGTAAGTTTTATAAGGCTGCATAGATCTTTTTCTACTCTCCCTGATTTACGATTTGATCTGCCATTTTTGTCATATTTTGAATCCATAGAACAGGAGGTTGTAAACTGGATTCGAAATTGGCTGTGTGGAAGAAGATAGAGAGTGGTAGTGGACGATTGCTTCTCAGACTGGAGGTCTGTGACTAGTGGTGTGTCTCAGGGATCTGTACTGGGACCGTTGTTTGTTGTCTATATCAATGATTTGGATGATAATGTGGTGAATTGGATCAGCAAGTTTGCTGATGACACTAAGATTGGAGGCGTTGTGGACAGCGAGGAAGGCTTTCAAAGCTTGCAGAGAGATCTGGACCAACTGGAAAAATGGGCCAGAAAATGGTAGATGGAATTTAATGCAAAAAAGTGTGAGGTGTTACATTTTGGAAGGTCAAATCAAGGTAGGACATACACAGTAAATGTTCGGGCACTGAGGAGTGCGGAGGAACAAAGGGATCTGGGAGTTCAGAAACATAATTCCCTGAAAGTGGCGTCACAGGTAGACAAGGTTGTAAAGAAAGCTTTTGGCATACTGGCCTTCATAAATCAAAGAATTGAGTATAGAGTTGGGATGTTATGGTGAGGTTGTATAAGACATTGGTGAGGCCAACTTTGGAGTATTGTGTGCAGTTCTGGTTGCCTAACTATAGGAAGGATATCAGTAAGATTGAGAGAGTGTAGAGAAGATTTATTAGGATGTTGCCGAGTCTTAAGGAGTTGAGTTACAGGGAAAGATTAAACAGGTTAGGACTTTATTCCTTGGAGCGTAGAAGAATGAGGGGAGATATGATAGAAGTTTACAAAATTATGAGGGGTATAGACAGAGTAAATGCGAGTAGGCTCTTTCCACTTAGATTAGGAGAAATAAACACTAGTGGACATAGCTTTAGGGTGAAAGGGGAAAGGTTTAGGGGGAACATTACGGGGAACTTCGTCACTCAGAGTGGTGAGAGTGTGGAACGAGCTACCATCTGGCGTGGTAAATGCGGGCTCACTCTTAAGCTTTAAGAGTAAATTAGATAGATACATGGATGGGAGAGGTCTGGAGGGTTATGGCCTAGGTGGAGGTCAATGGGACTAGCGGAATAATATTTCGGCACAGACTAGAAGGGCCGAATGGCCTGTTTTCTGTGCTGTAGTGTTCTATGGGTTCTATGGTTCTAGGAAATGAGCAGAGCAACTGTGATTACAGTAGGCTATGTTGTATATAGAGACCAGCATAATCAGGCTGGTGACCTTACTTTCAAGTACATTCCAGGAGGTGGCCCCATTCAAGCTTGACTTTGTATTGAGTACAGTATAGCTCCATCCCAGAATTCCCAGGTGGCCCAAATGAAAACTGTGAGTTTGCTAAATGTATTTTACTTTCAGGCAAAATGAAACTCGCAGGTTTAATTTAGAGCTGAGTATGATCGCAAAGAGGGTGTTTTAGAATCAAGTCTGAAAATATCAGAAGTGACGACAAGGAAGTCATGTTCCTTCTGATGCAAGGAGGGTGGAATGCAAATTTAGCCGAGACCCATTTGGGTTCCCATTGGCAAACTGTAATAGGCAGAGCCTCCACGTCCCAAAAAATAACCATCAATGTAGGGTTTTCAGGTTTTCAGCATACAGTGGAATTAACTGATATGCTAAATGGCCAACGTGCAGAACACCTCTAGGACTGTTATTTGGTGGGCTTCCCAAAGTGGAGAAATATTTCTTTTGCAAAGGGAGTTGAAAAGGCAGCTTTTACGTATTTCTGGAGTGGGCCCTGATAGCCCTCACCCAAATCCAGGTGAATAAGTTTCCTGGCCTCTTCTGTTGACTAGATGACCAAGGTCCACACTTAGTGGCATGGGCATCTTCTGGCAACATATAAATAAAGGGACCTCCCTCAATGCTATGAATCTTGGCAGGTTCAATGCCAGAGGTTGCCTATCTCGGCACTTATATTGGGATGCTGACGTGCGATTTTGGCTCCAAACGTTTTGACAGCAGTGAGGGTGATGCAAGGACAAGGCAGATAATGCTGTGGAACCAAATAATCTGGCAGACAGGACATTAAGCATAAAGTTCAGTTTACACTGAAGTGGGACACTGATGTTGTTTACCTCCTGGTTTAACCTGACTGAAATGTTGATGAAAAGGATGGAGTCAGGGACAAGGACAGAATTTTTGGATAGAGCCATTTTCAATTGCAGCAGGTTCTGGTGCATTACGTGGCTTGATGTCAGACAAGCTGCCAGAGTTCAAGTAGTGAAGTCACAATTCATGCATTCCTTTGCAGGCTTCCTCTAAGTGTTACATAATGCCAAACTACATGGTGAATTTAGCAAGGATCCACCCAGTAGGGGTATTTTGAGGTTGTAAAATTGGACGAGCGGACATGTGCACACAAGGTCCAACTGTACTATACTTTGTGGCAAAGATATTTCAGGCTGTGGGACAGACTATGCTTTGGACCAGTAGAAGCTTGAAAATCATGTCAATTGCTACCTCATTGAATTTCACTTTTCATGAACACTCTCCACACTGGTAGCAGGGTTCCACTCATAGGAACAGGCACAGGACTAATCATGTGCTCTATAATGGTGCCTGTTGTGTTCTCACCCACAGATTCCTTCTGTGCCCGCACAATGAGCTTCTTTCACTTTTGCCGTCCTTCCCTTTTTGCATCCCCCCCATTCCCACCACCCCACCTCCACCACCCCCCACCCCCCCCCTACAACCCACCCCCCCCCCCCCGCCCACCCCTCACCCCACCCCCCACAACCCCATATATCAACCTGAGCAGGGAATGAAAAGTATTTAAATTGCATGTAACCCTACACATTTCAGCTGCTGGCATGGTTTTTCCACATCCCTCATTAGACTTACAGTCAACACAAGGCTAAAACTGTGCTGGGTACATGTGTGAATTAGTGATATGAGCTAATGCCACAAGATTGGGCATAGTCACTTGTAGTTTGCACTCATGACCTCAGCTGTACCCAGCACAAGATTCCCCAGAAGGAAAAAACTGTTCAGATCAGAATTCTAAATTCCCAGTTTTTACTGGTGTTCCATTTTAAGGTACATAAGTTATGGGGAGGCGATGCTGTAGTGGTATTGTCACTGAACTAATTTTCCAGAAACCTGCAATTGAGAATGCAGGAGGGCATGCCAGGAGCAGCACCAGACATAACCTAAAAATGAGGTGTCAGCCTGGTAAAGGTACTTGCGTGCCAAACACTATAGCAACAAGTGATAGACAGAGCTAAGCGATCCCACAACCAAAGGATCAGATCTAAGATCTGCGGTCCTGCCACATCCAGCCGTGAATGGTGATGGACAACTCACTGGAGGAGGAGGCTCCACAAATATCCCCATCCTCAATGATGGAGGAGCCCAGCGCATCAGTGCAAAAGATAAGGCTGAAGCATTTGCTATAATCTTCAGCCAGAAGTGCCGAGTGGATGATCTATCTCAGCCTCCTCTGGAGATCCCCAACATCAGATGCCAGTGTTCAGCCCATCCGATTCACTCGATGTGATATCAAGAAGCAGCTGAAGGCACTGGATATTGCAAAGGCTATGAGTCCTGACAACATTCCGGCAATGGTGCTGAAGACTCGTGCTCCAGAACTTGCTGCACCCTTAGCCAAGCTGTTCCAGTACAGTTATAACATTGGCATCTACCCGACTATGTGGAAAATTAACCAGGTATGTCCTGCACACAAAAAGCAAGACAAATCCAACACGTCCAATTACTGCCCCATCAGTCTACCCTCGGTCATCAGTAAAATAATGGAAGGGGTCATCAACAGTGCTATCAAGCAGCACTTACTTAGCAATAACCTGCTGACTGCCGCCCAGTTTGGGTTGCACCAGGGCCACTCAGCTCCTGACCCTATTACAGCCTTGGTTCAAATGTGGACAAAAGAGCTGAACTCCCAAGTTGAGGTGAGAATGACTGCCCTTGACATCAAGGCAGCATTTGACTGAGTGCGGCATCAAGAAGCCTTAGCAAAACTGAAGTCAATGAGAATCAGGGGGAAAACTCTCTGCTGGTTGGAGTCATACTTAGCACAAAGGAAGATGATTATGGTTGTTGGAGGTCAGTCATCTCAGCTCCAGGACATCACTGTGGAAGTTCCTCAGGCTAGTGTCCTAGGCCCAACCATCTTCAGCTGCTTCATCAATGACTTTTCTTCCATCATAAGGTCAGAAGCGGAGATATTCACTGATGATTGCATAATGTTCAGCACCATTCATGACTCCTCAAAAAATGAAGCAGTCCATGTCGAAATGCAGCAAGACCTGGACAACCATCAGGCAATGACCCTGTCCAATAAGAGAGAATTCAACTATTGCCACTTGATGTCCAATGGCATTACCATCACTGAATTCTTCTCTATCAACATCCTGCGGATTACCATTGACCAGAAACCGAACTAGACCAGCCATATAAATACTGTGGCTACAAGAGCAGGTCAGAGGCTATGAATGATGCGACGTGTGACTCACCTCCTGACTCCTTAAAACCTGTCCACCATCTACAAGGCACAAGTCAGGAGTGTGATGGAATACTCCCCACTTGCCTGGATGAGTGCAGCTCCCACAACAATCAGGAAGCTTGACATAATCCAGGACAAAGCAGCCCGCTTTATTGGCACCACATCCAGAAACATTCATCCCCTCCACCACCGATGCACAGTAGCCGCAGTGTGTACCATCTACAAGATGCACTGCAGGAATCCACCAAGGCTCCTTAGACAGCACCTTCCAAACCCACAACCACTACCATCTAGAATGACAAGGGCAGCAGATAGATGAGAACACCACCTGGAAGTTCTCCTCCCAGTCACTCACCATTCTGACTTGGAAATATATCGCTGTTCCTTCACTGTCACTGGGTCAAAATCCTAGAACTCCCTTCCTAACAGCACTGTGGGTGAACCTACACCACGTGGACTACAGTGGTTCAAGAAGGGAGCTCACCACCATCTTCTCAAGGGCAACTAGGGATGGGTAATAAATGCTGGCCCAGCCAGCGAAGCCCACATCCTGTGATGAATAAAATAAGGTTCAGACCTGTGCTCTAAATTCCCAGTTTTTACTGGTTTTCCCTCCTGGGTCGCCTTAAAAAATTCAAGCTGTTGGGGCATGTCAACTGTTCTATGAACATATAGGTGGTGCTAATATCCAAAATGTAAATTTGCATTTACACCCTAAGGGCCCTTTTATTCTGAGGAGTGGTGTCTCACAGAGAAGATGGCAGCCTCCATATCTATTTCTCCTGCGATCAATGGCTTAAATTAAAAATATTGCCATGCCTTTCAGGCATTATGGAGCAACACCATGAATTTTAGACACACAAGTAATATCTTTGCACTGCTTTGCAACCGTCATTATTTATTTTAATGTCCAAATATTAAGCTGTCCAGCTAAAGGAGCAACAACAATGTGCAAGCATCTCAAGCTCGTGAGATCTGCTTAGATGAGAATCTTACAGATGACCATACTTGTGCTCAAGAACTGATCTAATTTCCACCCTTTCCCAACAAATTTTAGGCCAGAACCCTTGGGATGTTGAAGCAGCAATTCCTTTGCCAACACAAATTAGGAGGGACTCTGTGGTATTCTCCAAAAAAAAATTATGAAGTATTTTTAGCATGCAGTTTAGTAATCAGGAATGATGCTGGCCTTGATTTTTTGAGAAGAAGCACTTTCAAGTGATAGAGGGAGTTGAGCCTTCAAATGAAAGCAATGCACATGCACTGGATAATTTGTTCCAGGAATTCTTCATGTGAAATTTTACACCTGCAAATTGTTTAATATCCAGTACCCTGAAGCAATACAAAAGCCAAATAAGGCAGCTTCTTTCTTTACTTTGCAACATAAAGTGAACTCTATTGAGAAATTATGACTGGGGTATTTAACTTGTTTTTGGACCACAAACAGTTGGTGCACTCAGAGCATACCAGAAGCTGGAGACCTGAAGTTTATTGCTGCAGTTTGGGCACATTTCCGGCATGGTTTTGTTACCTGTGATTGTTCTGAAGGCAACTATGGCCTCACATTTGGGTTGGCTGCCTCACTGTCAATGGCACCCAGCTGTTCACTGAATCAAAAAGCTTTTGCATTTTATTAGTACCAATATTATTTTTGTACTTGAAGCCTATCATCCCCTCAGGTCTGTATAACCTGCAGCCCCCGTGCCATTTTTAAATAAATAAATAATGGTCAATTGAGCTTGTTACCAAGCCAAGTGACCAGAATAATACACTGTCCGCCCCATAAAAGATTTGGTGTGTGTAACCCTGCTGTGTTCCTCCCTTCGGCCTTCAAAATTCACCCCCTTCCTGGGTCCAGCCCCTTCCATTACCCTTGACCTGCTCTCTATGCGACCCATGTCCCCTTCATCTATAGGCCTCCTTGAAGACTCAACATTGTGGACAACTGAGTTCTGGTACTGCTAACACTGCTAGAGTTGTCAGCCCATTGGATTGGCTAGCAGCTCTCTGCTCGTTTAGCCCTTTGGCAGTACATTATGGCTGTGGAGTGGACTTCTTTCAGATGCATTCGCTGCCGTCCGACTCTTGCAAGGGTAGGGGGAAAACGGGAAGTACACCTGCCAAACCCCCCATACCCCAACCCCCACACCCCACCCCCAACTCCCCGCAAAATTTAGCCATTTGCGTGAAGAAATTTTTCCTCTTCTCCCTTCTAAATAATGACTGAGACTGTGTTCCCCTGTTCTAGATTTCCCCAGCAAGGTCAAGTAGGATAACTGATTAGGATGGACATTTATTAATAGCTTTAGAATAGACAAAGGTAATTATTAGAGCTCTTTCTAAGCATGATGGGAAAAAATAGCCAACACACAGACATGATGGGTATGGTACTGCGGGAACCCAATTAACAAACACAAATCATAAAACTTAGTGACCTTCAGAGGATGGGTAAATAAATGTTAGGGCGATGAGAGCACAGACTGGAAGGCATTAGAACCGAGACATTCCCAGCCTCCCAGTGAGGTAACAGACATCTGCAGTCTGAATAATTCTGCTCATTAGGTATGTAACTTGGGGTTGTACTAGGCAGTATAGTGAAGTGTGATAACTAAAAGGTATAAATATATTACGCAGCTTTTGTATAAGGGAGACACGCTGTAGAACCAGGTAGTGTTCTCCCAGTATATGCTTGAATAAAACCTTTGCTTACTGGAAACTCACCGACTTCAGTGTTCTCATCTTTATACCACAACATAGGAAACAATCCCTCAATGTCTACCTTGTCAAGCCTTTTCAGAATTTTGTACATTTCAATCTTGTTCTTCTAAACTCCTGAGAACTTGGACCCAATATACTCAGTGTCTCATCATAAGACAACCCTCTCATGCCAGGGACAATTCTGGTGAACTATTGCTATATCGCCTCCAATGCAAACATATCCTTCCTTAAATGTGAAGACCAAAACCTGTGCACAATACTCCTGGTGTGGTCTCATCAAGGCCCTGCACCCTTGTAGCAACTGAATAGGTTGGGGGAGGGGCAGGAACAAGATTTTGACAGTGAAAGCTTTAGCTTTACTTCAGGGTCCCAAATGAGCACATGCAGTGTTAAAGATTTCAAACAGACAACAGTAAATCTGACATCTGTTGGACATCAATGCCCTACCCTTTTAATGGGTTTTTCTTTATAATCACATGAGTTGAGTAGATTGACCTGTTCCCGAGTTTGTCAATTTTATAAATACCACTTGTCCCAAGGTGCACCAGGATGACTTGGATTGTTGAAACAGAGAGAAGTATTTTCACATGCAGTTTTGAGTCTGGATTTCACTTGCTTGGGCTAATTGGTTGGTATCTAAGGATGGAATCTTCCGTTCTGAAGTCTAAGTTTGGTGGCGGGGAGGAACAGCTGACCATGCGTGAACTTGCGTTGGTCAGCTGATCGCAAATGCATCCATGTGGAGCACAGCGTGGAATCTTGTGGCAAGAGCGGGCAGTAAGCTGCCCTCCCTGCCATCAGCCCATGGGGTCGAAGGTCCGGACACCATATTTAAAGAGCACCTTCCCGCCTTTCCCCCCTTACCTTGCCTCTCAGTGTCAGCTTCCACTCCGCCCTTCTGTCCTACCCCCTACTTGCCGCCTTTGTGAAGCTTGTGCTACCTGCACCTGATTTAAGTTAAGTTGTGAGCAGCCCCACAAGAAGAGAAAGCAGCGTGCTTTTTTAAAAAATTTCATTTAGTTTTAGGCAAAGGGGTGGTAGATTTAAATCAGAGATGAGGAGGAATTACTTTTCTCAAAGGGTCGTGAATCTGTGCAGTGGATGCCGGGACGCTGAATAAATTTAAGGAGGAGATAGACACATTTTTAATGAGTAACAGGTTGAAAAATTATGGGGAGAGGGCGGGAAATTGGAGTTGAGGCCAAAATGAGATCAGCCATGATCGTATTGAATGGCGGGGCAGGCTCAAGGGGCTGAATTGCCCACTTCTGTTCCTGGTTCTTATGTTCTTATGTAAAGACCCAAGAACCGAATTCCTACAGTTTATCCTGCTGTCGGGAAACTGATTTTTGGCCTCCTGCCAAATTGCTTCCCCACCCCACCACGCTTCCCGCTGCTGGTGGGACCGGACGATCCTGCTGCACGTCTCAACTTCTACATACTTTATAAACTCTAGGAGATTTTGTTAAACACTTTCCAAACTGTGTAAGATGAATGAAAGCCATGGTGTTATATTTTCAAAACTCTAGCCAGGGTGTTCACGTGAATCTGGTCCACCTCCAACAGCATCTCCCCTGTGGTGCTTTTGTTTTCAAATCAGGTTTTCCATCGTCAAAGAAATAGAACAAAGTTAATTACTCAAGATGTTCATTGTATTAAAATGCTGAGAGATGTAATTAATGTTTGGAATCAGAGATTCCTGATGTCCCAGGTCATAGTGTCTGGCAAATGAAGCGAAAAGCAATTGCATCATGTCAATCATAAGCACTGACAACACCAGGGAACCCAAAGCAGGGCCTTATCAAGCCCTGCATGCCAATACCCCTCAGCAAATGCTAGCTGCATACTGTCTCTTGCCAATATTGCTTTCAATTCAATTAGCCAACTTGCCATTATAGTACTACATGCTTCAATCGTCTTTAGAAACCTCACATGTGGAACTTGATGAAAAAACTTCAAATAAAAATTAAGTAGGTAATATTGATGCTTTTTTTTATTCATTCATGCGATGTGGGCATCGCTCGATAGGCCAACATTTATTGCCCATCTCTAATTGCCCTTCAGAATGTGGCAGTAAGCTGCCTTCTCGAAGCGCTGCAGTCCATGTGGTGTAGGTACACCCATAGTGCTGTTAGGGAGGGAGTTCCAGGATTTTGACCCAGTGGCAGTGAAGTAACGGCGATATATTTCCAAGTCAGGATGGTAATTGGCTTGGAAGGGAACTTCCAGGTGGTGGTGTTCCATCTGTCTGATGCTCTTGTCATTCTGGGTGGTAGAGGTCACGGGTTTGGAAGGTGCTGTCTAAGAAGCCTTGTTGAGTTCCTGCAGTGCATCTTATAGATGGTACATACTGCTTCCACTGTGTGTTGGTGGTGGATGGAGTCAATGTTGTGGATGGCATACCAATCAAGTAAGCAGCTTTGTCCTAGATAATGTTTTCTTCTTGAGTGTTGTAGGAGCTGCACTCATCCAGGCAAGTGGGTAATATTCCATCACACTCTTGATTTGTGCCATGTAGATGGTACACAGGCTTCGGAGAGTCAGGAGGTGAGTTACTCACCACAGGATTCCTAGCCTGCCCCAGTAGCCACCATATTTATATGGAAATTCTAGTTCAGTTGCTGATCAATGGTAACCCCCACGATGTTGGTAATGTGGGATTCAGCGATGGTAGTGCCATTGAATGTAATGGGGCGATGGCTAAATTCTGTCTTGTTGGAGATGGTCATTGCCTGATACTTGTGTGGTGCAAATGTTACTTGCCACTTATCAGCCCAAGCCTGAATATTATCCAGGTTTTTCTGCATTTGGACATGGACTGCTTCAGTATCTGAGGAGTTGTGAATGGTGCTGAACATTGTGCAATCATCAGCGAACATCCCCACTTCTGACCTTATGATGGAAGGAAGGTCATTGATGGAGCAGCTGAAGATGGTTGAGCCTAGGTCACCTCCCTGAGGAACTCCTGCAGTGATGCCCTGGAACTGAGATGATCAACCTCAAATATCCACAACTATTTTTGCTCAGATCTTATCCACAGATGCTGCCAGACCTGCAGAGTATTCCCAGCATTTTCTGTTTTTATTTCAGATTGCCAGCATCCACAATATTTTGCTTTTACCACAACCATCTTCCTTTGTGCTACGTGTAATGTATCCTAAATCATCCATTCTCACAACTGTTACTCAATTCAGCTAGTATTGTATATTATACAGGATTAGGCTGTGTTTTATTTTGTTGCCTGTTGTGGTGCCTTCTAAGAACCAACCACAGGAGGCTCATATACAGGTTAACAATTGTTTTATTCAAGTAAACGCAGGAAGAGTCTGCCTGAGACTAGCTAAAACAGAACTCTGCCAATTACAGGAAACCCCTCTTTTTTATACACAACTAGTCACACACATATTGTATTATTCAAATTCTAATCTTGTCAGTACATATTCACATGATTAGCAGATGTCCCCAGTCTGAGGCACGTATCTTTATTCACCCAAGCAGGCCCCTTCATCTTATTCTTGTTGGTTCTATCCCCAGCACTGTTTGTCCTTATCCTTATCTGTTTATCTTTATCCCCCCTTCTGTTTCCTAACCAGTTAATCCCTTATTATCCCCAAGGTCTTTCTGGAGATCTCTGCTGACCTTTAGTTTTACTAAAAACATGGAAATCCCTGTTTAACTTTTACATTGCCTATTAATGTCTGCATTTTAAGTTGAGATTCTTCACTCTTCACTCATTGTCACTCACATACTACTAATTTATCTTGTTTTGAGATAATGTGGGAGAAGCTCATCTCATGGGGGATTTTTGTCACAATTCGAATGCATGCTGAAAGATGCTGTTGAGCACCCAAGACAAATTTAGCATTAGTCCCGATTTGAATTAAATCAGAGAGCTGTGGATTCCAAATGGGGCATCTTAGAAGCTCACCAGTCAATACCTTAGGAAAGATCCGATGCATAGGGAACCAGTCTGGCTGACAGCGGCCCATAGATAAAGTTGCCAACTTTGGTTGGGCTTATTCCTGGAGATTTACATCCTCATATACACCTGCCTCCAACCACCCAACTCTGCATCCTGGCTATTGATCACCTGACACTTCCAACTGCCTCTCACAGCAATTGGAAAATGAATAGACACTTTGATCATTTTTCTCATGATGTTGTCAGCTGTGGCTATGTCAGTAGTGCTCTGAGTCAAATCTTTGTGTGACTAAGTCTAAGAATGACACAAAATTTAACAGTGGTGTTTAATCGAGGGGACGGGGGGTTTTGTCCATCGGCTGGAGGGCTGGCAAGAGACCTATGTCTCCTTCTTTAGGGAAGGCCTATTAGAATTTAGTGCCGAACAGGATCAAGGACACCGGGGTAGAAATCCTTCCCCCTGAGAGCTGCTGACCAATCAGAGGCCATTGCAGGCAGTGACAGCTGGAGCAGTGACAGGTGCCGGTAACGCACCCAGGGTGCAATTTAGGATTGGCGAGGGACTCGGGGCTGCAGGTCGGCAGTAAGGGCAGAAAGGGGGCTGTCAGGGCCCAAGAATCCTGCCCTTTCCCAATGACGGATCCCTCAATCTGATACAGAGAACCACCCCCTCCCACCACCACTAACCCCCGTTCCCCACCCCACCATGAGCTTGCAAGCAACTCTGATAAGAGTTTTGGGTTTCCTGACTGGCAATTTCCCCAGCCGTTGCTGGTTGAATATGAGTGGCAGCGGGGTGAGGTCCTTTAGTGGACACCAATTGGCCTCTGGGCAGGAAGGACATCTATGAGACTAGCAGACCCAGACTTAATGAGGGCAGAGATGGGATGGCAGCAGAGTCCCCACCCAGTTAAATGCCCCTTCGATGATCAAACTCAGCTCAGGGAGGGCATTAAAATTCATCCTAAGCTGACACATTAGTTTAGTAATGCGCAAGTGCTCCACTCTCAGATGTGCCAACTTTTAGATGAGCTGTTAATGGCCCATTTCTGCCTTCTTAAGTGCACCTAAAAAGATCCAATGGCACTGTTTTGAGGAAGAATACAGGAGCTCTTTGTTATATGTTGTATGTTCAGTAGGTCTCACAAAGAGATTTTGAGTCTTGTATGGTTGAACATTAACTGTTTATTGATAACACATAACTATGTACATGAATACAGGATATAGCCAAAGGTATGAGCTAACTCCATGCTTGCTCATATGCAGGTCTCTGTCCAGTCCACAACTGACTCTAGTTCAGGTCATGTGTCTCTTTACATCATACTGTGGGTGGTGCTGTTTCCCAGTCCCACATCAGCCATTGCTATGCCTGATAATACATCTCTCCCCAAGTCTTTATCCAATGTATTTACATTACAATCATGCTACCCTTCTCCTCCCATCAAGTCTCTCACTTTATAAATTCCAGTGGCTTGGTGCTTGACAATTCTTCCAGAATTTGTCCTGGTCACATGTGGAGGAATGGTAGGCTTCGATGATTTGGGCAACCTTTGTTGATTTGGTGTTTGAATTATGAACATACAAAATAGGAGAAGTAGGCTATTCGGCCCCTGGAGCCTGTTCGGCCATTCAATAAGATCATGGCTGATCTATTTGTGTTTTGAATTCCACATTCCCATTTAACCCCAATAACCTTAAGGCAGACTTTTCCGTTCCACAGGCTGGCACGCACTCGACCTGAACGGGGGTAAAATCTCACAAGATGACGTTGGGCGAGGGTCCAATGTCATTGCGCAGTTGCGCGATATTTCGCTCGGCGGGTGTGCACAGCAGTCGGAAGCACACCCACTGACAATTAAGCAGGCAATTTAGCCCATTAAAAGCACAATTGTCGGTGATTTTTCGTGGCTCAGCTAACCTTAGGGTTGGCAGACAGGTGAATCAGCCAGGTGGCCTTAACATTTTTGATGAAACCTCATCCAAGGGTGGGATGAAATCTCCGTTCGGAAATAAAATACGAAGTACCTGGGGACAGCATTTTTTATTAGGTATGCTTTCAGGTGCTTGATTGTGCTGCATGGACATTGTTCGCAGCTTTTTTGCGCTTTCTTTGATTATTTGCAACTCTGCAGCTCCCTGAGGCAGCTGCAGCTGAAGCCAAACATTTGGCCAACCCAGAAGAGGCTTTAAGAAGATTTTTGGAAACTGGTGTATGATTAAATAAAGGGAAATGTACATTCCAAGCACCAGAAGACACTTACCTGGGTTACTGGGTGGATGCCATGGGGTTGCATCTCTCGAAGTGCTTAACAGTGCCCACGGTGAGGTCAATGCCCACCCTATTCCTGCCCCCACTCTGGCAGTGCTAGGCTTTTCAGCGCATGTTTCATTCTGGCCAGCTAGCGCAAAATCGATATTGGGGGCCGATCGCGGCCGGGGCCCATTTTCTAACTGCCCCCGGGCCTGCCAATTGCGCATGCCCGACAAGGGAAAAGATTCAAGCCTTTGATTTCCTTGCCTAACAAGAATCTATCTACCTCTGCCTTAAAAATATCCAACGGCCCCGCATCCACCGCCTTCTGAGGCAGAGAGTTCCAAAGTCACACAAACCTCAAATAAAAAAAGATTTCTCCTCATCCCTGTCTTCTAAGGGTAACCCCTAATTTTAAAACAGTGACCCTAGTCCTGGACTCAGCCACAACAAGGAACGTTCTTTCAATATCCACCTTGCCAATACCGTTCAGGATCCATAATATACTTCTATCAAGTCACTCTTCACCCTCCTAAGGTCCAGTGGAAAGAAGCCCAGTCCGTCTAACCTTTCCTCATACAACAACCTGCTCATTCCAGGTATTAATCTAGTAAACCTCCCCTGAACCGCTTCCAATACACTTACACCCTTCTGCACACAGTATTCGAGATGTAACGTGGATTGTCCCAGATTTGCACTAAGTGCGGTAGCGGGCGGGTAAAACAATATTTTACCCATTGGCCACGATGGCAGGTTTTCACACAGTGTTATTCCAAACCCACCGCATTACTTATCATTCCCGGGAAACATGCCGTTACAATGGCGGGTGGTCTCTCATTCGCCCACCACGCCATCATCTCATGCTTCATCACGCCAGGTGCCATATTTAAAGTCCAGCGACGCGTACACATCTCGGTGCTTCGAGCCCAGGACTACTGCAGGGAAGATATCCACAAAAGGCAAAAAGACTGCAACTCCCAGGTTTAATGATGCATCAGTGGATTGCCATTTGGATGCCATGGGGGCCCACCATGTTGTCTTCTACCCCTGCATTGGTCGCAGGATGGGTAGCGGCATCACCAATTCAGCATGGCAGGTGGTGGCAGCGGTGATCAGTGCCAATGCTGCACAGAAGAGGTTGGCCATCCAATGCAGATAAAGCAACCATCTCATCACTCTAAACTCAAACAGTCAAGCCCATCACACATTCAATGGCATCTCATTCACTGCCAGCTCAAGGGACATCACCACCCATTCTCACACACACACCCTCACATGTCCATCAAGTCTCATCTTTCCTGGGGACCGACTCCTCAGCCCTCCCCATCTTGAGGCCACTTGCACAGGTCAACATGTGCCACCACACACACCCTGAGATACCCCCTTTCCCCAGTACAGCTCTTGTCCTGCAGCTTCTTCCCTTGCCTGAGGCCACTTCTCCCCCTTCCCCAAGCAAGACCTTGCCCTGCAGCCATTGAAAATCCACCCAAATGTGGCTGATCTGGTAGGTAGAGGCCTACCTGTGAGCCCCTCTAAAAGTGATGTGGTGCTGTCTATGAAGCCTGGTGCTGAAGAATGTGAATGCTGACTGAAGCAAGGCAGGCAAACCTTGAAGTCCCTAGCGAAGTGCAGCCTGCCAGGTGCACACCGCTTATGTGCTGTTGTGAAACATGTTGGCGTGTTTTCCCACTGAGGTGGGCAGATGATCTAGTGTAGTGGGGATGAGTCTGGTGGGCTGACCTTATAATGATGTGCTGATGTATTACAATGAGGTTCCCGATGTACTATGATGGGAAACATGACCCGCCATTGGCAGGATGAGCGGATGATTGCAAACTAGTTTCACACCATTGTGAAACTGATCGTGCCATATTGTCTACTCGCCACCAAACACGCCCGATGCTGGCGGGCATGGAAAATTCCAACTATGGTCTCGCAAATGCCCTGCAAAATTGAAGCATAACATCCCTACATTTATGTTCCATTCATTTCATAATAAAGGCTATCATTCCATTAGCCTTCTTAATGACTTACTGTTAACTCATGCACTAGCACATCCAGATCCCTCTGCACCTCAGAATTCTGAAGCTCTTTTCATTTAAGTAATATTCTGCTTTTTATTCTTCCTGCCAAAGTGAACAACTTCATACTTTCCATCATTATACTTCACCTGCCAGATTATTGCCCACTCACTCAACCTATCTGTATCTGTCTGCAACCTCCTTGTGTCCTTTTCACAAAATACTTTTCTACCTATCTTTGTGTCATCTGCAAATTCAGTTACCATGCCTTCCCTCTCCTCATCTAAGTCATTGATGTAAATTGTAAAAGGCTGAGGCTCCAGCAGGACTCCAGTCGTCACATCCTGCCAATCAGAAAAAGACTTGTTTATGCATTCTCTGTGTTTTCTGCCAGCCAGCCAATCTTCTTTCTGTGCTAACTACACATACCCTACACTATTGGCTTTTATTTTCCTCAATAACCTTTGATGTGACACCTTATCAAATGCCTTCTGGAAATCCAAGTGCTGCACATCAAAGGCTCCCCTTTATACACAGCACATGTTACTCCTTCAAAGAACTCCAATAAATTAGTTAAAAATGATTTCCCTCTTACATTCTTTGTTTCTGGCAATTATGTGCTTTCTTCTGATATGCTTTTTCTGCTCCTTGGAATTGAACTTCTCTTTGTCAACTCCCAATCTGCTGTGCTCGGAGTCCACCTGCTTGTTCTTTTCTTCCGGTACAAACCCGGTTTTTTGTTTTTCCGTGTGGTTCGCCATGATTTTTGTGGGAGCTGAAGGTGTCTTTCGCTGTTGCTTGAACGTTCCTCATCATTGGGCTCACCTTTCAGTTCGTCTTTTATCATGATACTGTGTACTCCTATGTGTCTCTGTGCCTCACGGTGGTATGCCCTGGTGAGTTGATGGTCACTAGTTCCTGGCTCCAGCATCGTCTTGCAGCTTTAAGCGTTGGCTGGAGGTTGCAGTGTCTGTGCTGTGGTGTTTAAAGGTCATGTGACACAGCAACAATTGGAGCCTGGAGTTGGGCTCATTCTTCTGTTGCTGGTCATTTTCCTGTGTGTCTTCCACTCGAGATACAATGGTAATTAGCTGAAGGTTAGGCAGGTCTGGCTAAAGAGGATCTCTGCTGCCGGCAAAGAAATTGGACAAACCGACCCTGCAAATAATGAAGACAATTCAGAGCTGAAGTTGAGAATCTCTTTACTGGTGGCTTGCAGTTCTGTGTGCTTGATGGCAGAGGTTGTCTTGATGTCTTCTGCCTCTTAAAAAGGTTAAGTATAACGCAGGCATCTCTGCTCAAGAGAGAAGATTAGTTTCAGTGACATACACGACTTCAAATATCTGCTTGTCGCCATACCTTAGTGGTTCGAGAATCATACCTATGACCAGAAGTTGGATTCCTCCAGGCCTGTCGAGTAGTGTGTCAGTCATTCGTCCTCAGAGGTGTCTCGCCCACAGTTCCTCATCTGAGAGGACCATAACGCTGGCTCCCGTGTCCAATTTGCAGTTGGTGAGGTGACCGTTTACTGAGATGTCTACCTACATTAAGAGAATCCAGGATCCTTGACTTCATCCAAGAGGCACTGTTGGGTCTCTTTCTAGTGCTGTTGGCAAATTTCAGAGTGTCTGACTATTTGGATGGCCTTTTCTAGAGTCAGATCTTCCTTGGCCTGTAAATTTTCTGAAAAGGCATTATCAGCCACTCCGACAATGACTCTGTCCCTTATGAGTTCTGACTTAGGGTCAACATTGTAATGACCTTCAGCCAATCCATATAATTTGTTTATAAGAGTCAATCGGTTCTCCAGGCTGTTGGACAGGTTTGTTGAATTTCACACTTTCGAAAATTTTGTTGCTTCTTAGTTTAAAATATATATTGCATAATCTTAGAACTTCATCAAATTTATCTGATAAATCTGTTTTATCTCAGATAATTCCTTGTCTCACTATAATATCATTGGCTATCAGACCTACTGAATAAAGTAGTGTTTTCACTTGTTCAGCTTTTGTCTTCTTATTTAATCCTTAACCCTAAGAATAGTTCCACCAAAGTCTCCATTTTTGTGTTTAGTCTGGCCCTTGGATCAGTCCAGTTTGGTCTGGTAATGTTAATTTGTTTCCCATGGTTGCTTTAAAGTTCAGATGAGTACAGGTTTTGCAGTTTTTAAAAATGGAGCCTCAGTAAACATTATTTCAAAGAGTCTTCCCGCACTTGTTGCATTTTGGTGGGCTGCAGCAACAATGGCGGTCCTGGCCTCTTTGTCTTTAGATTTGTTCAGTGATTTACTCAACTAACTATTCTCGATGACCCCTGTGACATTGAAGGATTTTAGGGTAATTTACAATCGACTCCTGGCTTTGGCTGAGGCTTTTAAACCTTCCGCTTCTTTTTTTCCTTACAACGAGCTCAGCTGTCCTGTGGTATGGCACCGATTCTGAACCCAGTCTGGCTGTGGTGCTTTCCAAAATGGGCTGCATTGACTTTTTTTTTTACAGCACTGAAGCTTTTTAAAATAGTCTTGGCTTAGAACTGAATTTTGTGCTCTCTCCTGCTAGGTCCTTTGTCTCTGCACTCTGTGGGCATTCACAATGGCCCACCATGAGATCTTGTGAAGTCCTCTGCTGCACTGTGGGTTTTTTTCTTTTATCTTTCTGCTTCCGATCCTGCAAAGGAGCTTCTTTCAGGTGACGTCCCTCTGTGACTTCACTTTAGGTGCTTTTAATTAGGTCAGAATGCTGTTCCTTTAGTATTTCAGCATTTGAATTTGGCTGCAGCTCCTCTGAGGTTCTAGGTTTTTCCATCAGCCGCCACCATGTTGTGGGTCTCAGCAAGAGGTTCTGAGGCTTGTACAGTTGAACATTAACGGTTTATTGATGATACATACCTATGTACATATATACATAGCCCAAGCTGTGAGCTTGTTCCTACACAAGTCTCGGTACAGTACACAAATGACCATAGTCTCAAGTCATGTGACTGTTTACATCACACTGTGGATGGTATTGTTTCCAGTCCCACATTAACCCTTGCTTGCCAGATACCATTATACTACATTCCAGATGTTCTGGTGAATATTCAGCTCTCAATCTACAATATTAAAGTACATAATATACACAAGTGTTCAAGAAAAATGAAAAAAAACACAAATTTTAATCTTGCTTTTTTTTAATCCCCTGGTTGCCCATAGTTTTGTCCTGGAGATTAATTTTTAATTGCAGGAGAATCCAAAGATGCATTTTACTGGGTCTCTGGAAATGGGAGGAAGGCAGAAGTGTTGGTAAAATTGTGGCAGAATTAAGGCATCTTAAGGGGTGTCCAACATGTTCCACATTGCCATGGGGTATTTCCAAAGGCTGAAATGGCAGAAGATTGGCTGTCCAACAACCAGAGGTGGACAATCAATTAGCAAAACTGATTGGCTTATTGCTGGTGATTTTACCATGTCGCTGGTTTTACAAGCTTTGGAACAGACACCCGACTGGTGAGCCTGCCAACTACATGGGGGAGAATTTTCTCCCCATCAGGAGCAGGTGTGGGTGGGTGCGGAGCCAATTGCTGCCTGCGATCGGCCCTTTTGCATGCTCGCGAAAGAGCACAGAAATCTCCCCGAGGCACGGAGCTGCCTCAGGGAGATTAATTTCAGTTATAAAGATGGGGAAAAAAAATATTCAGACATGTCCCCTCATGCGACAGTGTCACATGAGCTGGGACATGTTTATGAATTTTCATGAAAAATTTTGTTTAATTAACAAACCCTTCGGGAAACCTCATCCCGTCCATGGATGAGGTTTCATGAAAAATGTGAAGGCCGCCTGGGCTCTTCGCCTGCCCGCCAACCTTAAGGTTGGATGGGTAACCCTTGAAATTACTTTACTTAGTTTATTAACAGCCTTAACAGGCCTTTGACAGCTTGGCAGGTGCGCAGCTAACTCTGGTGCATGCCCGCCGAATGGAAGATTAGATTGACACATGGTGACGTCGGGCTGCAGGCCTGATGTCACCATGCATCATGTTATGCGTCCACCCCCGCATGGTGACCAGAAGATTCTGCCCATGAAGTGGCCTTTAATGACCGGGGGTGGGTCTTACTTTCTGGAGGCCCCACAGCCCGTGGTGGGACCTCAGCAGCAATGGTCACACCCACATACTGGAGGCTGCCACATAAGGTTGCCAAATCTGGCCAGACATATGCCGGGAGATGTTGGCAGGAGTGACGTCATGGAAAGTTGGCAGCGTGGTACGAGTGGGTTCTACACCCCCTTCCAAGATGGGAAGACCCCAATCACCTGCACTTACCTGGCCTTTTACCTGGAAAAGTGAGGCAAGTCACCGACTGCCAGCGCTTTCCTGACAGTGTGAGACTCCAGACTTGAGATGGACTTTGTGGACTATAGAGGAGTGAAAGGTATCAACTGCTCCAGATTGCTGATCTCAATCGCTGACTATGGGATCTAGGAGATGCCCATGTTTCCAGGCTAGCTTCACCAGGGGAGGAAGGAGCACATCGCTGACCATGCACCCCCACTCCCCCACCCCAAGAGAGTCTCTAAAGGAACCTGGTTCCTCCAGGATCTCACTTCTGTTTGGGCAGCACTGCACTGGATGTGATGTCACTGTGTGACAATGCCTCATGATGTTGGGAGTCGTAGTTTCTTTCCCATTCTTGGTGATTGCCAATGTTGGATTATGGGATCGATTTATTTAAACCAAAATCTCCCCGAATGTTTTCTTTACCCTGCCAGGGATTGATACCGATTCCTATAGACTCCTGGCCATTCCAGGAAATTTGGCAACCCTACTGTCACAAGAGAGTTCACCACGCTAATCACCAGAGCCTGGCTGCCTGCCTGATCCTGGCACATCAAAAAAAAACTCCACCTACCTGTGAAGGTGCCTCAGTATGGAAGCATCCATTCCTCCTCCTTACGGCCTCCACAGTGGCCACCTCTATCGACGGTGCTGCCGTGGCTGCTGCCCTCTGAAAATATTCACCGCATTTTGCGGAATCAGGAAGAGTATTTTGATCCTCATAGCTTTACAGAAATTAGATTATCAAAGCATCTGCTTAATTTTTTGTGTGCAGCCTCCAGCAGCCGCTTCAAGGGCTGGAACACTCAAGACCCAGTGGAACAAACACCACCAACTTGGTCTTAAATATGGTTATGGATTGGGAGGGAATGAAAAGAAAAAAATATTGGTCTGGTAAATTCTTCTTCACTAAAGTTACAGTTGAAGACTTTTCTGTAAAGTTTTCTGGAGGCTGGGAACTTCCTTAGCCAGGCGTTTAACAAACTACGGATATGATAACCAATTTGATCTACTCAACAAAACCAATGCCTGTTTTAAATAGTGCAGCGTTATAAAACAGAAAAAAAATCAACAGTGAACATAAGTACAGCTTACTATGATCTTCATTCCTTCACTCCAGCCACCAGTACAACAAATATTCATGGTGTGGTTACACTGCAAGAACTGGTACCACTTTATTCTGATTACCAATAGTGTTTAGCTCAGCACTTGTGAAACCATCCAACTAGATAAACTTACTTCCTGTCAAAGTTATTGGTACAAGTTGAATTGACTCAATTTACAGGCATTTTGCTTCACCAAATTGATTGCCATGGCAGGGTATAGCATTTCGGGTTGCGACCCTGATATGAAGGTCAACTGCTTGTCCTGAACCCACACTGTGTGAAACAGTTATCACCTGACAGTGATTTTCCCTGGATTGGCCAATTAACTACCAGAAGGCATGCTCACCATCCTTAATCAGATGACGAGCGAGCTCTTGAAGTTAGATAGCAAATAGGAGCCCCTCCAGCACAGAAGGAGCTGCAGCCAGGTAAGGGAGAGAGACAGCACCTCCATCTTGAGGTGCTCTGTAACTTAAAAAAAATTAACATTAAAAAATGGCCAAAACAGCAAGGACAGCATCGAGGAGCTCTTCCACCAGGTGGCCTATGGCTGCAGCTGTTTTCAAGCAGGCAGTGAGGACCTCAAAGCCTGCCTGGAGTCTGCACCCTCCACAATTCTGCTGGAAGGTCACCCCCTGGCAGCTGGCATGTTCCAAGCTCCATGGGGGCTGCAGGCCACAGGCTATCTGGAAATGACCATAAACCTACCTTAACTGGCTACTCGCTGCTTGTGGTCAGGAGCTCTTCCTCACCCCGATTCCGCCTTCAGGAAAATGGCCGCTGGCAGGATGCTGCCAGCAAACCATCACGCCAGACGATGGTGCAAACCTTTCTGCCCACCTATCTCTGTTCTCGCCTCCAAATGATGGCAAAAACTCTTCCCCCATTGATAGGTCTATAACGTTCAGCATTCATAATGGCCTTGGTTACAAAAAGGCATTGCTCAAATAGATTTCAATGTCATAACTTAGAATCTTAAAAGCATTTTTTCCCTCAGAATTCAGCTCTTCAGAAAACAAAAAAAGTTTAATTCTTTTAGCACTTTCTTTAACCTAGGCTGATTCATGTTGACGAACCAAGAAAGAAAGGTAGGGGAGCTTCATTATCACTTTGGCCCTGGATGACAGCCCTCCATTCCTGTTCTGTTTTTATCGAGGATATTTTATGTTTTGGAATTATATATACTGCAGAGGCTGTGCCAAGTAATCCAACAAACATACGGACACGAGCACTGCTGATATTGGAATCAACACAAATTGCCTTTCTCATGGGAAGAAGAGGAATTGGCAGATGTCTTTCAAGCACAAGCTAATCACTGCAGTCAGCCAAAGATGGAGATGGTTGCCACTTTCTGAGGACAGTAGAGCATTATCAAGACGAGTGTTGTGTTCCAGATAAATGTTCTTGTTTCCTACCTACCAGAGACACCTCTAAAGCTCCATGCCCGAAAACAAATAAGTGACTTTGAAGCTGCAACTCGACTCCCAGCCTTGGCTGGCTAACCTAAGGGAGGTGTTGCAATGAGAAAAATTCATATCTAAAACCGCAGAGCACCTTGAAGCAAAGGGTATACGCCACACTGACCGGCTTGGGAGCAGATCATCTGCCTCGTGTTCAGGGTGCGCAGCCCTGAAGGCAAAGATATCAAAAAGCAGGGCAACTGGCATTCAAACCATAAATCAAATTTGCTGCACCCAGCAGAGATTTTTAAAAGTTATGAAAATAAAGGGCACATGCCATCAAATTAGAAAAAGGAGAAATGCTGCAGGCCTGTTGCTCCTTTATCTTTTAAAATTAAATGCATGGCCATCTGGTAAATG